>NW_027203004.1:2227500-2692500 GCF_024711535.1 Dipodomys merriami
CTTAAGGAAAGACAGTCTAATTTTATATCTTTCATTCTATGTAACAAATCCTTATTTTTTGTTTCTCTGTTTGCTGAAAAAAAATGTATCCCTGGAAACAGGATATTGACAGAAAATCTGGGTGTAATTTTCATTTTTTAAATTTCAAAAATAAACTTGGTTTTGATTAGTCGTTTTCTAACAATGAGTGATATTCATGAACACTAATATTTTGGTGCCTTTAAGCAAATTGAGACTTGATGTGGTATGGTAGTTTTTGGGTCTAATTGACTTAATCATTAGACCATTCATGTATAAGCATTTGCATTGAACTTTTTTATTTTTATATATACAATAGTCCCCAAAGTTTTACTTTAAAGTGATAATGGGAGGAAGTGTCTTCATGTTCAAAACTTTATATTTATTTCAATTAAAGTCCTGAAAATACACGATGTTCACTGGAGCAATATGATGAGAAACATGAGAAATATGAGAAAAATATTTCTAGAAAAAGATGAGAACATATTTCTAAAGAGAATGGATATATTGATTAAAACATAGAAAAGAGTTAAATAGGATTCTTGCTTGAGACTGCATAAATTTCATATGAATATAGCTCAAGATGAGACTGAGAGATAAATTCATACTTATATTACTGAGATTTACATCACAATATAAGAAATATAGGTATTTTAAGGAATTGATCTTTCAAAGCTCTAGTTACCTAATGGATGAAGAATGGAATTGAAAATTGCAGATGAAAACAAATCAACATGCAGGTATTATGATTTTATAATATTATATGAAAGCACTGAAGCTTTTGTCTTCTGAAAAAGAATGGTTAGCCTGTAATTGCAATGTAAATGTAATGAGTCTAATATGTTTCCTCCAAGATATCCAAGAGTACTATGCTCATTCTCTAAAGAGTAAATAAGTATTTTTATTAGTTTTGCTTAATATTAATTTACTTGTAGCAAAAGGTTATAATGTCTGCTCTCTTTCTTTCAATGTAATAACATATATTTCATATTATTACTGTCTCTTCATAGAAGCCTGAAATCACTATTTCAAAGTAACACAAACAGAAAAACAAAAATAACCAGATACAACCATCACAAATGCTAAATTATGTGAAAAAATCCACAATATCAAAAATAAACCTGAGGAAGTAGAAAAACAATGGCAGAATAAGAACAGAAAATTACCTTAGCTCTAGCTAATGAAACAGAGATTTAGAGTCCTAGAAGGTATTCCACTATTAGCAGGTCAAACCAAGTCAGGTATAATTATATATAAATATATAATTCAAAGAAGATTTTATACTGTCTTTACAAGAAAACAGAAATCTATGAAAAGTTACCCAGCCAGGCAGGTGACTGCTGTGACTGTGTTGGCCAACATATTCAAAAGCACAGCTGCACTGTGGAAATAAAAGGACCACATGGGAAAAAAGCAGGAACAGAGGAAGCCACATCCAAACACAGACACTATTCATCTTACCACTGGACAGTTCGAATTGTCATTGGAACCACAAGTACTAACATGACAACATCTCACCGCAATTGATCTCTAATCCTACACTTAATCGCCTAGACAAAAACCAAATTTCAGAAAAACACATAACAACAGAAGACCAAACCAACACCTGAAAAATCAACCAAGAACATAGAGAGTCACCTATTAAGATCATAGATTCCCCAAATGAAAGCCAAGAAATCCACCAAATGGACAGAACAAATCAGAAAAATACAAGAAAACTGATGCCAAGGTAGTATAATTCACACAGGAACTGACCAGACATTAGAACAGACAATTAAGGAGCTAGAAGAGAGAATTCAAAATACGTTACAAATACTGCTGAAAAATGTGATTAACGAAAAGATACAAAATCCTTACAAGGAAATTTGTCAAAAAAGAATACACCAATCAAAGATTAGCAAAATAATTCATGAAGACTACAAACAGAAAGATAAATAAAGTCTGAGAAGGCAAAGGAGTCCAAGGAAAAAATAGTTAAGTAGTTAAATAGTTAAAAGGTATGAGAAGACACAGCTAAAAAAACAGCCCCTCCAACTCCCCTAACCAAAGAAAAGATGTAAAGAAAGTCCACACAAGACCTAAAATAAAGCTTTAGTAAAGATAGAAGCCCTAAAAAAATGAGCAATTAGAAGATAGAGAAATCAAAACCAAAGTAGAAAGTCTCCACAGCGAATAGATGACATAGAAGATAATGTTAAGCATCAAAGACAGACTAGGTCTAATAGAAAAGAGGAGCTATCATTTAGAACAAATCCAAGAAATAAGAAACGATCTTGCTGGAAGTTCAAGATTCAGTTAGAAGATCAAAGTTGGGGGAGATAGGTATCAAGAAGGAGAAGAGCAGGAAACAAAATGGATGGGAAACATATTACAGAATTCTAGCAGAGAACATGCCAAACATACAAACAGATAGGCTCATTCAGAGAAGAGAAGCCTTTAGAACACCAAACGGAGAATAACAGAACAGAACAACCCACTACCACATCATAATCCATTAGAGGATCATTAGAGATCAAGGAAAGGATTCTTTTTTTTTTTTAATTGTATTTTATTTTATTTGAGAACATACTGTACAGAGGGGCTACAATTACATGGGCAGGATAATGCATACATTTCTTACCAAGCATTGCAGCCTCCTCCTTTGTTTACCCTTCACTTCCCTTCCCCGCCTCCCCCCTCCCCCCACCCAATTTTACCCCCCTCCCCCCACCCAATTATACCCCCCTCTCCCCCCCACACCGACATTGTAAAGCTGGTTTTGACATGACATTTTGTACTTCTCATTGTTGCAACAGGTCCACCTGAATCCTTAAACGACTTGTTTGTCCCCATCTCCTCCACATGTTATACTGACATCAAATATAGTGAAAGCGGGGGTTACACTGTGGAGGAGGGACATACAAAGCAACAAAGAAATAATCTTATAAATGCATTGGAAACACATGCATGAAAGAAACGAAAACATTAAAATACATATTTAAGGGTTCATTTTCCTAACATCACATTATCTGCCCTTTTCCGCTTGACTCATACCTATACTAGATATTGCAAATAAGGGAAACCATGGGACCTATGCTTCTTTGGGCCTGGCTTACTTCACTTAATATAATTAAGGAAAGGATTCTTAAGCTGTCAGGAGAAAAGACTGATTATTTATAAAGGATATACAGTCAGAATAAATAATGATTTCTTAGCTGATGTGGTAAAAAGGAGAGCCTGGCATGATATATGGCAAACATTAAAGACAAACAATTACCAACTGTGAATACTCTCCCAAGCCAAACTCTCCTTTATATTTAAAGGATATATAAAAATATTTCATGACAAAGAGAACTTGAAAATTTTATATCCACCAAATCAACAAGATAGAAATTAATCAAATATATCCTACATAGAGAAGGTCAAGAAGAACAGGAACAGACCCTTACCAAATCTGACTAAAAAGAGAACTTATATAGATAGAAAGACAAGTAGAAAACTAACAGAGTGGGAGAAGGTCTTTATTACCTCTGGAACATACAATGGCCTCATATCTCAAATATTCTTAGAGCCCCAAAATTAACTCCCCCGAAAAAACAAATCCTCATAGAAACAATAACCCTCATAATATAATTGAGCTTAAGATTTAAGGAGAGACCTCTCTGAAGAAGAAATATGAATGGCCAATAGACACATGAAGAAATAAGCAACATTTCTGGTCATAAAAGAAATGCAAATCAAAGCAAAATTGAGATTCCACCTAACCCCAATTTGAATGAAGAAAACTAATAATAACAGATGCTGGGCTGGTGGGGATGTGGCCAAAAAGGAACATTACTACACTACTGGTGGAAATGTAAACTTGTTCAAATACTCTGTAAAGAAGTATAGAGGTTCCTCACTAGAGCTCCCCTATGACCCAGCAATGATGGATCAAGAAAATGTCGTATATATTCACAACAAAATTCTATGCTTCCATCAGAATGATTGACATTGTCCATTTGTAAGGAAATGGAATCATTGGAAACATAATAATTCAAACAAGCCAGACCCAAAGAATCAGAGGCTACATGTTTTCACTCATTTGGAAAAACTAGAATATGTCTAGGATATTCACAGTAGCTCAATAGCAATATGCATATCACCATATAAAATGATGCATATCGAAATGAGCTCCAAGAAATGGATACAAGATGATTGTATAGTGAATTGTTTTTAGTTATTTCTATTTAGTTTTTCCCCTTTGGTTTATTTCCTGTACTCACTGTTTTTTATTTCTGTACCCTTTGTCTTATACATGTTAATCTGATTTAGGGAAAGGAAGGAAAATCACAGAAATGGTGGGACAAAGATTAACCAAAGCAACAGTGATATTCACTAGACACTATGTTAGAAATAAACGTTACAACTTTGTGGGAGTGGGATGTCAGGGTTGGGGGAAGCAGAAAAAAATGAGGAAGGGGTAACACTGTTAAAAATGTACTCATTTGGGCTGGGAAGGTGGCTCAATGGTAGAGTGCTTGCCTTACATACATGAGGCCCTGGGTTCGATTCCTCAACACCACATAAGCAAAAAGAAAAAATCCGGAAGTGGCACTGTGGCTCAAGTGGTAGAGAGCTAGCCTTGAGCTGAAGAGCTGAGGGACAGCGCCCAGGCCGAGTTCAGGCCCCATGACCAGACCAAAAAAAAAAAAAAATGTACTCATTACTTATGTAACTGTAACCCACTTCTCTGTATATCACCTTCATAATAAAAAACAAAACAATACAAAATAATTAGAGAACTCATACAAATACAGAAAATTAGAGACAAAAATGAGACAACACAACAGATATAAGCAAAATTAAGAATGTTATAAGAGAGTACTTTGAAAATCTTATGCCAATCACCTGAAGAATCCTGGGGAAATTCATGTTTTCCTATACTGGATCTGAAGCAAGAAGTAACACATAAGAAGAAATGAAAATGAAATGTCAATAAACCACTTCCCATTCCAGAAAAATCTATGACTCAATGAATTTACCATGAAATTAAGGCCTGCAAAGAACTTACAACACACAGTTATAACTCTTCAATGGAATAGAACGGGAAATGGAATTATCAATCACATTCTATGAAGCTAGAATTAGACTCTTCTCCAAATCACATAGGGACTCACCAAAGAAAGAGAACTATGAACCCAACTCTTTGATAAGTGATGATGCAGAACTTCTGAATAAAATTCTCACCAACTAATTTCAGCAACTAACAAAAAAAATATTGTATGATCAAATAGGATTCATCCTAGGATACAATTGGATTCAATATTCTTGTCAATAATCATAATACAAACCATCAGCAGAAGCAGGGACAAGAAACACATGATCGTCTATAGGGATGAAGTAATAGGTGTTAACAAGCTCCAATACCCCTTTATGATTGTCTGAGAAGCTAGGAATGCATGGAACATTCCTCAATATATTACAGAGTATATATATGACAGATAATTAGCATTTATCTAACAGTGGAAGCATGAAGACATTAAAATCAGGAATGAGACAAGGATGTCCATTCTCTTTACTACTCTTCAATAAGGCAGTGGACTTTCTAGCAAGAGCAATAAGCAAGAGAAAAACATAAAGGGGATCCAAATAGGGAAGATGTAAAACTATCCCTTTTTACAGATGAAATGATCCTGTATTTAAAGGACCCTATAGCTTCCTCCTTCAAGTTACTAAAGGTGATGCTAACCTTCAGCAATGTAGCAGGGTATAAAAACCACAAGAATCAGTAGTTTTTCTGTGTTACCATCAATGGGAAGATCCATGCTGAAATCCAAAAAACAACCTCATATATATTAGCCTTAAAACCAAATCAAATCTAAACTAAACAAAACAACAACAACAAAACTAGGAATTAATTAAAGTAAAATGTGAAGGACCTCTATTGTAAAAACCTTAAAAATCTAAAAAGGGAAATTAAGGAGACTCAAGGAAATGGAAAATCTTTCAATGCTCCTGGTTGGAAGAATTTACATGATGAAACTGCAATGCGGCCCCCCAAAAATTGACAATGCAATAGTCATCAAAATCCCAACTATATTGTTCAATAAAGTAGAGAAAGCAATCCAAATTTAATATGGAATTACTAAATTATAGATGAAACAGAAGGCTTAGAAATGAATTCATATGGAATTAC
Source organism: Dipodomys merriami (assembly GCF_024711535.1). NCBI lineage: Eukaryota > Metazoa > Chordata > Mammalia > Rodentia > Heteromyidae > Dipodomys > Dipodomys merriami. The sequence continues at coordinate 2,233,676 of NW_027203004.1, forward strand.
TAAATTATAGATGAAACAGAAGGCTTAGAAATGAATTCATGGGCCTATCATGATTTAACACACACACACACACACATACACACACACACACACACACACACACACACACACACACACACACCACACACACACACACACACACACACACACACACACACACACACACACACACAGTGGAATTCTACTCACCCATCAGAAATGACTTTTCACCAGTCTTAAGGAAAATGAAAGGCTTGGTAAAATTATACTAAGAGAAAGAGAACAGAATGCAGACTCAGAGCAATATAAGTTTCATGGATTCATTCATTTATGTTAGCTAGAAGGTGCCCACAAATCTACAAGTAAACAAGACTGATTCTACCTCGTCCCAGTTAGAATGGCCATTATCAAGAAAACTAACAATAGCAAATGCTGACATGGATGTAGCCAATTGGGAACTCTATTACACTGTTGGTGGGAAATTAAACTTGTTCATCCACCGTGGAATGCAGTACGGAGTTTATTGAAAAGACTAAATATAGATCTTCCTTAAGACCCAGTAATTCCCCTCATCAGCAGTAATTCAATAAATAACAAGCAAGCTCACATGAAAGCTATCAGCATAACCATGTTCAGGGCCCAGGCCCAGTGTTCAAGGACTGGAATAAAAGTTACCACTTCTGGTATTTGTTTTTAAAAATATGAACTTTTGACATAAGAAACCAAATCATTCTATTTGCAGTAGCTAGGCTAGGACTTAAATGTTGTGGGTGATAAAATGGCTTCTTTGTTGAATGTTAGGAAAAGATGTAGGCAGTCCAAGAAAAGGGAGATTTCTTTTGTTGTTGGTCGAGGGGCTTGGAGTCTGGGCTTGGGCACTGTCCCTGAGCTCTTCAACTCAAGGTGATTTCTCTACCTCTTGAGCCACAGTGCAACTTCTGGTTTTCCTGTGGTTAAATGGAGATAAGAGTCTCTGGGACTTTCCTGTCCAGGGGGCTTGGAACTGCTGTCCTTAGATCTCAGCTTCCTGAGTAGCTAGGATTACAGTTGTGAGCCACTGGCACCAGACTAAAAATGGGGGGATTTTAGAAAAGAAAGTCCACCTCTTTACCTGTGTCTAAACCTCAGTTATCACTATTAGAACACTTCATCCTCAACTCATTTCACCAGACATTTGTAAATTTTCTCTTACTCTTTATGTAGGAATACTGCAGTCAATATCAACTCAGCTGTGGGACTGGATCAATTGTATGTTAATTGCTAGCACCTAAATCAAGAACTGTTACATCAAAACAAATGAACCACTCACTTGGAATAATTGTATTCTTTTTATTACAAATCTGTGGTTTATCAATTCCTAATGTGATATTGGACATCCTAACAGGGTGATGACATTTTCTTTCTCTTCAGCAATTGTCCTTCTCCCACATGTGTTCAAATATTTAAGATTTCAAAGATTTCTATTGATAATTCATTAAGCTGACCTCTAAGATAATGTGCATTTCTGGAATTTGGTCTGCTGTCTTGTTCTTACATGCACAGGCTTTCTATGATTTATTTGTTCTACAAGGAATTCTACTTTCCAATCTTTGTGTGATCAATTTTAGTCCCTTTCATCAGTCTTTCTGACTCTCTCTCAGGAGTCTCATTTGAGTCTGTCTCATAAAAAAATATATTAGTTATCAGCTAAATGACTCTCAATTTCTGTTTCGGGCCTGACTTCATGTAGGCTGTGATAGCAACCCTGACTGGCTGTGCTTACTGCAGTGTTTTTTGTTTGTTTTGTTTCTGGTTTTGTTTTGTTTTGTTTTAGAGGTCTAGGATTACTATTCAAGGTAGTAGCTTTTCTGGGCCCCTGTGATCCCCTGGCCTAGAGTCAATGAGTTAAGATGATTGCTAATTGTAGAATACACTTTGAATTATTACATTAATTCACAGAATTAAAACAGTAATAATATATTATTTGTTTAAATTCTGCTTCTCAATTTTACAATTCATGATATATATTAGTAAAATTAGATTCACTTTCTTCTTTTCTACAGCTGCTAAAAGTAAAATTACATATTAAACATTCAGCATTAAGAAATCAATAATAAGTAACCTATTATTAAAATGATATAGTACTAAACTGTGATTTGAATTATAGTTCTAACAAATTGTGATGTAAACAACAATTAATAGAATTATGGGTAATATTTTTTAAACTTACCAGCTTTTTATTTGTTTCCTAATTGTCTCATTTGTAATTTTTGGTCCAAGCTGTCTCTTCATCCTTATTGTTTAGTTTTCTATTTTATCTCTACTGGTTTGTATGTTGTTTTCCCTTTTTAGTGACTGACATGAGGCTGAAAATCTGTATGCTAGTTAATTACTTCCTATGCTAAAGTAAAATTATTATTCTCCACAGCTGTTCTACTCTTTGTATAGTATTTTCCCCAGTCCCATATCCTGTATTGCTGCTCTCATATATTTTATTGTATTTTTATTGTGAAAATACCATACAGAGGGGTTACAATTACATGGGCAAAATAATGAATACATTTCTTATTAAGCATTGTTGCCTCCTCCTTTGTTTCCCCTTCCCATCCCTTCTTTATTTTACTTTTTATTTAAATTTTACTGTCAAGGTAATGTACAGAGGGGTTATAGTTACATAAGTAAGGTAATGAATTTATTTCTTTTCTAATTTGTTATCCCTTCCCCCATTTTTCTCCCTCTTCCCTCCCAACAGCCCCTCCAGATTATTTCCAACATATTGTCTTCTGTGTATCACTGTTGCATAGGTTTCCCCTTTGTCCTTTGCCTCATCATTTTTTCCCTTTCCCTTCCCTAGTTCAGATTAACATATTTACAATAACCAGGGTATCAAAATCAAATACAGTGACTACAGGGGATACACCATAGGTGGGGAAAACACAAAAGGATAAAAAGAAATCACGCAATACATTAAGAACAAAAACATCAAAGAACATGTCTTGGGGTTCATTTCACTTAGAATCACCTTATACAATCATATGTACAGAGCTATAGGGCTATTCTGCTCATTTACTAAGATTATCCTTGATGTACACAATAATGCTCCCCTATTACTTAGTAATCCCACTGCTGGGCATTTAACCAGGTGGCCACAAGCAAGGCCACATTAAAGCTACCAGCAAAATTATGTTTATCACAGTATTATTTACCATAGCTAAGATATGGAATCCATCCAGATGCCCCTCAGTAGATAAATGGATCAAGAAAATGAGACACGCGCTCACACACACACACACACACACACACACACACACACACACACACAGACACACACACACATGCGGAATACTATGCTTTCATCAGAAAGAATGATACCACCTCATTTGTAAGGAAATGGAAGTTCTTGGAAAAAATTATATTAAGTGAAGTAAGCCAGACTTAAAGAAACATAGGTCCCACGGTTTCCCTTATTTGTAATAATTAGTTTACACCAAGGATAATCTCATGTCCTATGTTGAGCATACAACATTATTGCTATATTGTTTGTTATTATTTCTGCAAACAGGCAGGTATATTTAAAGAATTATGTTCATCTTATCCATTACTGGAGGAAGAGCATCCAAAAGAGCAACCCTTACTAGGAAGAACAACTCCTACTTATTTAGCTTCATTCCTATGTAAGGCCAGTGTTGTCCCCTGTATCCTCATGCTGTACATTACAACTCTATACCGGTTCATCCTGTATATCTACTATCTTCTACATTGTGACCTAAATGCCCCAGCAATTCCACTTTGCTTTACTTTTCAAAAAATTTCACTCTTAATGTTTGAGGTTGATGTGTGTGTGTGTGTGTGTGTGTGTGTGTGTGTGTGTGTGTGTGTGTGTGTTCACAAAAATCAGAAGACAACATTTTTCCTCATTTACAATACATCTTTCAGGTCATTATAAGTTGTGGCTAATGGGAGAAGTCTCTTGCTATTTTAAGGATGAAACAGAAAAATATATTTGTGCATGCACCACAGTTGTTTATTAGTCTGTAGTTGAACACTGAACTTCGATTTATATCTTGGCTGTTGTTGTGAATAATGCGAATAACAATGAACTACAGATATATTTATGAGTTACCCAGAGAGAAATAATCACATGATTGGTGGGTCAGATGATATTTCAACTTTGGATTTCTTCAGAAAACTGCATACTACTTTCTACAAGGAGAGTATTAACCTGTATTTTGACCAAGAGTGTAGAAAATTTCCTTTTCTCCACACTCTCACCAGCCAACATTATTACCTTTTGAGTTTTTTTAAAGGGCAGGTATTTACTGTGTGCAATATCCAAGATGACCTCAGACCCAAATCCTTTTACTCCAACCTCCTAAAAGCTTCGAATTACAAGCCTTTACCACCACACCTGGTTCCTTTGATTTTTTTGATAAGAGTTATAATAGTTATGAAGTAGTATCATAGTAATTTTGAATTGCATTTCTCTAATGATTTTTGTTTACAAAACATTAAGCCAGCATAGAAGTTGTATTAAACACAACTTTGTAAACCCACTGGCAATTTTCAGAGCTTTTTGGTAAACATGTCTATTCAGAAATTTTGACAATTTTTAATCAAGTTTCTTGTTAATCTCATCTTTAATCTCTGTACAAAATCAATAATTAATTCAAGGTAGTAGAAAGGAAAAAATAAAGCAACTCCTAACATTTTTCAGTTTTCAATAACATGATATTGCTTAAATCATTTTCTGTTAATGCTTGAGACTATATAACTCAATTTAGTTAGACCTTATACAAGGCTATGTATTTTATTTTACATTGATTTTTCTTTCCAAACCCTGCATGACTAATTTCCCTTGGTTTCTTTCTGTCTCATGTAGTTCAGATTTCAAACTGAAGAATAAATGGAAGGAAGCAAACAAAAAAAAATACAGTTCCTCTCATCTGATGATGCCTCTACAAGAATGAGGAAAGACCTATGATAGAATATCAAAAAGACAATTCATTCTTCTAGGTCTTCCTTATCTTTGTGATGTAACTTAAATGATGTAACTTAAATGGAAGGAAGCAAACCAAAAACTTAGTTCCTCAAATCTGATGATGCCTCTACAAGAATGAGGAAAGACCTATGATAGAATATCAAAAAGACAATTCATTCTTCTAGGTCTGCCTTATCTTTGAGATGTAACTTAAATGATGTAAAACACAATATACTGCTCAGATACTTTTGTTTTATCAGTTTTGTACATTTTCTTTTGGACTTCATCTCAGTCTACAACATTCCTTCATTATTATGTGCCTGATATTTTTACACTAACAAGACTTAAAATAACCAGTTTGATTTACAGCATGAGAAGTTATCTACCCGGCTTCCTTGGAAGTAGAGCATGATTAATAGATAACATTGCTCACTACATGTAATGGTTTCTGTAATACTTATGACATTCTATTTAGTATTTAAAAAAAACTTCTGGCTAAACTCAAAGCTCATTCATAGAAGTTTATGTTAAGTATTTTACAAGTTTTATTTCTCTTAATTCTTAAGATAACATTTGCTATAATGCTAATGTTATTAGTATTTTAGTGTTGGGAAAAATTATAATTAAAGGCACTAAGTGCATGGCCCAAAGACACACAGTGAGGAAGGAAACGAGTCAAAGTTTCCAAAAATCTTTCAGCAATACACAAAAGGTAGGTAAATTCTTTCCATTCTCTTACACTCTCAATTCAATATTCATATTGTCCAAGAAATTATAGCATAGCAAATATTGCCCATGGTGATTGTTTTCTATCACATTTTGTCTCCAACAGAGACTATGTTGGTGACATTGGGTTATCATGCACAGAGCTGAGCTTCTAAATTGAGGTCCAAAGAGAGACAAATTTCTTCTGTCCCACAGTTCCAGTTTCCTTTTTTAAAAAGTACCAAAACTTTTAAATATCATCACTTACTGTCTTTTAAGAATCCAAAAATGAAATAAATTCACACTTAATCAATCCAAAATGCTTTAAAAGTAGGAGATAATAAAACAGGCCCCCATGAAGTAAATTTTCTTCTACTTTTAAAATTATTCTGAAAGCCTTGTATTGGCTAGTCACATCTGTAATCCTATCTACTCAGGATAGCTACTCAGGAACCTGGGATTTGTGGATAACCATTGGAAGTCAATCAGGGCCAAAAAAAAAAAATTCATGAAATTATTTTTCATACTTTTTAATGAACTAGCAAAGACCCAGGAAAGAAGATGTAGCTCATATAGTACCTCACCAACCTAGAGAGGAAAGGCCTAGCAAGACCTTTAAGCCCTGATTTCAAACTCTGAGCATACCATCACACATACATGCACATGCGTTCATGCGCACTCATTTTTTCCCTTCTCCTCCCCAAATTAGAGAAGCGTACATAAAAGAGGCAGATGCACCAACTTCAAATACAGAGAAAACAAGGGTTATAGAGTGGGGGAGGAATATACAAAGAAACAAAAATTCACATCGCACATTATAAGTACGTTAGAAACAATAGCAAGAAACAAAAAACTACTTGTTTCCCTATCGTGGGGTTCAATTCCCTTAACGTTATCATATCTGTTCATATGCACATAGCTTTTGACCTTGTCTGCTTACCCCAGACATATATTCGTTATTGAAAATAAGGGAAACCATGGGACCTGTTTCTTTAGACTTGGCTTACTTCACTTAATAAATTTTTTTCCAAATCTTTCCATTTCCTAACAAATGGGGCAATGTCATTCTTTCTGATGGAGGCATATAATTCCTTTGTGTATATACACCACATTTTCTTGATCCATTCATGTAGTGGGGACAGCTGGTTGGTTCCATATCTTAGCTATGGTAAAAAAATGCTGCAATAAACATAGTTTTGCTGGTAGTTTTAGTATGGTCTTGTTTGTGATCATTTAGATAAATCCCCAAAAGTGGGATTGCTGGGTCAAAGGGGAGCTTTATGTGGAATCTTTTGAGGAACATCCATAATGTCTTCCAAAGTGGTTGAACAAGTTTACACTCCCACCAAGAATGTTGTATGGTTCCCTTGTGGCCACATCCCCTCCAGCATCTGTTGTTGTAAAAATATGGAACGCCCCACGAATTTGCATATCGTCCTTGCACAGGTGCCATGCTAAACTTCTCTGTATCGTTCCAATGTTAGTGTATGTGTGGCTGAATTGAGCACAGAATATTTTTTATATCAGAAGTGCAATTGTGGGGGCTGAGAAGGTGGCTCAGTGGTAGAGCGCTTGCCTTACATGCATGAGGCCCTGGGTTCGATTCCTCAGCACCACATAAGCAAAAAGAAAAAAGCTGGAAGTGGTGCTGTGGCTCAAGTGGTAGAGCATTAGCCTTGAGCTGAAGAGCTGAGGGACAGCGCCCAAGCCCAGAGTTCAGGCCCCACGAATGGATCCCCCCCAAAAAAGTGCAGTTGGATTTTATTAAACTAGACAATTCAACAAAAAATAAGTTCAAAAGAATTGTCATGAAATTTTAGAACCATAAATTTCTTACATAAGCACAAATTTAAGAATAAAGTCAAGATTGACATGTCAAAAACAAAATAATCCCAGATATTTGTTGTTCAAGAAATGTGTAGGAGGAGGATTCAATTATTCTATACAAGGCACCTGTCATAATGAACACTGCACCAAGCGTTAAGGTTTGTTAAAATTTTTAATGTATTAAATATATTTAATTTTGGGAATTTGTTTACATATGCCAAAATTAGGACTGTTTGTCAGATATAAAACTTTTCCATAAAGTATTTAAGATTTATGGTAGCAGACATATACTACTAAGTATGTACATTTCAGAGTTTCGAGAAACTTTATTAATGAGAAGTTGCAAAGTTTTTGTGTAAAGAAGCAGAATGAAGTGTTAACACTTTGTTAACTACACGGTCTGTTAAAACTTTAGGGCTTCCTCAGTTTATAAGTTAATGAGGAAAAATGATGATATAAGCCATAAACAAATAATGAGAAGAGCCATAAATAGTAATCTTAGTGGGTAGCTTTAAAGACTACTCATATTCTATAAAACTCTTCTTGAACATCACAACCTCAGTCAGTGTTAAATGTACAGAATTATGAGCAAATAATAAAATCTAATATGTAGTACACTTCAAATAGGGAAAACAGTGATAATATTTGTTTTTTATTTTATTAATTATTAACATTTAATTATTGTTTTCTTTATTTGTAGCATTGTTTTACTTGTTGAAATATAGTACAACTTTTTTGGAGGGGTTTAGTCGTGGGGCCTGGGCGCTGTCCCTCAGCTCTTCAACTCAAGGCTAGCGCTCTACCATTTGTGAGCCACAGCACCACTTCCGGCTTTTTTCTTTTTGTTTATGTGGTGCTGAGGAATTGAACCCAGGCCCTTATGCATGCAAGGCAAGCGCTCTACCGCTGAGCCACCTTCCCAGCCCTAGTAAAACTATTTGTAAATCATCATTAGGAGGTACTTTGAGAAGGTTACTTGGATGGCCAAACCAATTTTTATAGGTGCATATTAATTTACAAAGAGGAAAATTAAGAACAAAGTATTTATTTAAAAAATTATCAAATAGAGTCTGAGTCAGAAGTGTTGATAAATGTCCACACCTAAATTTATTTTTTTTTTGGTCAGTCGTGGGGCTTGAACTTTGGGGCTGGGCGCTGTCCCTCAGCTCTTCAACTCAAGGCAAGCACTCTACCACTTGAGCTACAGCGCCACTGCCAGTTTTCTGGTGGTTTTATTGGAGATAGGAGTCTTACGGTCTCTCCTGCCTGGGCTGGCTTTGAACCGCGATCCTCAGATCTCAACCTCCTGAGTAGCTAGGATTACAGGAGTGAGCCACCAGTGCCTGGCTTACACCTAAAATTTTATCCCTAGGCTGAAGCAGTGGTATTACAGAGTTGAGGCCAAAACAGTGATAGACTGTGTTTTGTTCTTTATTTTGATTTTGTTGGTCATGAGGCATGAACTCTGGGGCATGGGTGCTGTCCCTCAGCTCAAGGCTAGCGCTACCACTTGAACCACTGCACCACTTCCATGTTGTTTTGCTTATGTGGTGCTGAGGAATCAAACCCTGGGGCTGATGCATGCAAGGCAAGCACTCTACCACTGAGCCACCTTCCCAGCACCTGAGAAACTGTTTTAAAATATCATCTAAACAACATTTGCTTTCTGCTTTGGGTTATATAATGAAAGATATAAATATATTTTTATATTTTTGTGAATTGTACTTCTAAATTTATACTAACTTCAGCCACTTTATCCTTTTCAAAGTCATAAATATCTCTGAGAGTTTGCTTCTGTGAAGATTGTTTATGCATTTATAATTTCATCTGAGTTATTTTTATTTTTATCAAAATAACTTTATATTTCATGTTGATTTGTTGTCATATATCAAATACCTTCAAATGTACACATAGAGTCTAAAGATAGCAGTATGAATATTCTCATACAGCTCTTGTTTGTCTGTTATGCACTTCTAGTATTGTGATATTTCTCTTTCTCTTTCACTCTCTCCTATTTCCTCTCTTTCTCTTTCATGCTCCATGTCTGGTACTTAGAATTTTGGCTGGTCTACTATTATCCTTCAGGATCCACTAGTTTTGTGGGAACATGATAGCGACCATCAGTTACCCTTGCATTATTTAAGAGTTATAAGAGTGACTTGATATTATTCTTTGCCATAATAAATGGCAAAACAGCATATCTAGGAATTCCTTTTCACTTTTACTATTATAAATTTTATCTCATAGGAATCATTGGGATGGATAAGATACTTTTAACCTGTGACCTAAAAGTTCTTTTTCTTTTACAAACAACCTTTTTCTTTTATTATCAATTAGTAAATACATATAATGAAAACAAAGCTATCCTATGGAAAGTGGACCGAAGTTGCTCACAGGGATGAAAAACAAAGGAATGTGGGAAGTGAGTACAAAGAATGCCCATCATAGAGTACAGATCCTAGGAGCAATTTATCATGTACACTTTGTGAGAATGACAATGTGCTGTGAACTATAGATTAAATCACTGAACAACTGATATATATATATATGCACATATATTTGTATATGTATATTTATTTATATATGCACACATATGTGTATATGCCCTTATATATGTACACATGTATGTTACTGTACACACAAATACACACGTACATGTACACATGTATACATGCACACATGGAGAAAGACACATAGAAACAGCCAACACAAAGTTTCACTAGTTGTTGAATATGCCTTAAATAGAATGCTTGGAACAAAGTATGTTCAAGATGTATTTGTCTCTAAGCATTTCTTTTACCACTCTCTTATCTCTTAAAACTTGTACATTTAGAGAGATTCCACTTGCAAAATGCAGTACAAGGGATAGCAAATCACACAGAAATCTCAGTAAGTAAAGTTCATATGGTGTTTCCTTGCTCCCCACAGAATGCTTGCTCTTGTAGAAACTCTCAACAATCAAAGTAGCAGGAGAATGCCCTGGTAAAGAATAAAGTTATAAGGCTTTAAATGGCATCCTTGCTTGAGCTTTTTCCAGGGACTGGATTCTACACATACATTTAACCAACCCATGTGAAAAGTCTTATGTGAGAAATGCTGACTGAGGTCTTGCTGATTTCCTGGCCAAGAAAATAAGAAAAAAAGAAAATATTTTTAATGTTTTAAAGTTTGAGAATAATTTGTAACCTGTCAATAAATGTGTAGAACACAATTATACGAAGTAACAAAAAATGATGGCATTTCATTTATGTGCTCTTGGCCTTGATGAGTGATTTTAGGTGTGTCTACACAAGTAGAATCAGCATAAATCAAGCTAGCACTTCTTCATTTAAGATATAAGGAAAGGATACAGGTTGACCCATTTTAACAATGAGATGTACAAGACAGTCTATCAAGGGGTGGGGGGGGTGAATGGGGAAGTTGAGGAGGTGTGAAGGAATGGTATGGTAGAGGACAAACAAATGAGGGGGTAACAATGATAAATAAGAAATGTACTCATTACCTTACTTAGGTAACTGTAACCCCTCTGTACAGTATATTTACAATAAAAATATATATTAAAAAGATACAAGGAAAACTTCTGTACTTATAGGAAGTTGTATTTATCACTCAATATCAGTAAGGTATTGGTTTTAGGAACCCAGGTATATGAAAACTTGGGATACTCAAATTCTCTACATAAACACAGTATATTATTTACTTTAGAATCTTCCCACAAGCTAGTGCAGAGTAATTGCTATGAAAATTGTTACTATATTCTAGGTTTGTAATGAAACATAAAAATACATGCACTATCAACAGATACAAATTTTTTCAGATAAATTTTGTTTGCAGTTTGTGGACGGAATTGGGAGAGCAATTTTGAAAAGCACTAATGTCATCACCAAGACCGGTCTGCAAATTTTAACAAGAAGCTAATACAGCATCATTGAATAGTATGGAACTCCAAGGAGAAATACTTGAATTGAGACATTATCAGAAAAGGTAACCACAAGGGCAGGGAAGGTGGCTCAGTGCTAGAGTGCTTGCCTTGCAATGCATGAGGCCCTGGGTTCGATTCCTCAGCACCACATAAGCAAAAAAAAAGCCGGAAGTGGCACTATGGCTCAAGTGGTAGAGCGCTAGCCATGAGCTGAAGAGCTGAGGGACAGCACCCAGGCCCAGAGTTCAGGCCCCACAACCGGACTCAAAAAAAAAGAAAGAAAAAGAAAGAAAGAAAGAAAGAAAGAAAGAAAGAAAGAAAGAAAGAAAGAAAGAAAGAAAGAAAGAAAGAAAGAAAGAAAGAAAGAAAGAAAGAAAGAAAGAAAGAAAGAAAGAAAATGTAACCACACAAGGACTTTTTAGAAATGCAGCTGCTAGATTTTCATGGAGAGCTTTCATAACACTTTGTGAAGCACAAATCAGAACTTCACTGAAGTGTAAATGGATTTCTCTCTCCTTCCTGTCATGGTTAGTCATTATCAATCAACATATAGCTAATCTTGAATAATCCTCTAATAACAAAATATTGATGGAGTGTTTATATGCAGAAAACCTGGGAAGGCTAACCTTTTCCAATTAGGACATTCTGGATTCTATGACCCAGCAGAGAGAAAACTAGGTAAGCATCCATTTACGACCTTCTGAATAATTCTGATTCTGCCCACATCAGTTATCTACCCATACCTGTGCCCGAGCGAGAGGATTTTAAAAGAATTTAGTGATTTACAATTTAAACTTAAACATGGAATGAAATTAGTTCCAATGCATTACATTAAGATATTTAGAAACAACTGGGAAACCTAAAGGTCTATAAGATTTATTTTTATTGAAAATTAAGGAATATTGGAATTTGGTTCTCTACAGTTTAAGAAATTTGCAGCAGACTTGATACTTATTTAATTTTGTATATTGAAAGGAACACAAGCCTCAACAATATGTCAATACTATCCTCTTATTTATCTCTAAAGGTTTATGCTTCTGGTCTCTTAATATTAAAACTTCAAAAAATTATCTTTAGCAAGTTGTGCAAAGGGGTTTCAGTCCATCATGTCAGTGTTGAATAGAGTGTATGTGCATTTCAATGTTCAGTGCATCTGGATCATTGTCAAACTTTCCATTTTTCTTCCTTCCCTTACCCCAACCCCACCTATCCCTTCAAGTTTCCTAATATATTCTCACATATGTACATTGAGTGTTATGACTGTATTAGTCCACCATTTCCCTCTCCATCCTTCTGCCCTACTTCCTTTAAGCCTAGATCCCCTTTTAAGACTTGTTTCAACTTCATGGTATTTTATTAAGTATCTCTACCTTTGGCATTTGGCTATGGGCTTGCCACATCCTCTCTTCCATGTTTGACCACATAAATGAATATATTTCTCCACATTTCTAATCTCTGAATGACTGACATAGGTCTCTTTTACTATTCACTTTCTGTCCTAAATTTAGAATTGCACCTTCAGGGCCATCCTAGAGACCTTTATTGTTCTCTACACACTGAAGATGGAAAGGAAATAATTTCCATGGTCTCAGCATTATGCAATCCATCATGAATTTCCATCACTTATCACTTCAGCAGTCTATGTTTAGGGACAATCTTCAATTTCTGATGATAGGAGCACGAGTCAGTTTTAATTATGCAGATTCCACTATGTAGTGAGCCCTGTAGTCTTCTAAATTTTCAATAAATTTCGAGTAACTTATTAATAATTTAAAAAGTTTTATTTCAGTATTTGAAATGCTGCCCCAATTATTTAAAAAGTTTCACAGTAAGCTAGACTGAACTTTTCCCCCCATTTTCCCCACTAGTTCAGGTTAAGTCTCCTTTGGCTTTATTGTTTGAGAGGCCAAAGGAAGAGGGTAAACAGAGAGATGATATTACTCAGATATCTCCTTCCTCTTCTGTTTCTGCTATTCTTGTTGAGAGGAAGACTGGAGCAGGGAACAAGAGTGATGCTTGACTTCACCATACAAGGGAGCATTCCTGGCATGCCAATTATTGTTTCTCAGAATAACTTAAACAGCTTACTCTTGCCTTCTATGTAACAGTAACCTAACTATGGCTTCCTTGGTGCAGGAGGAAGCACACTAACAGGTTACTACCTGTAAACTGGTATTTTATATCTCAGCTTACTACCAAAAATATAAAGCTTTGGCTACATAAATGCAAAGGTACTGATTGTCCAACAATACCTTAGTGAGCAGTAGACAATTCTACTCAACTACCCTCTGCTCTCATATCCTCCCTTTCACTCCCCTCCACTCATTTACCCACCCCTTTTTCTTTGTCTCTCTCCTCCATATTAATCTCTATCTTCTCTCTTTTTCTTTTCCAGTAGCAAGTGATTTGGTTTATCAGACAACACATACACAATTGAACAAATATTTATTTCTCCTCTTTTTGTGATTATTTATTCTTAAGAAGTGAGTTCTAGCACAGCACCAGTGGCTTACACCTAGATACTCAGTAGGTTCAAATTTGACAATTGCAATTCCAAGCTATTTTAAGTAGATAAACCTAAGAGATTCTTTTCTGCACTTGTGGTAAAAGGAAGACGTGAAGGTATGGCTCAGGTGGTATAGAGCAAACATTGAGAATTAAAGCCCAGATAGAGCTCAAGGCCAGGAGTTCAAACCCCAGTACCAGCACAATATAAAAAAAAAACTGAGTCCTTTGTCTTAGAAGGGATATTTCTCCAAAAATTCATACCCAGGGCAATTTCCAAGGTCCAAGACTATTTGTAAGGCTCTTTCACATCTTAAACCAATTCCTCTGCTTGATTCACATTATGGAAAATAGGAGTCACACTTCGCATTAAAAAGTATGTGCATTACTGAACAGTTCTTCCCATTTTTAATGTAAAGGAAGCATGACAGAGGAATTCACCTCACTTGGGTGAGTTAGGTTTGACTCACTGACAGACTTTTGCAAGTAAATGAGGGTCTGTTTACATGTAAAGAAGTCTATACAGATGGTTTTCTAGGAGAGAGAACAAGGTAGCTGTTGTCCAAGTTTGAATCAGAGTAAGTTTATTCCTATGATATGGTAAAGAGAAGCTCATCTCATAGAACACTATGCAGACAGTAATTTCAAAAGTATTAAAAAACCCATGTCTATGTTGTGAACAGCCAAGTTTTCACAAACAAAAAACAGTTTCGTGAGCCATGAAAATATAAGTTAGAGCAAAGGGAACTATGTTAAATATAGTTAATGGCTAAGTGACATGTGTAAAAGAGTTCTGTAATCACAACTAAACTATAAATTTTTCATCATGTCCCTAACAAGAATCGCTAAGATAGGCCTGCCTAAATCTGTCATAGAGGATTGGGTTCATGCAATTATCAGTTTTGTTTAGGGTCTATTATCTTCTACAGTTGCTTGGGTTGCAATCCGCTCACACCACATGCAGTGTCTGGAAAAACGTGCTGTCTTGTTAGGCACCTAAGGGATTTTTGTGCCACTGAGAATATTAATCGTTTTTTAATTATACCTGTCAGTGTGAAGTTGTTTCATGATAAGAATAATAGTTTCTGTACCCTTTGTTCCACTAACAAATCTCAGATGTAAATATAGCCGGGAGCCTGTGGCTCATGCCTATAATCCTAGCTACACAGGAGGCTGAGATCTGAGGGTCACAGTTCAATACCAGCCCAGGCAGGAAATTCCAAAGATTCTTATGTCCAATAAACCACCAGAAAACTGTAAGTGGCACTATGTCTCAAGTGGTAGAGCTCTTACCTTGAGCAGAAGAGCACAGGGACAGCACTCAAGCCCAGAGTTCAAGCCCCAAGACTGACCAAAAAAAAAAGTATGCATATATATATGTATAAATGATGAGATGAATTACATTTAAATATAAGTCAATATTTATGGTACACATTTAAAATATAACTATATATGATATATTTATAATACATACATATATTTATGTATAAGATCATATTGGCTTAGGGGTGTTTGTGTGTTCATATGTGTATGTGTGTGTGTGTGTGTGTGTGTGTGTGTGTGTGTGTGTGTGTGTGTATAAGTGTCCGGGATACCTACCCTCATCTCTGTGGTGCCTCATCCTCCCAGCAGGGAGAGCATCCAGGAGCCTGACCCCAAGGAAGGTGGATGGGGGAGGGTAACTAAGGTTACATCCAGGGGGATGATCCGAATTCAGTCCTGCAACCTAAGCCTGGACAGATAAAGGAGAGGAGAGGTTTAGGGGAACATCAAGGGAAGCCCCTTACCTTTGGCTACAAGTACCAGCAGATAACTATATCCATCTTTCTTAGTAGTCAGATAAAAGGTGTACACTGTTCATTTATTTTATGATTGTGTTAGTCTTAGGACTTGGATTCAGGGTCTGGGTGTTATCCCTGAGCTTCTTTTGTTCAAGGCTGAGGCTCTACCACTTGAGCCACAGCACATCTGGCTTGTGTGTGGATTTGGAGAGGGAGGTGATTTATGGGAGATAAGAATCTCCTGGACTTTCCTGCCCGGCCTGGCTCTGAGTCATGACCATCAGACCTCAGCCTCCCAAAGAGCCAGGATGATGGATGGGAGCCATGAGCCTCTGACCGCCACCATCCATTTATAATGGGGTGGGCCACCCACATTACACCTCCTTGTTGGGAGTAGGAAGCAGACATGAGTGGGTTTGATACTTCAACAGCCTATTTATCTTTGAGCATTGTTCTGGGTCAGTCTGATGTGGCTTCCTCCTTATCCACAGCAATGACATGGCTCTGTCACAAGAACAAATGTCCAACGGAAGGTGTCAGGTCTTGGGTCTTTCGTCTGCACCCCACCCGCCTAACCAAAACTACACTCCCCAGCAAAAGGTATTAGACATGGACTGTTTTCATTGTCTTATAGCCAGGCCCTGACCAGATAGGTGGGGGTATGGGTCAGAGTCCCAGGATTGTGCTGGGCAGAAGGACAAGGCAACATCTCCTCATCCACTTTCCTTCAACGGTGTAGCAGAGGGATGTGAGGAAGGACTCAAGGGATGGACAAGGAATAACCATCACAGTCTAGCCGGGGCACAGAGGGGCTTACCTCATGAAGCTAGTTCAATAGGCTGAGCAAAACAGCTCCTGACCCTCAGCCCACCTCCAGAATGTGAGGGCCACCTTCCGTTCCAGCCACATGGGGATGCTGGGCCACCTCCTCCAGCACCTATTCAACCAGTTCCTGAGAGAGAAAGAGAGAGAGATAGAGAGAGAGGGAAAGAGGGGCGAGAGAGAAAGAGAGGGAGAGAGGAGAGAGGGGGGAGAGAGAGAGAGAGAAAGAGGAAGAGAGGGCCAGAATTACACTTAAGCCAGGTGCTGGCGGCTCAGGCTTATAATCCTAACTACACAGGAGGCTGAGATGTGAAAATCATGATTCACAGCTAGCCCAGGCAGGAATGTCTGTGAAACTCTTATACTCAAAGAACCAACAGAAAACCGGAAGTGATGCTGTGGCTCATGCGGTAGATCGCTAGCCTTGATCTAAGGAGCTCAGGCACAGCATCCATGCCTCAAATTCAAGGCTCACACATGACAAAAGTGGATCTCCCACCACAAGAAGTGGGCTGAATAACACTCACTGTCCTAGGAAGCATGGCAGAGAAGTCAAGCCGAGCTTCCTGTCAGCTGGAGGTCATGAGTAGGTCACCTGGCTTGTCAATGCCTCATTTTCCCCAGTTGCAAGACTGAATACAGTGAAGGATCACCTTCCTCATGGGGATAGATTAATGATGAAAGACAGCCATGTTTTGTTTCATAATCCTATACCTGTTGCAGGATTAATAACAGACCCCATCTGAGCCATTTCTAGGTAACTTCCTGTCATATGCTCACAGAATTTTTGAGAACCATATCTGACAGCTGCTCCCTCTGTGCCTGGCCCAGCTCTAGAGAGCCCTCTGTATTAGTCCCTTGTTTCCTCACAACTGTCCCGTGAGGAGACTGAGGTCCGATGGTCGACATCTAACCCAGAGCTTCACCTGTGGTCAAGAATCGGCTGCCGTGGACTAAGAGATTTGGACAATCCATCTAAAAGGATAACTGAGTGGGGCGCTAAATGTCTACCACCCCCACCCCACACACACACAAACACACCTCCACCATCCTTTGCAGGCAAAGATGTTTTACTTTCTTTTTGTTGGTTGTGGGGCTTGAACTCTGGGCCTGGGTGCTATCCCTGAGCTCTTCAGCTCAAGTCCAGCACTCTACTACTTGTGCCACAGCACCACTTCCAGGTTTCTGTTGCTTTATTGGAGAGAAGAATCTGAGGGTCTTTCCTGCCCAAGCTGGCTGTGAACCATGATCCTAAGATCTCAGCTCCTGAGTATTTAGGATGACAGCCATGAGCCATTGGCACCCAGCCAAAGAGGCTTTTTCATGCCTGTCATCCTATCCCCTCAGGAGACTGAGATCTGAGGACTGCAGTTGGATGCACCCTTGGCAGCAAAGTCATTGAGAACTCTTATCTCCAATTAAACACCCCAAAACGTTGCAAGTGGAGCTGAGGCTCAAATGGTAAAGTGCTAGCTTTGAGCATAAAACAAGTGATGGGACACAGGCCTTAGTTTTAAGCTTTTTCTACTATAGACGCACCCAAGGAAAGGAAGCAGGTGAGCACATGGGAGCTCAAAACGCACACATAATACTCAAGACTCACAGAATAGACCCCATCCTGCTCTGACTCTCTAGCTTCTATGTCCTAGATCATGGCAGTCTTAGATGGGACTGACCATGCACCAAGTCAGGACATTCAAGTACAATCTCATACTGAGGATCCCGTGACCTCATCAAGGACTCAAGATCTCTCACTGTCCTGCCTCGACACTGGGCAGTCAGGTGAGGTCTAGTTATACAACTACAGGATATGGGAATGAAAGGATTTCTCAGCCAAGGGATGCAGACTGGAGGGCTCTAGGTCCCTCTCTCTCAGGGAGGAGAAAAGGGCTCATCCATCCCAGGAATGTTCCTGGGTTGTGAGTATCCTCAAAGAAACAACCCTGCTCCGAGCCCACTGCCTCTGGTTTTCCCACTAGCCTCAACCTTCAATCAGCCCTCTCTGAATCCCAATCTGCCATCTAGATTAATGGCTGAGCCAGCAAAGAGACCCACCTCTACCTCTGAGGATGGCAGTCACGGGGCCCTAGAGTCCCCTAAAGGAAGTCTGAGGGCAACACGGGTCTGACTCTCGCCCTCATTCCCTGGGTGTCCTGTTCCAGTGGCCTGCTTACCTCTGTCTCTGGTCGAGGAATGAACACTGGGGGTGTCATCTTCAGATTGAGCCAGCAAAAGTCCCAGTCCCCAAGGATGTACTTCACAGGCATCCTGCAGCAGATGACAGCCAAATCGTCAATGGTGAAACCAGAGTGCCAGGACTTTTCATAGGCATGTGGCTGGGTTGAAGGCTCTATCACTGATGTCTAGGTTGTCAGGTGAGGTCATGGCTTCAATGGCCTGACACACCTGATCTGGGATCATCCTCCCTCTTCATCTTCCTGCTTATCCCTTGCCACCCCCCTCTTGACACTCCCTCACACTATACCTCCCTAGCCCTTGGACAGTTTCTTCTTATCTGACCAGAAAATAAAATTGGTGAACCAGGGGAGATTGAAACTCTGTGACCCACCCTGAGCCCTAGGGTCTACCCGAGGCTATTTCCCTCTGCAGTCAGCGACCACTCAGATCTTGGATGTCATGAAGTTGCTGATGTCATGAACGGGTCAGTGGCTTGGTCCTACACACTAGCTTTAGGCTCTGAAACTGTCCCCACAGAGATTGTGAATGGTTGGCTCCCTTGATCCAGGGACTCCAAACCAAGGCTTGCATGCTCCCTTCTTCCTTCCTTTCCTCCTTTTCTCCCTCCATCCTTCCCTCCTCTCTTTCTTTTTCCTTTCTTTGTGTCACTCCTGGGCTTCAACTCAGAGCCTGGGTGCTGTCCCTGAGCCTTTGTACTCAAGGCCAACAGTCTACAGCTTGAGCCTACTTCTGGCATTTTCTTTTTGGTAGTTAGTTGGAGATAAGAGTCTTACAGGCTTTTCTGCCTGAACTTTAAGCTTCAATCCTCCTATTTCAGCCTCCTAAGTAGCTAGGATGACAGGTGTGGGGCACCAGCATCCAGCTCAAACCAAGATTTCTTCATGTGCTGTGGAACCAGCACTGGAACCTTTCATCGTGTATGATCCCCTCCCCTTCCCCCTCCCCCCAGGACCTGGCGTACACTGTAACGGTTTGTTGGTGAATGAGCATCTGTCTATGACAATACGACAGAAAAGTCCCATCCAATTCAGGTAAGCATCCTGGGTGGGGGTAAATCCTGATGTAGCTCTCCCACAGTTCTCCCTCCTCCCTCTTCCCACCCTCCTGGTGCCACCACACTTAACTGTTTTGGTTCTAAGGACGTGAGCCATGATGTACTCACTGGATTCCAGGGCCTCTGGGAGGCCTATATTCTCAAGGATCTCTCTCCAGCGGCTGACCAGCTGTGTGGCACTCACTTTCCCACTCAGCTGTGAACAAGCTTGCCCTGAGGTGAAAGCCTGGCTCAAGGGGCCTCCTCTCCACTCCCTGGGGCCAGACAGGATGGTCCACCATATCCGGCCCCCAAGTTTCATGTTCCAGAGGTAGGATCCCTGAGGCATCCTGGGTCTCTGAATCTCCCAGAGTCCAGTACAGGTCCTGGGAATTGTCTCTACTCACAGCTAGTAGGCTGCAGATGGTGAAATCACAATCTCTGCTCCCCACAACATCCTCAACTGAGGTGGTCACCCTAGAGAGAGTTGGAGAAGAATCGGCAGCTGCCGGAGAAAGGCAGTCAAGGCACGATGTTCATAGCAGGAGACCATCTGCCTAGGGAACTCTGCTTGTGCTGCTTTGAACGTCATTGTTTGGTGGCTGAAATGGTCCATCTAATTTGACCCAGAATCCCAAGCATTAGTCAGAAATTGCCAGCTTCAAGGAAAAACCCTGGAAAAGCTGGCATTTCACATGTTCCAATCAAACTTAAAGGGTTCCAAAGTTAGTGGTCCCCTTTTCCTTCAAGACAGCCTATAGGGGGTTATAGAAAATGGCATTCAGAGAGCCCTAGCTAACTGCCATGTCCTGATCCCAAGCAGGCTCCAGCAGAGGGAACATACTTGCCTACAATAGCGCAGCTGGAAACAGTCCAGGAGGGACACAGATTGGAGTCTGCAGGACTCCAGGGAGGACTACCCACCAGTGCACTGCCCCTGGAGGGAATCCATGCCACCATTGGGGGCCTGGAGCCCCATGCCAAGATGCCCATGTACACCGTCAATACCCTGGGTAAGATTCCCCTCTCATCCTCGGTCGTGGTGAACCATCTGCCATGTCACACCGATCGTCACTTCCCAGACTCTCCTAGCTTCACAACCCCTGCCCTACTACCTCCCATCTCGTTCCCTATTTATATTTGGCAGACTCCTTCCCAACCTTGAATTAGCTCCAACTATACACACCAGAGCAGACTGGCTGGAAGAGTGCTGCTGTGGTCACAGTAGTCTAATGAGCCTTCTGGCTGAAGACAGAAGAGCAGGTGTCCACACTGGTCTGTGGTTCACACAGGCCTCCTAGGGGAGACCCACACAGGCCCAGCAGTTACCGTGGGCTGCAGGAAAGGGGAAGAAAGAGGTGGAAAGGAACATCTACTGAAACCTTCCCTAAAGGAGCCATGAAACGGTGAAAGAGAAAACAAAAATTGTGGCTGGTCTCCTAGTGGACATTAATGAAAAATGAACAACAAATAAAATGCTTTTGCTTTTTTTAGACATGGTGACTTAAATATATTTTCATTGTTCTCATCCTCCCTGCTCTCCCAACAAACAAACACACACACACACACACACACACACACACACACACACACACACACACACACACACACACACAGACTCAGAGCAGTGCCTCTCCGGAGTTTCTTTCTCATCTGGGCAATGTACCAGCTTAAGCACAGGGTTTCCCTTGTCAGAACCAGGGGCAACCACCCAAAGGGAACAATGCTCTAATAATGCAGAACCACACTGCTTCCCCGTTTCTCCAGGGCCAGACCCTTCCCTTTGGGAACAACCAGCTTTGACTCTTCATTCACCAAATCTCTAGGCCAGGACGCTGGGTGAAGGAGTCCTGAGACACGTGGCTCTTCAGAGCCTGGACAGAAAACAAAGCAGGAGGTCATGGTGCCTCCAGAGAGGTGTCTGACCTGGGGTGGGGGCGTTGTTGGGGACTTTGATGGGGTTCTAAAGGCTATATACATGGATAGACTCTTGGGGAGGACTAGGAGACCAGATGGACTGGGAGCACTAGCAGAAGCTGGCAGAGCTGGGAAATGTGATCAAAAAGAGCTCAGGACAATGGCCAGGCCCTGAGTTCAAACCCCAGGGCTGGAAGAACAAAGCTTTGTTGAAGGCTTTTTATTTTGCTTTGAAAACACTTTATTCTTTGTGATAAGCATAACATGGGCCTCTTTCCTGGCCACCAATGGGCCATTAGATATCCCTTGAGTTTGGGTCGCCTCCCTGCAGCCTCTGCCTTACCCGACCCCCAGTTTAACCTTCCCATCATCCGGCTGATGGAGGCCTGAGAGAAACCCACCTGGCCACTTAATTCTGGTGGCTGCCAAGGCTTTTGAGAGTCAGTATGTCACATAGAGAGTCATCATCCGCATCAGTCTACAAGAGAAAGTGAGGGAGCACTCTTCCCCTGAGCCTGGGAGCTGTGGGCGGATCTGGATGTGGGGCATCTGGCGCAGGACGTGCTCCTTGGGGGAGTCCACTATGGGGTCGGGAACCCTGACCTCTCCTCTGGCAGTTTCCATGCTGTCTTCAAGTGGCAATTCTTCAAAACCTTTCTGATCCTCCCTCATTTCACCCACCACACGTCCTGAGGCATCTGAAGCAGTGTTGGTGGTGGGGTGGGGGGGTTCAGCCTGTGCTGGCATCTGGAGACTGCTGTCTGTGCCTTCCCTTGCTAGGAGTGACAGCAGCTCCCGCAGCACTCTCCTCTTTTCCATCTTTTCCTGCTACAGCCAGTGCATGCACTGGGCTTTCTTCCAGCACAGCTCATTCAGGACCAACATCTGCTCTTTACACACCATGAGGGACTCCTCGATGGTTTGGATGTGTGCCAACAGCTGGCTGCATCAATGGTGGAGCTCACCTGCTGGACTCTGGAAGTCCACCTCATCAGGCAGGTCATGGACGAAGCAGATTTTCTTCTCAGATGCCCATGTGTCCTGCTTCCCATCCCCATGCATGCTGTGGTGGCAGCTCATGGGGCAGAGGGCCTGTGGCTCCAGCTCAGTCTGGCACTGAGCTGCTGGGTTGGCCAGAGTGTGCCTGCAGCTGGCACACACTCCTGTGGCAGGATTTTCCCCCTGTGGATCTCAGCCTCCGAGTGTGCTAACAGAGTCTAGTCCATCTACCAGGCAACATGGAATGTGGGCATGGCCACCATTCTTGTATCCCTTTGGTCACAAAGAACCATGAAATAATGGTGTGCCCAGAATCCTGTGATGCAGGCAGAATGGACAGAGTGAAGATGACAGTGGCTCCCCCAGCCCCTTTCCCAGGGAACTCTGTCCAATTCAGTTGGGGACAAGAGGGTGACCTTCTTTAGCTGGATGGCTGCACAGATTGTTGTGTATGTGTGTTTGTTGCCAGTCCCAGACCTTGAACTCAGGATCTGGGCACAGTCCATGAACTGCTTTTGCTCAAGGCTAGCCCTCTACCACTGGAGCCACACGGCTCTACTTCTGGCTTTGTTGGCAGTGAAGTTGGACAGGGGTTTCAAGGACTTTCCTGCTTAAGGTGACTTTGACCATAGCCTTGTAAGTTTCAAGGAGGACCTGCGCTGCTGCTGCTGCTGCTGCTGGCCACCCTGCTCTGAGGCCTGGGCCCAGGAGGCTGGGGTGAGGCCTTGGTGGTTTCTAGTTCCCCCACCCTCTTTGGTGGTTTCTAGTTCTCCCCCCTTGGTGATTTCTAGCTCTCCCCTTGGTGGTTTCTAGTTCTCTCCTCTTTGGTGGCTTCTAGCTCCCCCACCTTGGTGGTTTCTAGTTCCCCCCAGTTTGGTGGTTTCTAGTTGTCCCTCTTTGGTGGTTTCTAGTCCTCCCCTTGGTGGTTTCTAGTTCCCCCTCTTTGGTGGTTTCTAGTTCCCCCAACTTGGTGGTTTCTACTTCCCCCCCAGTTTGGTGGTTTCTAGTTCCCCCTCTTTGGTGATTTCTAGTTCTCCCCCCCCCTTTTTGGTGGTTTCTAGTTCTCCCCTCTTTGGTGGTTTCTAGTTCTCTCCCCAGTTTGGTGGTTTGTAGTTCTCCCCTGTTTGGTGGTTTCTAGTGTCCCCCCCTCCTCTCCTGGTGGTTTCGGGTTCCCCCCTTCAGGGCCCGGGGCTGGTCTGGGGTTGTGGGGTGGGGAGGTGGTGGTGGATTTTCAGGTTGGGCCGGGTTGTTGGAGGCCGGGGCCTGGTCCTGTTGGCCTGTCTGTCTCTGTGTCTGTCTGTCTGTCTGTCTGTCCATCTGTCAGTCTGTCTGTTTGTGTCCCTGTCTGTCTGTCTGTCTCTGTGTCTGTCTGTCCATCTGTCCATCTGTCCGTCAGTCAGTTAGTCTGTCTGTGTCAGTCTGTCTCTCTCTGGGTCTGTCTGTCTGTCCGTCTCCTCTTGGTCTGTCTATGTCTGTCTGCCTGCCTCTCGGTCTGTCTGTCTCCTCTCTGTCCATCTGTCTTCCTTTCTGTCTGTCTGTCCATCTGCATCTCAGTCTGTCTGTGTCTCTGTCCATCTGCTTCTGTCGGTCTGTCCATCTCCTCTCAGTCTGTCGGTCTGTCTGTCTCCTCGCAGTCTGTTTGTCTTCCTCTTGGTCTGTCTGTCCACCTGGATGTCCATCTGCTTCTCCTGTCTGTCTGTCCATCCGGTCTTGGTCATCCATCCATCCCTTGTCTGTCTGTCTGTCTGTCCCTCAGTCTCTGCATCTGTCTGTCTCTGTCTGTCTGCAGGTCTGTCTGTGTCTGGGCCCCTGTCTGTCCGTGTGTCTGTCCGTGTGTGTGTGTCCATGTTTCTGTCTGTCCGTCTCCTCTCTGTCTGTCTCATTGTCTGTCTGTCTGTCCATCTGTCTCTGGATCTGTCTATCTGTCCATGTGTCATCTTCTCGGTCTGTCTGTCTGTCCGTCTCTGTGTCTGTCTGTCTGTCCGTCTCTGTGTCTGTCTGTCTGTCCGTCTGCCTCTCAGTCTCTCTGTCTGGGTCTGTCTGTCCTGTGTCTGTCTGTCTGTCTCCTCTCTGTCCATCTGTCTTCCTCTCTGTCTGTCTGCCTGTTGGTCTGTCTGTCCACCTGGCTGTCCATCTGCTTCTTCTGTCTGTCCATCTGTCTGTCCTGTCTTGATCATCTGTCCATCCCTTGTCTGTCTGTCTGTCCGTGTGTCATCCTCTCAGTCTGTTTGTTTCTGTGTCTATCTGTCTCCCCATCCATCCGTCTGTCCCCAACACCCGTCCTCTTCCCCCCTCAGGCCAGGCCGACTTTGACCTCGCCAACGGCCTGGATGACCCCAGTGAGTCCTGACCTCTCACCTTCCCCCCCCCCCATGGCTTCACCCTGGCCGCTAGGCCTCACGTGGGGCCTTGATCCAGCTGTGGGCCTGAATCCCATGTGACCCTTTGCCACCCCCTGAGGCCTTGGGGTCAGGGGTTGGGGGGGTCAGGGGAGGTCAGGGGTCACCACCCTCTCTCTTTTCCCCCGCAGATCCCTCCCCGAAGCCCATCTCGGATGAGTGGGGTCCTCCCACACACACACCAGGCCCACCCAGGGTGGGGAAACTGAGGTACGGCCCGCTCCTGGCACACAGGGCTGTACCTGCAGCTGCCTGACCTGCCCAGGCCGTGACCCCCGGGTCGGGATGGAGGTGAGCAGGGTCAGGAGGGGTCAGGGGGAATCAGGGGTCAGGGGAGGGAGGGGGTAAGGGGAGGTGGGGAGGCTGGCCTCCATCCTCCCTCACTCTCTCTCTCCCCGCAGACGTCTACCTCCCGCCCTGACGCCGGCCTCCACCCCAGCCCCAACCACCGCCAGGCACAGGATGTGAGGACATGGAAGGGGGGAGGCCTGGATGTGGAGGCTGGGGATGGACAGGCCCGGATGGAGAGGCCCGGATATAGGGAACCCAGTGTGGAGGCCCGGATTTATGGACTCGAATGTAAGGACCAGATATGGGAACCTGGATGTAGGGACCTGGATGTGGAGACCCCAGTGTGGAGACCCGGATGTAGAGACTCGGATGTGGAGACTCGGATGTGGAGACCCGGATGTGGAGACCCCAGTGTGGAGACCCGGATGTAGAGTCCCGGATGTAGGGACCCCAGTGTGGAGACCCAGATGAGGAGACCCCAGTGTGGAGACCCAGATGTAGAGACCCGGATGTGGAGACCCCAGTGTGGAGACCCGGATGTAGAGACCCGGATGTAGGGACCCAGACATGGGAACTTGGATGTAGGGACCCAGATGTGGAAGCCTGGATGTAGAGACCCAATTGTAGGGACCCCAGTGTGGAGACCCAGATGAGGAGACCCCAGTGTGGAGACCCGGATGTAGAGACCCGGATGTAGGGACCCAGACATGGGATCACGGATGTAGGGACCTGTATGTGGGTACCCCGATGTAGGGACCCGGATGTGGAGGCCGAGCTCCCAGGGCTGCGTCTCTCCTCCCCCTCCACCCCAGGTGCTGGCGACGAACACGTGATCCACAGAGACCCTCCAGGGTAAGTCCCGCCCCCTCGGCCACTCCACTTCCGGTCCCCTCATGATCTGGGCCCAGGCGTGTATTGGGACTTCAGGTCGGCATGAGAACTTCCGCTCCTGACAGTATGTGAACTTCTGGTCCAGAGTATTGGAACTTCCGGACCTGATTGGCAACTTCTGGTCCCTAGTATATAACAACTTCTGGTCCCGACTGGGTATTTCCGGTCCCTAGTGTATAGGAACTTCCGGTCCTGGTGATGGGGACTTACGGTCCCTAGTGTATAGGAACTTCCAGTCTTGATTGGAAGGGCATTTCCGGTCCCTAGTATATAGGAACTTCCGGTCTTGACTGGGCACTTCCGGTCCGTACTATATAGTAACTTCCAGTCCTGACTATGGGCACTTCCGGTCCCTAGTGTATAGGAACTTCCGGTCCTGACTATGGGGACTTCTGGTCCCTAGTGTGTAAGAACTTCCGGTCTTCACTGTGGAGATTTCCAGTCCCTAGTATATAACAACTTCTGGTCTTGACTATGGGGACTTCTGGTCCAAGTGTACAGAAACTTCTGGTCCTGATTGGAAGGGCACTTCCGGTCCCTAGGGGAGAGGAACTTCCGGTCCTGATTGGAAAGGCACTTCCAGTCCCTAGTGTACAGGAACTTCCGGTCCTGATTGGAAGGGCACTTCTGGTCCCTAGTGTAGAGGAACTTCCGGTATCTAGTGTATAAGAACTTCTGGTATTGACTATGGGGACTTCCGGTCCCTAGTGTATAGGAACTTCCGATTTTGACTGTGGAGATTTCCAGTCCCAAGTCTATAGGAACTTCTGGTCCTGATTGGGACTTCCGGTCCCTAGTATATAGAAACTTCCGGTCCTGATGGGAAGGGCACTTCCGGTCCTGATTGGAAGGGCATTTCCGGTCCCTAGTGTGTAGGAACTTCTGGTCTTGACTGTAGAGACTTCCGGTCCCTAGTATATAACAACTTCTGGTCTTGACTATGGGGACTTCCGGTCCCTAGTACACAAGAACTTCTGGTCTTGACTATGGAGACTTCCTGTCCCTAGTACACAAGAACTTCCGGTCTTGACACACTAGGGCACTTCCTGTCCCTGTTCATGGACACTTCCTGTCACGGCTGTGATAGCACTTCCGGTCAGGCACCCTTGTCCCGCCCCCTTCGCCTTGGCTCGCTTCCTGTTTTCCGGACACTTCCCGACCAGAAGATGCAGGAAGACGCCCCACACCCCCTTCCTGGATGTGTTCCCCCCCATTTCCAGGTCCGGTCCCGCCCCCTCCAGGCAGCGCGCTGGCCCATGTCGTGTCCCCCATTGTGTCCGTGGTGGTTGTGGCCCTGGTGGGTGCCGCCATCACCTACTTCTAGTCTGTAGGTCCAGACGCTGCTTCCGGGGCACGGGCCGGGATGCAGGTGGGAACCACCCCCTCCCAAGGTGCCCGGATGAGGGGGACGCGGGGCGGAGCCTCCCATGATCCCCCGCGGGTGCTGTAGCCTGTGCCTCCCCTCCCCCTCAGGCCTCGCCCCAGTGTGAGGCTGGATTCGAACCCAGGGCCTCCAGCAGCAGGCAGAAGTGGAAGCATAAGAAGGAGCCTGGGGGAGAGGGACGAATAAAATCAACGTAAAGTGCACATGCGCGCTGTCAGGCCTGTCTGCCCCGCCCATCTTTCCATGGCACATGCGCAGGCTCCGCCTCTTTGGAACCACTCCCTGCACATGCGTGGTGCGCGAGCCCAGGCAGCCTTTCCCTTCCCCTCTGGCCCCTGCTCAGTGTGGAGACAGGCACAGGGCGGGACAGGATGGTGATGGACAGCTAGAGCGTCCAGTCAGTCACTTGTGGGCGGGGCTTCGGCTTGACAGGACCTAAGACCGAGTAGGAGGCGGGGCCTGGAGGTAAATGAAAGCTTGTGTGGCCACCCAATTGCAAGGGGCGTGGCCTGAAGTTGACAGGACACTTGATAATACAAGGGGGCATGGCCTGAAGGTGACAGACAGGACACATGATTATACAAGAGGGCGTGGTCTGAAGGTGACAGACAGGACAAATGTCCACACAACAGCCAGGGGGCGGGACCTGGAGGAGACAGACAGCCCCTGTGGCCTTTCAACAGCCATTGGGCGGGGCCTGGAGGTGACAGACAGCCTCTATGGCCTTCCAACAGACAGGGGGCGGGACCTGGAAGAGACAGACAGCCCCTGTGGCCTTCCAACAGCCAGGAGGCGGGACCTGGAAGTGAAGGACAGTCCCTGTGCCCATACATTCACTAGTGGGCGGGACCTCTGGGTGATGGGCACCCACAGCGTCCATAGAGCTAGCCACGAAGAGGCGTGGCTTCACACATATCGACTCTCCAGCTATTGGCTTAGCAGGGGGCGGGGCCCAGGGATGATTGACATCACGCCCTGCCTTTCAATATCACCCAAGGAAGAGGCGGGACTGGACCCCCAGCTTCCCTGGGCCGGGCCAAAGGATGGAGAGACAGGCGTGTCAGCCAATAAGAGCGGGGGCGTGGCTAGAGGAGTCCCCGGGGAAGCCAATGGGTCCCTCCCTCCAGAGAAGACCCGGATGTCGTGCAGGTTCAATGCATCCTAGGCCTAGGGAGACACAGACCTCCGACCTCAACTTATCCTACCAGGATAAGGAGCTATAGGCCCATCTGGGTCAATCTCTGGAGAGGTCATTGGGGTCCCCTGGGACAGGCACAGAAGGGGAAGAGGTCGCAGGCCTGGTCATCCACCCATCCATCCACCCAACCACCCCCACCTCCCTTAGAGTGGTTCAACATCTGGGTACCCCACATCTCCAATCCCACTGGGCCAATCTGAATCCGAGTTCAGGTAGTTAGGGGCGGGACTGTAGTGTGAGGTCCAATCAGCAGCGAGTTGGATTTGTGGGGGGGGGGGCTAAGGGACGTTTCTTACAGCTGGACCAATGACAAGTGAATTAGGAAAGTGAGGACGGGGCTTTCATGGAATAGGCCAATCAGGTGTGAATCTAGGTGGTGGGACGTCCTGGAGGAGGGCGAGACCAAGCCTGTATCATAGCAATCCACCGGAAATGGTCTGAAATGGAAGGCGGGACTAGTCCAATACCCTAGCAACCACTGGAAATGGCCTGAAATGGAAGGTGGGACCAGCCCTGTATTCTAGCAATGACCGGAAATGGTCTGAAATGGAAGGCGGGACCAGTCCTATACCCTAGCAATGACTAGAAGTGGCCTGAAATGGAAAGTGGGACTAGTCCTATACCTTAGCAATGACCAGAAATGACCTGAAATGGAAGGTGGGACTAGTCTTATACCCTAGCAATGACCGGAAGTGGCCTGAAATGGAAGGCGGGACCAGTCCTATACCCTCTGAACGGCCTGAAGTGGCCTGAAATGGAAGGTGGGACTAGTCCTATACCCTAGCAATAACCAGAAGTGGCCAGAAATGGAAGGTGGGACCAGTCCTATACCCTAGCAATGACCAGAAATGGCCTCAAATGGAAGGCAGGACCAGCCCTGTATCCTAGCATCAACCAGAAATGACCTGAAATGGAAAGCAGGATCAGTGCCCGGCCTCTGACCCCCGTGACCCCTAACCCTGCCGTGGGGTGCGGTGCTCACGAGGTTTTATTGTGTGAGAAGTTAGAGGACATAGGCCCGGATGTGACAGGGCCCCAGATGGGAGGCTGGGGAAAGGCCACGGATGGGAGGCCCAAGGTGGAGGTCCAGGATGAGAGGCTCAGGATGTGAGAGTCCCCGGATGTGGGAATCCCTGGGTCTGAGAATCCCCAGATGTGAGACTCTCTGAATGTGAAAATCCCCGGATGTGGGAATCCCCGGATGTAAGACTTCCCCAGATGTGAGAATCCCTGGATGCGAGAATCCCCAGATGTGAGAATCCCCGGATGTGAGAGTCTCTGGATGTGAGATTTCCCCAGATGTGGGAATTCCCTGGTCTGAGAATCCCTGGATGTGGGAATGCCTGGATATGAGAATCCCCGGATGTGGGAATCTCTGGATATGAGAATCTCTGGATGTGAGAATCTGTTTGTAGGAATCCCCAGATGTGAGAGTCTCTGGTTGTGAGAATCCCCGGGTATAAAAGTCCCCGGATGTGGGATTCCCCGGATGTGTGAATTCATCCCTGGGAATCCCCGGATGTGTCACCAGAAGTGAGAATCCCCGGATGTGAGAATCCCTGGATGTAGGAATCCCCGGATGTGAGAGTCTGTATGTGGGAATCCCCGGATGTGGGAACCTCTGTATTTGAGTATACCCGAATGTTTAATACCCGGATGTGAGTCCCCGGATGTGAAAGGCGCAGGCCAGGATCTGCCGTAGCCCCGGGCAGTTGGGGGTTGGGGGTCGGGTCGGGGTCAGAGGTCGGGGATCAGGCGGTCGCAGGCGCAGAGTGGTCCGGGCGCGCAGCAGGGCTGCAGGCGCGGGTTCCAGGTGTTGTGTGCAGGGGCGAGGGGCGGGGCCGCGCGGGGGCGGGGCCACACGGGGGCGGCGCGTGCGCAGCATCCAGGCCACCGTGGCCTCCACGCGCCTGCGCGTCGCCATCGGGCCCCGCAGCGGGCGGGTCTCCCCCGGGTCCACCGTCAGGTCAAAGAGCAGTGGCCGCCGGTGGCGGGTCATGCGCTCCCCGGAGCAGGCGCAGGCAGGGAAACCGAGGCAGGTGCCCGAGCCCGGCGGGTCGAAGCGCGGAGTGGCGAAGTGCAGCTTCCACACCGTGCGGCCTGCGGTGGGGGTGGGGGGAGTAACATCCAGGGCCTCACATCCGGGGATTCCCATCCGGGAATTCACATCCAGGACATCACATCCGGGGATTCACATCAGGGCATTCACACGCAAGACCTTACATCCGGGGATTCCCATCAAGGACCTCACATCTGGGTATTCACATCTGGGTAGTCCCATCTAGGACTTCACATCCAGGGATTCACATTCAGGACCTCACATCCGGGACCTCACATCCGGGGATTCCCATCCAGTACCTCACATCTGGAGCATCACATCTGGGAATTCCCATCGGGGACTTCACATCCGGGACTTTACATCCGGGGATTCCCATCTCATGCCTTCCATCCAAGTCCTCACATCCCGGGATTCCCACATCCGGGGATTCCCACATCCACCCCCAGGCCTTGCATCCGGGTCTCTGCGTGCATGCATGCAGCTCCCTTTCCCACCCCGGGGCCCGGCGGAGGTGGAGGCACTCACTTGGGCGGTCGAACCAGCGCACAGCGTGAAGCCGGGCCTCGCAGTAGTGCAGCAGGAAGTCGTGGCCTGCGGCCTGCGCCATCCCCAGTAGCGCGGACATCAGGTTCCGGCCATCCACCTCCCTGCAGGACCCGGATGTGCAGGCTTCTGAGCACTCAGAGACCCGGATGTCCAGGCCAGAGCCCCCAGAGACCCGGATGTGCAGGCCAGAGATCCCAGAGACCTGGATGTCAAGGCTTGAGCATTTAGAGACCCGGATGTGCAGGCTTCTGAGCCCTCAGAGACCTGGATGTGCAGGCTTCTGAGACCTTCATGACCCAGATGTCCAAGCTCCTGAACACTCAGAGACCAGGATGTGCAGGCTTCTGAGCGCTCAGAGACCCGGATGTGCAGGCCAGAGATCCCAGAGACCCGGATGTCCAGGTTTCTGAGCCCTCAGAGACCCAGATGTGCAGGCCAGAGCCCCCAGAGACCCGGATGTGCAGGTCCAAGACCTAGGCCTCTGGTCTTACAGACCTGGATGTGCAGGCCTGAGGCCTCAGATACCCGGATATCCAAGCTTCTGAGCGCTCAGAGACCCGGATGTGCAGGCCAGAGATCCCAGAGACCTGGATGTGAAGGCTTGAGCATTTAGAGACCCGGATGTGCAGGCTTCTGAGCCCTCAGAGACCTGGACGTGCAGGCTTCTGAGACCTTCAAGACCCAGATGTCCAGGCTCTTGAACACTCAGAGACCCGGATATCCATGCTTCTGAGCACCCAGAGACCTGGATGTGCAGGCCTGAGATCCCAGGATGTGCAGGCTTCTGAGCCCTCAGAGACCCAGATGTGCAGCCCTGAGCCCTCAGAGACCCGGATGTCCAGGCCTGAGTCCTAGAGACCCAGATGTACAGGCTTCTGAGTTCTCAGAGGCCCGGATTTGCAGGCCTGAGCCCTTAGTTACCCGGATGTAAAGGCTTCTGAGCCCCCAGAGACCCAGATGTCAAGGCCTGAGCCCCGGGTCTATGGTCTCAGAGACCTGGATGTGCAGGCTCCTGAGCCGCCAGAGACCCAGATACGCAGGTCTGAGCCCTCAGAGACCTGGATGTGCAGGCTTCTGAGCCCCCAGAGACCCGGATGTGCAGGCCTCAGCCTCCCCCCCTTGGGATCCCCGAGGCCCAGGATGACCCCCCTTCCCCCCCACCCCATGGGGACCCAGGCCGACGAACTCCTACCTGTCCGCTGGAACCCAGCCCCCGGCCAGGCGCACCACAGTGGGGAACAGGTCCATGAGGCTGGTGGGCTCAGGCACCAGGCGCCCTGCGGGCAGCATCCCAGGCCAGCGCACCAGCCCAGGGACCCGGATGCCGCCCTCCCAGCCGCCCATGCCTTTGCCACCTGCAAGGGGGGGGCAAAGGGCAAAGGTCAAGGGGCGGGGGCGGGCCGCGTGGGAGGCCCCGCCCACCCTGCCTCAGTTTCCCCCTTGCCTCGGTGCACGCTGTTGGAACCCCCGAGGCGGGTGCCCCCAGCCCGGGCCTCAAGCGAGGCACCGTGGTCCGACGTGAAGTAGACGAGGGTGCGGCGCCCCAGCCCCGCGCCGTCCAGCGCCACCAGCAGTCGCCCTGCAGGGGGAGGAAAATGGGTCCATGCCTCAGTTTACCCCCAGCGTCCACCGTGCCTCGGTTTACCCCCAACATGCACCATGCCTCACTTTACCCCCAATGTGCACTGTGCCTCAGTTTACCCAAATGCACTTTGCCTCAGTTTACCCAAGTGCACCGTGCCTCAGTTTACCCCAACCCGCTGACCCCGTCCCAGTGCCTCAGTTTACCCCCATCCCGGTGCCTCAGTTTACTCAACCCACTCACCTCATCCCCGTGCCTCAGTTTACCCAACATGCCCAGTGACTCAGTTTACCCAAATACACCGTGCCTCAGTTTATTCCAATACCCAGTGACTCAGTTTACCCAACATGCACCGTGCCTCAGTTTACCCCTATACGCGGGCCTCAGTTTACACACATCCACCGTACCTCAGTTTACCCAAATGCACCGTGCATGAGTTCACCCTGAACATGCACCGTGCTTTAGTTTACCCAACATGCACCGTGCCTCAGTTTACCCAAGTGCACCGTGCCTCAGTTTACCCCCAACATGCCCAGTGACTCAGTTTACCCAAGTGCACCGTGCCTCAGTTTACCCCAACCCATTGACCCCGTTCCCATGCCTCAGTTTCCCCCATCCCACTCACCCCATCTCCGCACCTCAGTTTCCCCCAACACACTCACCCCACCCCCGTGCCTGTTTCCCCATCCCGCTCATCCCGTCCCTGTGCCTCAGTTTCCCCATCCCACTCACCCCACCCCCGTGCCTCAGTTTCCCCCATCCCACGCACAGTGCCTCAGTTCTTCCCCTCCCTGCACTCACCCACCATCCAGTCGAGCTCCTCCACATTGTCGCCGTAGGCGCCGTGCGCGCTGCGGCCCCGGAAGGCAGGTGAGGTGACCAGCAGGACGTGGACGTGGAGGAAGGAGACGAGGAGAAGGAAGGGGCGGGCCTGGATCCTGCGGAACCACGTCAGACCCCGCCTCCATCATCAATAAACTCACCGATAACCGACCTGATCAGGTATTGCCAATAATCGATCAGATGATTGATAATCGATCCTGATCTGATCGATAATACCAATAATCAATAGAGATCTGATCGAAAATACCAATAATTGATCGTGATCTGATCAATTATTACCGATAATCGTACAGATAAGATCAGTTATTACCAATAATCAAACATCATCTGATCAATATGACCAATAATAGAACATGAGCTAATCAGATATTACTAATAATCGAACAGGATCTGATCAATAATACCAATATTTGATCGTGATGTGATCGATAATGCCAATAATCGAACATCATCTGATCAATAATACCAATAATTGAACATGAGCTGATCAGTTATTACCAATAATCGAACATCATCTGATCAGTTATTACCAATAATCGATCATGATCTGATCAATACTACCAATAATCGATCGTGGTCTGATCTGAGGTCTACCAGATGTCTCTACAGATCTACTAGATGGAACATCCAGGGACCTGAGGTCTACCAGATGTCTATAGAGATATACTAGCTGTAACATTCAAGGATTTGAGGTCTACCAGATGTCTATAGAGATCTATTGATGGAACATCCAGGGATTTGAGATTGACCAGTTGACTTTAGAGATCTACTGGATGTACATCCGGGGATCTGAGGTCTACCAGATGCCTATAGAGATCTCCTAGTGGAACATTCAGGGATTTGAAGTTGACAGTTGACTATAGAGATCTACTGGATGTACATCCGGGGATCTACCAGTTTACTATGGAGATCTAGTAGATGGCATCTGTCCCCCTCCCCGACCCCAGGCTAACCTGTGGATGAAGGCCTCAGCCTCCCGCAAGAAGAGCCCCGCACTGGCCTCGAAACTCAGAGGCTGCTGGATGACCTGGTGATCCCTCATCAGGAAGCAGTCGGTGTGGACGATGAAGACACCTAGGAGGTGGGAGGTGCAGGCCAGGAGCAAGGCCCCACATCCGGGGCCCAGCACCCAGGGCATCCAGCGCAGGCCCAGCAGGCCCGTGAGCTTCCCAGCGGCCAGGCAGAGCAGGGAAAGCAGCAGCAGCTGCGCCCCCAGGTCCAGGGGCCCTTGCAGACGCGCTCCCTTCTCCGAGGGCTCCGCTTGCAGGCAGTCCCCCATCAGGGTGAAGGGGACCCCGAAGAAGGAGTCGAACCCGTGGTTCAGGGGGTGGTGGCAGTGGTCAGTGGGGGACTCACAGTTGAGGTCCAGGTGCCATTTGCCTGGAGGGGAAGAGATGGATGGATGAGTGAATGGATGGGTGGATGGGTGATTGGATGGGTGGATGGGTGGATGGATGGATGGATGGGTGGATGGATAGATGGATGGATGGATGGATGGGTGGGTGGATGGATGGATGGATGAATAGGGGAATGGGTGGATGGATGGATGCACAGTGGATGGATGGATGGGTGGATGGGTGGATGGATGGATGGATGGATGGTTGGATGGGTGGGTGGATGGATGGATGGATGGATGGGTGGATGGATGGGTGGGTGGGTATATGTATGTATGTATGGATGGATGGATGGGTGGATGGATGGATGGATGGGTGGATTGATGGGGGATGTGTGGGTGGATGGATGACTTCTCTCTTACCTATGAGGCCGGTGGCATATCCCTGCTCCTGCAGGATCTTGGCGAAGGTGATCTCGGAGGTGGGCAGCCCGCCCGACACGGCCGCCCACTGCAGCACGCGTGCCCCGTTGGTGGTCACCATGCCTTCCAAGAGAGAGGAGAAGGACCCTAGGTCAGTGATGATGGCATCCTGGGTCAGGAGGGGGCATCTAGCACCTTCAGGGGGAAGGCCTGCTGTGTCTGGGATAGTCTGGGACCTGCCCACCCGGGGTGGAAAGGACCCCAGCCCTGTGAGCCCCCGGGGGAAACCAATATGGCATCACTTCCGGTTTCCTGGCGGTTCAGGGGGGAAGTCCCAGAGTCTCAGGGATTTGAACTAGAGATCCTCAGAGTAGTCCTCCCCTCCCTCTGGTGGACCACAGTGCCCTAGATGTTGGGCCTCAGTTCCCTGGATGTTGGACCTCAGGTCCCCGGATGATGGAGTTCAGTGCCCTGTATGGTAGATATCAGGACCCCAGATGTTGGACTTCAGTTACCCGGATGTTGTAGCTCAGTTCCCTGGATGTTGGATCTTACTACCCCGATATTGGAGCTCAGATTCGGGTATGTTGGCCCTCAGATCCCCAGATGTTGGAGCTCAGTTCCCCGGATGTTGGGGCTCAGGTTCCTGGATGATGGATCTTAGTACCCCGGATGGTGGATGTCAGGTCCTCAGATGTTGGAGTTCAGTTCCCAGAATGTTAGGCCTCAGATCCCCGGATGTTGGGTCTTAGTACAATGGATGTTAGAGATAAGGTCCCTGGATGTTAGAGCTCAGTGCCCCGGATGGTGGTGCTCAGTTCACCGGATGTTGGGCTTTAGATCCCTGGATGTTGGGTCTCAGATCCCCAGATGTTGGATATCAGGTCCAGGGATGTTGGATCTTAGTACCCCGGATGTTGGCTCTCAGATCCCCGGATGTCCTGCCCCCACCTCCCCCCCACCGCCCCCTCTGTTCCCCGGATGTCCCCCCCATACCGACCCAGGTGCACAGGGTAGCGTCCCGTCAGGAAGGCTGCGCGGCTTGGGCTGCAGACGGACGCTGCCGCCAGGTGCTGGGTCAGCCGCACGCCATCCCGGGCCAGGCCGTCCAGGTGCGGGGTGCTGTGGGGGGGAGAGGGAAACTGAGTCACAGCCAAGAACATACGGGGACCTGGGGTCTAACATCCGGGGATCTAATGCCCAACATCCCAGGAGCTGAACTCCAACATCCGGGGCCCTGAGATCCCACATCCGGGGATCTAAGATCCAACATTCGGGGACCTGAGATCGCACATCCGGGGTACTAAGATCCAACATCTGGGGACCTGAGGTCCAACATCTGGGGACCTGGCATCCAACATCTGGGAACCTGAGGGCCAACATCTGGAGATCTAAGATCCAACATCTGGGGCCCTGAGATCCCACATCCAGGGTACTAAGATCTATATCTGTGGACTGGGCTCCTACATCCGGGGATCTAAGGCCCAACATCCGGGGACCTGAGGGCCAAACATCCGGGTATCTGATCTCCAACATCCGGGGACCTGACATCCAACATCCGAGGTACTAAGATCCAACATCCGGGGAATTGAATTCCAACATCCAGGGACCTAACATCCAACATCCAGGGATCTGAGGTCCACTAGATGTTTATACAGTTCTCCTGGTGGAACTTAGCTCCAACATCCGGGGATCTAAGGCCCAATATCCGGGGACCTGAGGGCCTACATCCAGGCAACTAAGATCCAACCCCTGGACCTGAGCTCAAAAATCCGGGGACCTGCTCTCCAACATCTGGGACACTAAGATCCAACATCCAGGGATCTGATCTCCAACATCCGGGGGCCTGATCTCCAACATCTGGGGTACTAACATCTAACATCTGGGAACCTGATTTCCCACATCTGGGGTATACTAAGATTTAACATCCGAGGACCTGATCTCCAACATCCGGGGCACTAACATCCCACATCCGGGGATCTGATATCCAACATCCGGGGACCTGATCTTCAACATGCAGGGAACTGAGATCTACATCCTGGGAATTGAACTCCAACATCCGGGCACCTAACATCCAACATCCGGGGACCTGAGGTCCACTAGATGTCTATACAGTTCTCCTGGTGGAACATCCGGGGAACTGAGCTCTAACATCCAGGGTACTAACATGTAACATCTGGGGACCTGATCTCCAACATCCGAGGACCTGACATCTAACATCCGGGGTACTAACATCTAACATCCAGGGACCTGATCTCCAACATCCGGAGCACTAACATCTAACATCCGGGAACCTGATTTCCCACATCCGGGGCATTAAGATCTAACATCCTTGGACCTGTCCTCCAACATCCGGGCCACTAACATCCCAAATCCGGGGATCTGATATCCAACATCCGGGGTACTAATATCTAACATCCGGGGACCTGATATCCAACATCCGGGACACTAAGATCTAACATCCAGGCAACTGGTATCCTACATCTGGAGGAATAAGATCCAACATCCGGGGTCTGAGCTACAAATCCGGGGTACTAATATCTAACATCCGGGGACCTGAGCTCCCACATTCGGGGCACTAACTTCCAACATCTGGGGACCTGAACTCCTACATCCGGGGCACTGAAGTCCAATATCTGGGGACATGATCTCTCACATCCGGGGGTACTAAGATTTAACATCCTTTAACCTGATATCCAACATCCGGGGCACTAACATCCAACATCCGGGGACCTAGTCTCCAACATCCGGGGTACTAATATCCAACATCCGGGGAACTGAAGTCCAACATCCAGGAACCTGATTTCCCACATCCAGGACATTAAGATTTAACATCCGGGGACCTGATATCCAATATCCGGGGCACTAAGATCCAACATCCGGGGATTTGATATCCAACATCCACGATAGTAACATCCAACATCCGGGGAACTGAGTTACTAGATGTCTATGCAGTTCTCCTGGTGGAACATCCAGGGATCTGAGCTCCCACATCCGGGAAACTAAGGCTCCACATCCGGGCCTCCCCCTCTGCTCACCGCAGGCTGTGGTTCCCGAAGCTGCCCAGGTCGCCCAGGCCAAGGTCATCGGCCAAGAGCAGCAGGAAGTTGGGGCGCAAGGGGTGGGGCCTGCGCAGGGGCCAGGGGGGAGGAGGAGGAGGAGGAGGAAGGCGAGGGGTGGGGCTGCGCAGCCGCTGTGCGACCTGAGGAGGAGACAGAGGAGGAGGAGGGGTGGATGGGTGAATGGAAGGGTGGATGGATGGATGGATGGGTGAATGGATGGGTGGATGGATGGATGGATAGGTGGATGGGTGGATGGATGAGTGGATGAGTGGATGGGTGGATGGGTGGATGGATGGATGGTTGGATGGATGGTTGGATGGATGAGTGGATGGGTGGATGGGTGGATGGGTGGATGGATGGATGGGTGGATGGATGGATGCACAGTGGATGGATGGATGGGTGGATGGATGGATGGATGGGTGGGTGGGTTTATGGATGGATGGGTGGATGGATGAATGGATTGTTGGGTGGACGGATGGATGGGTGGGTGGATGGATGGATTGATGAATAGGTGGATGGGTGGATGGATGGATGGATGGATGGGTGGATGAATAAGTGGATGGGTGGATGGATGGATAGGGATATGAATGGATGCATGGATGCTTGGATGGATGGATGGATGGATGGATGGATGGATGGATGGATGGATGGGTGGGTGGGTGGATGGATGGTTGGGTGGATGGATGGATGGATGGGTGGATGGGAGGAGGGATGGAAGGACTCCCCCTCCCTCCAGGCCCTCTCCTGACCAATATGGCTTCCAGGATCGCGTACTTCCCATGATGCTCCCGGTTTCCTGGAAGAGAAGGCCGGAAGCAGGAAGTGGGGAAGAGCTGAGGAACATCCGGCCACCCCAGGGCCAGGCTGCTGTTGCCCCCACCAGTACATCAGCCCCTCACCTCGTCTTTCCTGGCCTGTGGCGGGACCCTGCAGCCCCCACCCCGGGGCATGGTGGGACATCCGGGGGGGGGCTCCAAAAAGCAATCGAAGCCCCCTCACCCCGGGTCCCCACACCTCTCCCCGTGTTCCCCAGAGGACGAACTTACATCCACAGTTCTCTGCCATCAGCTCCTGGGCCTGCTGCTCTCCCTGCCAGCCAGGAAGCTGGCAGGGCTCAAATGTCCACGTCACTCCAGCAGCCAGAACTCACAACCCCCCTCCAAAATAAAAGTCCCCTTGTTCCTTGGAAAGCACCACATCCCCCCCTCCAAAATAAAAGTCCCCTTTGTTCCTTAGAAAGGAACAGGATGTGGTGCTGAAGGTGAAGGTGGGGAAGGAAGGGAAAAGCCCGGAGTTGCTGGGCTGAGCGCCAAGAAATTGCCAGGCCTGGCAGAGGCAGGAGGAAGGGGAGGAGGGAAACCTCGAGAACTACATGGAGGGCTGCAATAAGAGTCAGGACCTTCAGGGAGCGTGGCCAGTGCCCAGGGGGTGTGGACTGCACTCAGTAGGGCGTGGCCAGAGCTCAGGAGGGAGTGGCCTGGGCTGGGGAGGAAGTGAGGGACTCAGGAGGGCGTGGCCTGTGCTGGGAATGTAGTGAGGGTCTCAGGAGGGCGTGACCTGTGCTTAGGAGGGCGTGGCCTGTGCTGGAACTAAACTGAGGGTCTCAGGAGGGCGTGCCCTGCAATGAGGCGGAAGTGGGGGTCTCAGGAGGGTGTGGCCTGCAATGAGGCGGAAGTGAGGGACCTATGTGGGCGTGTCCTGTGTTGGGAAGAAAGTGAGGGTCTCAGGAGGGCGTGTCCTGTGTTGGGAAGAAAGTGAGGGTCTCAGGAGGGCGTGGCCTGTGCTGGGAATGTAGTGAGGGCCCCAGGAGGGCGTGGCCTGTGCTAGGAGCGGAAATGAGAGTGTGGCCTGTGGTGGGCGGAAATGAGGGTCTTAGGAGGGCGTTGCCTGTGCTGGGGCAGAAGTGAGGGTTTCAGGAGGGCGTGGCCTGCGCTGGGGCGGAAGTGAGGAAGAATTCCATCAAGAAGCAGCAGGGCTGCTTTATTGCCTCCGAGTCTAGGAAAGGACCCCAACGGCCCAAAGCGCAGCTGGCGCCCGGGGCCAAGGTGTGGAGCGCCCGCTCCGCCCACATCCGGGTTCCACCTCTCACATCTGGGTCTCAACCCCTCTCATCTGTGTCCCAACCCTCAAATCCGGGTCCAAACCCCACACATCCGGGTCCTGGCGCCTGCCAGTGGACCTGGAGATGTGACATCCTGGTACTCGCCTCCACGTCTGGGTTCCCAGACCTGGAGATCCCTAACATCCGGGTACCCACCCCATATCCGGGTTCACGGACCTGGAGGTCCCTAACATCTGGGTACTCACCCCACACCCAGGTTCATGGACCTGGAGGTCCCTAACATCCGAGTACCCAGCCCACATCCGGGTTCACGGACCTGGAGGTCCCTAACATCCGGTCTAACATCCGCATCTCGGTCCTGGACCCTCAGTGGATGTGGAGGGACCTGACATCCGTGATCCCCATGCCACATCCGGGTCTTAGACCCTGTCAGTGGAAGGAGAGGAGCGTGACATCCGGGACTCCACACGCCACAGCCAGGCCCGTGGATGTGATATCCGGGTCCCGCCCAGCACACATCCGGGTCCCTGCCACAGTCCACATCCGGGTTAATGGACGTGGACTTACATAACATCCGGGTTCCCCATGCAACGTCCGGGTCCTGGCCCCTCAGTGGACCTGGAGATAGGTGACATCTGGGTCCCCCAGTCAACATCTGTGTCCTGGCCCCTCAGTAGACCTGGAGATAAGTGACATCCGGGTCCCTGACGCCATATCCAGGTGAGTGGACACGAAGGAGGGTGACATCCGGGTCCCCCAGTCCACATCCGAGTCCTGGCACCTCAGCGGACCTAAGATAAGTGACATCTTGGTCCCTGACGCCACATCCAGGGGAGTGGACACGGAGGATGGTGACATCCGGGTCTGTCCCAGTCCACATCCGGGTCCTGGCCCTTCAGTGGACCTGGAGATAAGTGACATCCGGGTTCCCCAGGCCACATCTGGGTCAGTGGACGCAAATGAGGGTGACATCCGGGTCCCTCCCAGTCCACATCCGTGTACTGGCTCCTCAGTAGACATGAAGGAAGGTGACATCCGGGTCCTGACCCATCAGTGCATCTGGAGGAAAGTGACATCCAGTTCCTCCATGCCACATCCGGGTCAGTGGACATGGAAGAAAGTGACATCCGGGTCCCTTCTAGTCCACATCCGGGTCCTATCCCCTCAGTGGACCCAGAGATAGGTGACATCCGGGTTTCTCCCAGTCCACATCTGGGTCCTGGCCCCTCAGTGGACCCAGAGATAGGTGACATCCGGGTCTTTCCCAGTCCACATCTGGGTCCCTCCCAGTCCACATCCGGGTCCTAGCCCCACAGTGGACCCAGAGATAGGTGACATCCGGGTTTCTCCCAGTCAACATCCGAGTCCTGGCCCCTCAGTGGACCCAGAGATAGGTGACATCCGAGTCTTTCCCAGTCCACATCTGGGTCCCTCCCAGTCCACATCCGGGTCCTAGCCTCTCCGTGGCCTCTGGTCGGACCGCAGCTTCTGTACAGCGCGCGCAGGTTGGGAGCCCCACATCCGGGCATCTTCCAGCTGGGGTCCAGGAGTCTTGCTGGAGCTGGACATCCAGGTCTCACGCGCTTTCCTGGCAACCGAACCCAGCGGCCTAGAGGCAGGAATGAAGACCCACATCCGGGTCTTCTCGGTCTGTTGCCCGGCAACCAAACACAGAGGCATAGACTCTGCGGTGGAGCCCAATGTCCTGGTATCT
The DNA here is from genome assembly GCF_024711535.1 of Dipodomys merriami. NCBI lineage: Eukaryota > Metazoa > Chordata > Mammalia > Rodentia > Heteromyidae > Dipodomys > Dipodomys merriami. The sequence goes on from NW_027203004.1 coordinate 2,276,109, forward strand.
TCACTTGGTTGCCCGGCAACCGAACGCCGCGGCCTAGCGGCGGGAATGAAGGCCCACATCCGGGTCTCCTCAGTCCGTTGCCCTGCCATGGCACCCAGCGGCCTAGTGGCGGGAATGAAGCTGAACATCCTGGTCTCTGGCGCGCGGGGGGTGTGTCCGGGCGGTGCCCCGGGGTGGGCGTGACAGACGCAGGCGCCGCGGTCGCGCTTGGAGGCGGCGCGCACCTCCAGGCTGCCGTCGGCGCCCAGCGTGAAGCGGCCTCGCCTCTGCGGCCCATGCAGCACCAGCCCGCTGGGCAGGCGCCAGGACACCGGAAGCGTGGAGGTGGGGCAGCGCAGCCGGAAGCTGCCTCCCAGCGCCAAAAGCAGCGCTGCCCCCGACGCCGCCCCAGGGGGCGGAGTCAGCGCCTCAGAGGGCGGAGTAGGCGCGTCAGGGGGCATAGTCAGTGCCCAAGATAGCGGGGCAGGCGCGTGATGGGGCGGAGCTGGCGCGCCAGTGGGCGGAGTCAACGCCTCAGAGGGCGCAGTCAGCGCCCAATATGGCAGGGCAGGCGGGCCAGGGGGCGGAGCTGCCTCAGAGGGCGGAGCCAGAGCACCAGGGGGTGGAGCCAGCACCCAAGATGGCAGGGCAGGCATGTGATGGGGCAGAGCTGGCGCGCCAGGGGGCGGAGTCAATACCACAGAGGGCAGAGCTGAAGCCGCAGGAGGTAGAGCCCGCGTCCACCATGGCGGCAGCCACACCCATATCCGGGCTTTGCCCGCCAGGTTGTGTGCCACGCATGCCACGGCGTCGCTGCCACTGCTGCGCAGCGCAAGCACATTCATCTTTATCCCAACTATGGGTGGATAGATGGATGGGTGGATGGATGAGTGGATGGATGGGTGGATGGATGAGTGGATGGATGGGTGGATGGATGGATGGGTGGATGGATGGGTAGATGGATGGGTGGATGGATGGGTAGATGGATGGGTGGATGGATGGGTGGGTGGATGGATGAGTGGATGGGTGGATGGATGGAGGGATGGATGGATGGATGGGTGGATGGATGGATGAGTGGATGGGTGGATGGATGGATGAATGGATGGATGGGTGGATGGATGGATGGAAGGGTGGATGGGTGGGTGGATGGATGGGTAGATGGATGAATGGATGGATGGGTGGATGGATGGATGGGTGGGTGGATGGATGTATGTGTGGATGGGTAGATGCACGGGTGGACGGATGGATGCCCCCCACTTCCCACACTCACCTGCTCCCAGCATCCACCAGGCGCCCATCTGGCAGCCTCCAGAACACGCGTGGGGCGGGGTCCCCGCGCGCGTGGCAGTGCAGCGTGAGGTCAGCGCCGTGGGGCACGCGCGTGGCGAGCGGGCCTCGGGGTCGGACGCTGGGGGGAAGACGCGCGTGTGCAGGCGTGACTTCGACGTGCACAGTGCGTTTAGCACTGTTCAGCGTGTTGGCGGCCACGCACTCGTACTCACCTGCATGGCGCGGGGCCTGCAGGCGGCGCAGCACCAGCGTGCCATTGGGGAGGACATAGATGTCGCTGAGTCGAGGGTGCGTGTGCGCATGCACGGGTCTCGTGTGGGTCCCGTCAGGCAGACGCCAGTGTAGGGCCGCAGGGGGCCAGGCAGGGCAGGTGCAGGGTGAGGCCCGTGTGGGCCGACACAAACTCCGTGGGCGCCTCACGCAGCACGGGGGGAGTGGGGGAGGCGTGCATGACATTTCCACGTGTGTCAGCGCCATGCATGCGCGCTTCATGTGTATCAGGTGAGTGTGGAAGGGAAGTGATCGTGTCCCTTTCACGAGTGATATTTCCACGTATGAACATTGTGTGAGTGTCAGATTCATGCGTGACATTTACACGCGTGTCAGATCCATGCATGTGCGGTCCAAGAGTATCAGGGCCATGCAGAAGGGACCTGATCGCGTCCATTCCATGCGTGACATTTTCATGCGTGACATTTTCACGCGTGTCAGGTCTATGAATAATGGACCTGATCGTGTCCATTCCACGCCTGTCATGTCCAAGCGTGACATTTTCACGCGTGTCTGATCCACGTAAGTGCATTCTAAGAGTGTCAGGTCCACGCAGAAGGGGTCTGATCATGTCCCTTTCACGCGTGACATTTCCACGTGTGACCATCATCTGAGAGTCAGATCCACGCGTGACATTTCCACTGGTGTTAGGCCTATGAATAACGGACATGATCGTGTCCCTTTCACACATGATATTTACACGTGTGACATTTACACGTGTGACATTTCCACTCATGTCAGATTCAGTTATGTGCGTTTCACGCATGTCCAGTGAGTGTGGAAGGGATCTGATCGTGTCCATGTCACGTGTGACATTTTCACACGTGATCATCAAGTCAGTGGCAGGCCTATGCGTGTCCAGTTTGCTTCTGTGAGGTCCACGCCTGTCCTTTCTACGCATGACCATCGTGTGAGTTTCAGATCCACGCGTGACATTTCCACGCGTGTCCATCATGCCAGTGTCAGATCCACTCGTGTCCATCCCATGCATGTCGGGCGCTGCTGGGGTCAGCTCCACGCCTGGGGATGGACAGACGGACGGAGGGAGGGACAGAGGGACAGGGCGTTGGATAAGGGCCCCTGTGCTGGTCGGAGACAGTGCTCTGTCCCTCTGTCTGTCTGTCCATCCGGCTGTCCATCTCTCTGTCCGTCTGTCTATCCATCTGTCTGTCAGTCTGTCTATGTCTGTCTGTCTGTCCCTCTGTCTGTCTGTCTCTGTCAGTCTGTCTGTTCGTCTGTCTACTTGTCCGTCCGTCTGTCCATCTATCTGTCCGTCCGTTTCTCTGTCCATCTGTCTGTCCCTCTGTCTCTCTGTCCCTCTGTCCATCTGTCTGTCCCTCTGTCTCTCTGTCTGTCCATCTGTCTATCCATCCATCAGTCCATCCATCTATCTGTCCATGTGTCTGTGTCGCTCCATCCACCGATGTATCTGTCTGTCCATTCATCTGTCCATCCATCTATCTACTGTCTGTCTACCTACCTGTGTATCCTTCCTTCTGTCCTCTCTCTCTCTCTCTCTCTCTCTCTCTCTCTCTCTCTCTCTCTCTCTCTCTCTCTCTCTCTCTCTCTCTCTCTCTCTCTCTGTCTATGGCTCTGTTTGTCTATCTGTCCATTGCTCTGTCTGTCTATCTATGATTCTATTTGTCCACTGGTCCATCCATCTAGCTATCTGTCCATCTGTCTGTCCACCTGTCTCTCTATCTGTCTGCCTGTCTGTCTGGTGTCTGTCTTCCTATCTGTCTATACATCCATCAGTCCGTCCGTCTGTCTACCCACCCACCTGTCCATGTTATCTCTTTCAATCCATCCATCCATCCACTCGTCTGTCTATCCATCCATCTGTCCATCTGTCTCTCTGACTGTGTATGCCTCTGTCTGTCTATCTGTCCATTGGTCCATCTATCCATCTGTTCATCTGTCCATCTGTTCATCTCTCTGTCCATTCTGTCTATCTATCTCTATGGCTCTGTCTATCCGTCCATTGGTCTGTCTGTCTGTCTGTCTATCTATCTATCTATCTATCTATCTATCTATCTATCTATCTATCTATCTATCTATCTATCTATCTATCTATCTATCTATCTATCTATCTATCTATCTATCTGTCTGTCTGTCTGTCTGTCTGTCTGTCTGTCTGTCTGTCTGTCTGTCTGTCTGTCTGTCTGTCTGTCTACCTATCCATCCATCCAACCATGTATGTTTCTATCTGTCTGTCTGTCTATCCATCCATCTGTCCATGTATCTCTCTGTCTGTCTGTCTCTCTATGGCTCTGTCTGTCCATCCTTCCATTGGCCGGTCTGTCTGTCTGTCTCTTTCTATCTATCTGTCCATGTCTCTGGTGTCTGTCTGTCTATGGCTCTGTCTATCCGTCCATCAGTCTATCTGTCTGTTTATCCATCCATCAGTCCATGTATCTCTCTGTCTGTCTGTCTGTCTCTCTATGGCTCTGTCTATCTGTCCATTGGTTTATCTGTCTGTCTGTCTACCTATCTGTCCATCTGTCCTTCTATCTATCTACTATCTGTCTACCTGTCTATCCGTCCTTCTGTCCGTCCATCTGTCCACCTGTCTCTGTATCCATCCGTCTGTCTGGTGTCTGTCTACCCATCTGTCTATATATCCATCAGTCTGTCTGTCTGTCTACACATCCATCTGTCCATCTATCTCTTTGTCTATGGCTCTGTCTGTCTATCTGTCCATTGGTCTGTCTATCTATCCATCCAGCTGTCTGTCTACCTATCTATCCATCCATCCAACCATGTATGTTTCCATGTCTGTCTGTCTCTCCATCCATCTGTCCATGTATCTCTCTGTCTGTCTATGGCTCTGTCCATTTGTTTATCTATCTATCTATCAGTCTATCTGTCTGTCTATCTGTCCATTTGTCTGTCTACTGTCTGTCTACCTGTCTATCCGTCCTTCTGTCCATCTGTTTGTCTGTCTCTCTATGGCTCTGTCTATCCGTCCATTCATCCGTCTATCCACCTATCTGTCTGTCTGTCTATCCATCCGTCCCTCTATCTATCTGTCTGCTCTATGTCTGCCTGCCTGTCTGTCCGTGCGTGTGTGTTTGTCTCCCCAGTCATCCTGTGCCCCACACGGCCAGGAACACAGACAACAGACAGAGTAAAGGACTTCGCCCCTCCCCTCCCCATGCCCTCTGACCTGTCCATGCCCTCTGCCCTCCCAGTGACCCCTGACCTCCCTGTGACCTCTGACTACTCTGTGACCTCTGACCTCCTGTGACTCCTGGCTTCCCCATGACCTCTGACCTCCCAGTGAACCTCCCGAGACCTCCCCGTGACCTCTCCATGACCCCTGAGTTCCCCATTACCTTTGACCTCCCATCCACTTCTCACCTGCCCATGGCCTCTCAACTCCCCGTGACCTCTCCATGACCTCTGACCTCTCTGCAACCGCTGACCCGACTGTGACCCCTGACTTCCCTGTGACCTCTGACCCCCCATGACCCCTAACCTCCCCGTGACCTCTGACTGTCTTGTATCCTCCCTGTGACCTCTAACCTCCACCTCTTATCTGGCTCCCCTCAGTCCTCCGCCCCCACGCCAAGAGCCTGCAGGAAACAGATGGGTAAACTGAGGCTCACCTGTGTCCAGCTCCTTCCAGGCGCCACGGGGCGGGGTCACGGTGGGCGGGGCCGGGGGTCGGGGGTCAAAGGTCCCGGGGTCACCGTCGGGGAAAGCCGCAGGACGGGAAGGGAGGGCATCCGGGGCATGGCTGTGCAGGGTCATGACCACGGGGTCATGGGCGTTCGCCGTGGGGCCCGGCTGGGCGTGGTGGGCTTTGTGCTGTCGCCCCTGCCTGCGGCCGCCGCCAAACCTCCTAGGGGCCGGAAGTAAGGAGGCCGGAAGTGAGGAGGACGGAAGTGCAGAGGTCGGAGCAGCAGATGCTCGAGGGGTGGAGGCCGGAAGTGGTTGTTACTATTGTTATTACTATATTATTACTATTATTACTGTTATTGTTTTACTATTGTTATTATTACTGTTGTTATTACTATTGTTATTACTGTTATTGTTACTATTGTTATTACTGTTATTGTTGTTGTTGCTATTATTTCTATTGTTCTTGCTATTATTACTGTTATTGTTGTTGTTATTGTTACTCTTATTACTACTGTTATTATTACTTTTATGGTTGTTATTGTTATTATTATTACTCTTGTTGTGACTATTATTGTTGTTGTTGCTATTATTAACACTATTATTACTGCTGTTATTATTACTGTTATTGCTATTATTACTGTTGTTGTTATTGTTGCTATTATTGCTATTGTTGTTATTAGTGTTATTGTTACTGTTGTTATTGTTACTGTCATTGCTGTTATTGTTTCTATTATTACTACTGTGGTTGTTGCTATTGTTATTACTATTGTTATTCCTGTTATTATTACTGTTGTTGTTGTTATTCAGTTTATATTATTTTTTGGGTCTAGTCGTGGGGCCTGAATTCTGGGTCTGGGTGCTGTCCCTCAGCTCTTCAGCTCAAGGCTAGCACTCTACCACAGCACCACTTCTGGCTTTTTGCTTTTTACTTATGTGGTGCTGAGCAATCGAACCCAGGGCCTCAGGCATGCAAGGCAAGCGCTCTACCACTAGCCACCTTCCCAGTCCCCAGAGGGTTTTAATAAAGCAAGCCTTAAGAAAGAAAGATAACATGAAGTGACAACTACAGAAATTCTACAGAGATGACACCTTTCACATATCTGTCTTCCTTCTCTTCTCATACTTCAGAAAGCATTGACTAACATTATAAATATACTGCAATTATAAGTTAAGGATCAGTGTTTTTTTTTTCAACCTGAAGCCTTTTTTCCATGATTCTTGACATAAACTTTTTGGGAGATTTTTTGGATTGTGATGGGATTCCACCCAAAACAAAGCCATGTATATCAAGAAAGTCAATATTTTCAACTCAGAGTACTAAACAAAAGAGGGAGAAAATTAAATTAAGGTTAGCAATATATGTCAAGCACAAATATACACAATATCAAGATATCTTGAAATTGTATAGTTTTACTGGATAAAGTGGCTCAAACCTGCAATATTATCTACTTAGAAAACAGAGATTAGAGTATTGCAGTTCCAGGCAAGCCCAGACAAAAAAAAGAAGTTTCAGAAACTCTAACCATTTGCTGGGTGCAATGTGTTTTGCTTGTGTTAGGAGGACCGCAGTCCAAGCAGGCCCAGGCATAGTGATACTACCTCAAAATAAGCAACCAAATTACAATCTGCTGGTATGGCAATAAAAGAGATGCTGTTTCACAAGTATAGGATTTTGGGTTCAATCATCCAGTATTCCTAGGCATTTAAGTGTGTGTCAGGGTAAGAATTTGGCATGTCTGAGGTCAAGACTTCATACTCATTTTACAAGCTCTAATAAAACCTTTGCCTCTTTTGTTTTTTTTAAATATAGCATAACTTCCATGCCCAAACCAAATAATTTCCTATTAGAGATTTTCTCCTATCCATTAAGTAATATATTATGTGTTGGATACTGTCCTACTGAAATCACACTAAAGATCAAAAACCCATTGCCTTAGAAAGTGACTGCATTAGGAAAGAGAATCTCAAAGGTAGCATTTAAGTTGAACTCTCCTCCAAGAGAAGCAGAAGGCCTTGAATATTCCAAGGAAAGAGGACTCAGAAGGAGCCAACTCTGATCTTGGAGTTTTAGTTCCACCAACTCAGAGGGAATGTATTTACAGTGTTAATGCTACCCAATCTGTGGTAGTTTATTATTACAATTACTAGCAAACATGTGGAATCTATAAGACATGAAAAGTCATTGATTCTTGGGGTCCATGACTCAAATTTATAATCCTAATGATTAAGAAGGATGAGACTTGGGGGATAATGGTTTTCAGAATGGTAGGAAAATTCATGAGGTTCTATCTCCAATTAACTTCAAAAATTTCTGGGCTGGAGACATGGTTCAAATGGTAGACTGACTACTGTTAGCAAACTGAGCATGAGTTATATTCAAGCCCCAAATTGGGATAAAGAACTTGTCCTTAGAATAATACTATGAGAAACAGAATTATGAATAGGAAAGCAGAAACAAAAGAAATAAACTTATTCATACAGACAAGGCTTCCCAAAATGAAATATGGCTTAAACTGTAATATTTAGGGTTTTCCTCCTATACAGTAGAAATAAATGGTATTTTGATTTGGCAAAACTAAAGTGTAAAACTGTATGCAATAAATAATCACATTACTTTTATGTTTCCATAATTTAAATTTCCTACAAAGTTATAGAATAGTGTAGCTTTTGAAAATAAACCAATGTTGCACTTTCAAATATGATTATATATCCTTGCAAGTGTTGTCTAAAACTGATCTACACTGAAATGATTGCCATTGGTATCTTTCTCAAGATTCCAAATGTTTATACTTTCAGCTGACCTTCCACAAATCTCATACACCAAAAATAACTTTTTAGTTTGTTCATGCAATCATAGGAATATAAACATATGTGTCAAAATGTTAATTACCTTAATCTACTGTCATTAATGTAATATAACTCATACAATTAAGTATATACCTTGAGGAAAATAAGATTCTTCCTTCTAAATACATGCTGGCAGGCACACACACACACACACACACATATTTACCACTCTGACTCAGGTTAGATTCCTGACATTGGGTATCAGACACTTATCTAATAATCAACCTTTCCTGCACAGATATAAAATACATTCATGTCCCGACCCGCAGGACGTCAACGAGGGCAGTGAACCTAAGCGAGAAGGAATGAAGGGACAAGAGACACGAAGAAGGACAGCAAGACAAGGATTCTGATCAAGCTGCCAAATTTTATTTTTTCACACTGGGGTATTTATATGCTTAGAAGAAGGAAGCTTTTTCATTGGGCGTAGGAGCTGCAGGATGCTTGCTTAGGGCAGTGAAAAGGTGGTTGTTAGCAGCTACCGGGTGTTTGTATGGGGGGTGAAAAGGTGGTCGTTAGCAGCTACTAGGGGGTGAAAAGGTGGTTGTTAGCAGCTACCGGTATTTGTATGGGGCAGGATGAAAAGACCGGATTCTGTGAACAGCCTCCTGATGTTCCAGTGAGATAGTCAAGCCTATGATGCAGATAGACTCCCTGCAGGGCTCTTGACACATTCATACTTCCACAATACAAAAATACCAGATCATTCAAAATAATGAAAATAATTAAAGAATCACCCAGCTCCTGTACCATCTACGCCCTGATTTCATTCATTTATGTCAATACATTTTTCATATCATAATTAAAATTGAAAGACCCCCGTCGGCGTGGGGTGCCCTTCGATCTGAAGAGACCCTTCCCCAAGGAACAACGAGACCACTTGTGCGGATGCAAACAGCAAGAGGTTTATTCGGGCATGCCTCGGCTCCCAGGTGCACTCAACCTCGAGATCCACAAGGTTCGGGTTGAGTGTCTGGGAACCGGTTACTCGGGTACCCGGGGCGACAGAGTCTATCGGGAGACTTGCGCGCCCAGTGTCTGAAAAGCACCCTATTTTATGGGCAGCAGAAGCGAGGTTACAGAAGCGAGATGCCTGGTTACAGGGTATTGATTGGTTAATTTCAAATTACGCTCAGGGTGGGGATTGGTTAGGTTATGTTGGCCAGATGGGGTAGGCGGGGTCGGGGGAAAGTTGACGTGTCGGTACTTGTCTTGACAGGCCTGTGCTGGTCGTTATGCGCAGAAACTGTTCGTTCCCTAGTTTTGACAAGTGATTTACTACATCCTGCCTTACCCTGCTATTAGGGCTAAGTTTTACAGGAAGGGACGGGTGGGTCGGCTATTTTCCAGGAATGTCTGGTTTTAAGGCATGTATTAGGGTCATACTGGGGTCTGCAGGCAGTGACTCAGAAGCCCAAGGTTTCGTTTAGCGGCTCGCCCGTATCCTGCCCCAATCTCTTAGGTATGCAGGGGAAGGGGCAGCAGTTTTTCTTACAGTACCTAATGGGTGAGCATGCACTGGGGTCTGGGGTCTTTCAAAAATATTTTTGAGTCTCTCATTAGCAGACAAAAATGTTATCATACAATAGAAAATGTAAGTAAAATTACTTTTCCCTGGGTAATCTTTTATATATATTATCAAAGACTTCGGTTTCCTTGTAGAGTCTGCTTCTGGCATTTTGCCCTAATGTCTAATATTAAATTACAAAGGACATGCCATATTCCTCAGTTCATTTTTCCTAAAGGTTATGCTATGGAGTTGAATCTGATTTGCTTGCTTATTCTAAATTAAATTTTCTCAACAACTTGAATTATTGTTTATGTCACTCCTAAAACATTTGAAATATCAAAAAGAACTGGAAATTCATTTTGACAATGATTTGTGAATGGCAACAATGCTTGTGGATGGAATGAAGGACTTGAATGATCTAGAGTTCCTTAAAAATGGCACTGTTCTTTAAAGGGCTGATCATTTAGTAAGCTTTAAAGTGTGGTCTTCTTATTTCATCTAAGAAGATAAAAGTATGCTTTTCATCACATTTTTGCCTTCAAAGCACTAAAATTATTTCCTTTGTACAGTTCAGGCCCAGCTACTACTGCAGTGAAACCCACAAACAACTGCACAACTGTGTTAGCTGCTCTAGAATTTGAAATTTTCTTCCAGTAGCCCTAGTGATTTGAGCCCAGATTCATGGGATAGTCACATAATCTACAGTTACAAATCACCACAATATACAAAGACTACATGCAAAATGAGGTTCAATTTTTTTCTTTGTTGTTTTCTTTTTGTCTTATTGATTGTCCTTTAAGGACCTAGGAGCTGTGTATTTCTCATTATTGTTGATGTGACTTAAATAAATTACCAGATTTTTCAAATAAAATAAAGAGATAAAAATACATATTTAGTCACAAAATAAAGCTAAACATTTGAGTGATTTTTTTTATTCTAGTCCTGTTCTCAGTTATCTTCATATAATGTCGAGGTGAGTCAAGCATATGTATAAATTGACATGTATAAGCACACAGAACTCTGGAATCTTTAGATTTTGATTTCTATATCAACTTCACCTAGAAAAGAAAATTATCACTCAGTTCATGTCTTAAGTAATCTACTTAATACGAGTTTTAATCATTTATTTCTTTTAAAATAAATTTTTGCCAATCCTGGGTTTTATTTATTTTTCTTTCTTTCTTTATTATTTTTTAAATTGTGAAAATACCATACAGAGGGGTTACAATTACATGGGCAAGGTAATGACTACATTTCATATCAAGCATTGTTGCCTCCTCCTTTGTTTCCCCTTCCCATTCCTTCCAATCTCCTCGTTGGTATAATTTGTGGAGGGGAAGGGAAAAATAAATTGTTTAAATAAGGATACAGGTGGACCCATTGCAACAATGAGATATACAAGATGTTATGTCGAAAAAACAACTTTACAAGTTTTATTAATTTTAACAATAGATCTCATAATCTATGGAATTGATGCATTGCATAAGTATTTGATTTATTATTTCCACTGAATTAATATTACATTTATTTTATTTTTTTGCACATGAAATAATTACATTCTTGAGGATAAAACATCCCTGTTTTTCATTTTGGTTGCCAAAGTGGAAGTATTAGACATTTTGAAATTTTAAATTTAAATTTGAACCTTCAAATTTCACTAGGACGCCGGGCACTGGTGGCTCACGCTTGTAATCCTAGCTACTCAGGAGGCTGAGATCTGAGGATCGCGGTTCAAAGCCAGCCCGGGCAGGAAAGACCGTGAAACTCCTATCTCCAATAAACCACTAGAAAACCGAAAGTGGTGCTGTAGCTAACATGGTAGAGCGCTTGCCTTGAGCTGAAGAGCTGAGGGACAGCGCCCAGGCCCAGAGTTCAAGCCCCACGACCGACAAAAAAAAACAAAAACAAAAACAAAAAAAACAAATTTCACTACGACTTGAATTGTGTTACTTACAACTTTAATGTTAAAATAAAGAGCATTATTAAATAGAAAGCAACATTATAAGTTATCACACCTTAATCCCTGAATTGACTTAATGATAAAAAACAATTATATTTATATAACATGCTGTATATACTCAAACTATGAGATACAGAAACAGAAGACTTCTTTTTTTGTTTTGGTTTGTTGTTCTTTATAGTTTGTGATGATTCTGTCTTCTTTACCTTGTGCCTAGTGTATTCATTGTACGTCTTCAGGAAAGTGGGGGGTGGGCACAGAGCTTTAGGGAAAAGGGTGAAAAATTGCACCAGTAGAGTTCATTGAACATTGATAAAAGTGAACTATTTAACACATGGATGGGGACAGGACAAATGAGGGAACTGAAGACATTTCATAAAAGGAAATGTACTCATTACTTGACTCATGTAATTGCAATTCCTCTATAAATCACCTTAATAATAACAACAGAGAATTTTTTAAGGTCAAACAGAATGTTGCTTGTTAGAATTCTAGATTTTTTTGTTCACTGATTTGAGCTGGTTGAGTCTATCTCTGAAAATAGCTACATTGACATTCATTGGGTGAATTGTGAGCTACTAGTATATAAAAGTCAATTATGATTGCTTGTATGTTTTTTGAGACTCTGATTTATTTACTTCTTTAATTTGTCTACAGGTTTTTGGTTGGGCTTGTTCCTGTTTTTCAAAAGACCTATTGGTGCATAATTAGTGCGGATTCAAGATTGTTCTAATTTATTGCTGTACATACTCAAAGCTATAAATTTTCTTCTGAGTATTGCCTGTGCCCTCGTGTCCCAGGGGAGGTAGTATTTTGTGTGTTCACTTCCACTGAATTCCATAAACCTTGGAACTGACCTCCATATCTCTTCAGTGACTCACTGATGATTTAGCAATGTGTTATTCAGTCTCTGTGAGTTTCAGAATTTTCTGTAATGCCTTTTGATGTCAAGACCTAATTTGGTCCCATCATGGTTTGACAGGATACAAGGAGTAATTTCATTTTTACTTTTGAATTTTCACAGATTTTCCTTGTGATCTAAGATATGACCTATTTTGGAGAACATTCCATGGGCTGCTGAGAGGGATATATATTGCGATGCTGCTAGGTGAAATATTCTGTAGATATCTATTAGGTATAGCTTGTCATTGCAGTTATTTAGGTCTGAAGTTTTTTTGGCTAAGGTTTTACCTGGATGGCCTGTCCAGTGGTAAGAATGATGTGTTCAAGCAACCAACAATGTGTTTGGATGCATGCATATTTTTAGGTTAAGTAATATTTGTCTGATGAATTTGGGAGCTCTAGGATTCAGGGCATTGATATTTAGAATTGTAATATCCCCATGATGGAGAGTTCTCTTTATCAATATTTAATGTCCTCCTTTGTCTCTTTTTACTTTCATTCCACTTTTAATTTAAAGCCTATTTTGTCTAATATTTGTATAGCTACTCTGGCCTGTTTATGAAGTCCATTTTTAATTTGTAAAAATGATGTACAGAAGGGTTACAATTACATAGTCAGATATTGAGCACCTTTCTTTTGAATAGTGTCACTTCTTCCCTCATGTTCTCCCAGTTTTTCCCTTTCAACCTCCCTCCCCCATAAGTTGTATAGTTCATTTTCAATGTAGTGTCTATTGAGTAGCACTGCTACATTTGTTGACCCTTTGTCCCACCATTTCTGTGTTTCCCCTTGCCCTTTCCAAACTTACATATAAAACCAAAGGTACAGAAATAAAAACAGCAACAGAAGACAGAAGGAAAAAGCAAAATAATAAAACTCTCATTATCATTTCTTGGAGATCATTTTGATGAACATTATTTTATATGATAATATTGATATAGCTATTGAGCCTTTGTGATCCTCTCCAAAGGGCATCCTCCATTTGATCTCACTGTATAAATTTTTAGAATCCCATATAATTTATCATGTCCAAGTCAAATGTTTTCACTTTTATCATCCAATTGTGTTTACTTGTAGAATTATAGGCACATTCTAATACAACAAATGAGGGAAATCAAGCAACCTACATATATATGTATGTATGTATATATATATATATATATATGTATATATACATATATATATATACAAGACATATATACTTTTATTGATCGCTATTTACAAGTATGTATGTATGTATGTATACATACATATATACACATAAATATTCAAATTCCATTCATCCATCAGAGACAATAATATTGTACCATTCTTAAGGAAAATGAAACACGCAGAAATAATAATGTTAAGTGAAATTAACTGCACCCAGAGAAACTTAGGTTTCCTCACTTGTGGTAGATAGCAGCTGATTCTAAATGTAAATTTATAAACATTTATTAAACATACTGGATGGTATGCAAACAGATACAAATGAATTATCTGAAGTGTCAGAGTCTATGTAGTGTGAAAATATTATCATTCTCTTAAAAGATTAAGTCAAAGCCCAACAAAATAAATGCCAGTAAATGTGTAGTGCAAGAGAGGACAGTGGGGGGCAATGTGAGAGGGGTAGGAAATTGAAGGGGAAAAGGATAGGCAAGAAACCATTGCATACTTCCCAGATTTGAAATATACAAAGCAAGGGGTAGTGTGAAATTGGGGTGAAGATGTTGAAGTGGTAACACAATTCCAGGTGCATTGTACACATAAACTGCTTTGTTAAATGGCAAGTAATTCCATACATGACATAATATTGAGATACGTAAAGACTGGGCTTGATTGGGAGGGATGGATGAGAATGTTGAAATGGGTGAAATTGATCAAGATGCTCTGTATCCATAAACTGTTTCAGTGAATAGCAACTCCTTTGTACAAGTAGTTAAAGATATTAAAATATTCAAAAAATTAATTATGATTGTTGAATAGAGAGTTTAACCTCAAGTAAATTCCCATTTAAAAATATTTTTAACCTGGAGGTTTGGAGAATCAAATTCCAATAATAAAACATTATGAATCTTTTTTTCTGAAAATTTGAAATTTAAATAAAAATTCCTTTGCTTTTTGTCAGCAATTGGGCTGCTATAAGAGAATACTTCAACGTAAGTGGCTTAAAAACATCAGGAGTATATTACCCATACTCTAGAAGCTTGAACATTGGTTATAAAAATGGTTATTCAAAGCAATTCCTTGTCTTATGGGGGGTCTACTTTCTGGTTCATTATAATTTATTTGCTGAACGTTCACATGGCAGAGTAGTTATATTGGGCTTCTTTTATCAGGATCATTATTTCAGGGTCATCTCTGAAAAGTTGATTCTAATGTCACCAGACAGGGAATACAATTTCAAAATGTGTATCTGGAAGTAGTTACATCGTCCAATATATTTTGCAACTTTTGCTTTAACTCTTAGTGTAGTGTATCATTTGGATATTATTTCATAAGAAATAATAACTTAAGGACAAACCTATATCGTGTAAATTATGTGAATGATTCTTCTTAACAATGGGAATAATTATAGTAATGGCAAAGTGAAGTACGATTGTTTAGTGGCTCTTGAATCACATCATAGGTAATCATGTAAACATGGTGCAATATTTCTAAGGCCCTTCTGATGTATTTGAACAATCTCCAATGAATTAATTGCTTTCAGAAATACAGATCTCCTTTGATTTTAATTACTGTCTGCTATTAGGACTCCCACAGACACCAAAATTAGAGGATGCTAATTTCTCTGAAAAAATACATAATGTAATTGTTATAATTAATATAACATGAAGAATGTAATATTATTAGCATTATAAATACCAGAGTTCACATTATATAATACATTGACATCCTTTGGTTACATCAATTTTTAGAATATTTATAACTAAATGTAAATTGTTTGCAAATAGTTATTTAATGATGTATAAAAAATGAGAAAAAGATTTGTGTACATATTTAATACAGATGCAAACAGATTCAGGTGGTTATTTATGATCCCTCATTTGTTGGTTTCATTCATGCATAGAGAACATGCAGAGAAGTGGCAATTGAAACCTTGCATTTACTAAAGAGTTAACTTACATGAAATTTATGTTCTGCTAAATATCAGATTTTATAAATTAAATTGTTTTTGTCCCTTCCTTCCTTCCTTCCTTCTTTTCTTCTTTCCTTCTTCCCTCCTTCCCTCCATCCCTACCTCTCTCTTTCTCTCTTCTTTCTTTCTCTTTCTTGTTTCTTTGTTTCTTTCTTTCTTTTTTCTTCCATTCTTCATTTCTTTTTTTTTACTCAGAATACTTCTTAACACTATAGAAAAAATACCAAATGTTGTACTCCAATGTGTTATGAGGAATTATAACTATTAAATAGATTAATATTAATTTTAATAACCTAAGCTATATCTTAAAACAAAAAACTAAAAACCACTAAAAAGCACTTCACAAAAATGCAGGATATGTAACAAATATTACTTTTCATGTCATTGTTTATTTCTTCAAACTAAAATAAGAATTTAGACATAATATTGTACATGTCTGTGTGTGTGTGTGTGTGAGAGAGAGAGAGAGTGTGTGTGTGTGGGTGCGTGTTTTGTTCTTGTGATTTGAACTCAAGGCCTATCCTTTACTTTTATTCACTCAAGGATAGTGCCCTAACATTTGATCCACAACTCCACTTCTGGCTTTCTGTGTGTGTGTGTGTGTGTGTGTGTGTGTGTGTGTGTGTGTGTGTGTGTGTGATTAATTGAGATGTGTCTCACAAACTTTCTTGCCAAGGCTGGCTTTGAAGTCCAGCTTCCAGAATAGCAAGGATTAGAAGCTTGAGACACTCATATTCAGCACAGATATAATATATCTAAGAATAAAATAAATTTCTTATTATTTGAATTCCAGAGGTCAATTTAACAAATTAACATTTAGATATTTATTTAGTTATTAAATCTGAACCTGTACTGTGGAAAAATACTTTTCATTTTTATGAAAAACTATGCACTAAAGGTTTCAATGACAGAATCTTTGGACAAATTGAATACTCTATTATTCAAAAGCGACAAAAGGATCATTAATCAAATTTCTCATGTAAGCTAAAATCAATAGGATCTATCAGGCTGACTGAAGCAATTTGTCATTAACTTTAAATTTTATCTATTGCAGCTACATGATTTTCTATTCTTTTTACCCTAAACTTTTTTGACATAAAAATTTAGATTCATACATTTTTTGAATATGCAGAAATCTTAGTTACTGGTCATGTATTTCTGAGATTTGAGTACCAAGTCATTTCAGAGAAACACTGAATTTCATATATTTTATGTCAACACTGATTTTTAGAAATTGAATCAATCTCAATATGAGCTAACTAAAGCAAAATATTCTATGACTTATCCAATTATTCCTATATATTTGAATATAACATTATTGAATGGCAGGAAATTCATATTATACCTACTCTCTATAGAAGTTATAGTATTCATTTTTCCTTCAACTAGAAAGAATGAACCTCACTATAAATGACAAAAAAACTTGAATATAAATGCCATAAAATTATGAAAAATTCAAGTCATTATGAGTTAGATGAAATAGTCATTTTTGAAGATCAAAAATGAAATCTCTTGAAGCTTCCTTATCTGTTAAATAAAATGTATTTGCAGTCTAAATATTTCATTCATCTCTCCAGCAATTGTATAACCAAACCAACTCCATGCCAAATAGCTCCTCTGATTAATTGAAGTAAATACTTAGGAACAGAAGTTATCACAATTGTACAGAAATATCTACCCACCATTCTAGAAATTAAATCTGAAATCATAAAGGATTGGGATTAATAATTAGTTTTCACTATGTTGCCATAAAGAGGTGGTGAACCTTTTCAAGTGGGCACAGCTGTAGAGATTTGGTCACTGAGAACTTGTGATCAGAGGACGTTAAGATCAAAGTCCTTTCCTATTCTTCCTTCTTTTTCTTCTCTGTCTCCTTCTCATTTTCCTTCTCCCTCTCTCTCTACCCCTCTTTCTCCCTCTCCCACTCCTATTCCTCCTCTTCTTTTCTTCCTGGCTTCCACGAATATACATACTCCATCACATGTTCCTGACATGGGTACTGTGTCAACCCAAAGCAATGAGGATAAGAAACATAAACTGAAATGTATAAAATCAGAAGCCAAGATTAATCTTTCCTCCTTTTAAGTTGATTTCATAAACTATTTTGTCATATTAATAGGAGACTGACACAGCATGCTCTCATTTATTATAAGGGATAAGATTTACTCGAAAAAATCTGACCAACATTGCCCTAATGAAATGATTGATTAAATTAATATTATAGTAGGGCAAATCTACTTTAAAATATCAGTTATACTTCAAAAAGAGGCAAAAAATTTACCACTATGGTTTGCTATGACAAGACATCAGAATTCACCCTTTTCCTCAAGGAAATAAATCTGTAATTGGCACTATTGTCAATTTCACAAATGATTTAATAAGACTGAAGAACAAATTTCAACTCAAACTGCGTGATATAAAATTTACTTTGTCCATGTAAACAACCTTTGTATTCTATCTATGTTTGGTCCCTAAAATGACTTGCATTTTATTCTAATCATATTTTTAATTAACTTTAAGTATGTGATTGGGGGTTGCTGTTTGACCAGGCAGTTTATAAATAGTGTTTAGTGAGTTATTTTGTTTTCCTTTTATCTCTCCTGAGGTTTGAACTCTTTGCCTGGGAGCTGACCCTGAGCTCCTTTGGATGAACACTAGAAATCTATCACTGGAGGAACAGCAGCACTTTCAGATTTTTCTCAGATTTCACTGGAGATAAGAATTTCATGGACTTTCCTGCCTGGGCTGGCTTCAAACCTCAATCCTCAGCCTCCTGAGTATCTAGGATTACAGGCATGAGCTGCTACTGCCTGTCTTAATACAATGCTTCCTTTTTTTTTTTTTTTTTTTTTGCCAGTCCTGGGTCTTGAACTTAGGGCCTTGACAATGGGCACTGTCCTTGAGCTTCTTTTCCTCATGCTAGCACTCTGCAACTTGTGTCACAGTACCAATTCCAGCTTGTTTTGTTTATGTAGTACTGAGGAATCAAACCCAGGGCTTCTCACTACCACTAAGTAAGTCTACCACCAAGCCACATTCCTAGCCCAGTACAATGCATCTTAATGATCATTGTCTCTCATCCTTCTCAATCCTATCTCATCTCTCAATTTACATAATTTTGTAGAAGATTCACTGACTCACAATGTCATATATAGTCACTTAGAGGATATGTCACAATTCGTATTTTATTGATAGTCTCATTCATCAACATACTAAACTTATGCATTACAGAATTCTGTGATTTTAAATGCTAAATTAACACTCAGATTCACCCACTACTATTCTAAAATTTTTCCTAAGGTTAATGCAAATGCAATCTGTAATTCTTCGATAAAGTACAATGATTCATAGAAAGTTAAGAGTTGGACTATGAACATCACCTTCAGTTCTAGAACATTTTATCATTACTACCCCCTCAAAATACTCCAATATTTATTAGTAGTCACTTCCTGTCATCATTTCAACCTACCCTCCACTTGACCAACCATTACTTCATAGTCTACCACTACAGATGTGCCAATTTTAAAAAGCTCATTTAATTAGAAAATGCAGTCTATTTTATCCATTTCTCCCATGTAATATTAGTGTTTCCCAAGTAAGTTCATGTAAATTTTTCTGATAGATAGACCATATTGTTTTGTATACATGTATAGAATTATATAATGTCCTCAATGGGCATTTCAATATTTTATTATATATTATTGTAAAAGGTTTTGCTATCTATATTCTTGTACATGTGTCTCATTGGTCATGTGTTGAAATCTATTTTGTATATAAAACTATGACTTAAAATGCTGGATAATAGAGCAACTAGATGTGTAGTATCTTAAAGATTGCCAGTATGTTTAATAAACTGACTATATCACTGTACGTGCTAAGCAACAATGTATAAGGATTCCAATTTCTAAATAGTGGTTGTGCAGTGCTATCTTATTGTTGTTTCTATTTCCACTAATCTCTATATGTATACAATGTCTAGGTATGCTATGATCTTTTAATATGTTCTTTGGTTGTTGGTATATTATTACAGAGATATGTATTTGGATTTTTGGATAACATATTCAGGATGGTTAAAGTTTTTCATTGGCATTAATATGCTCTTAATATATTTCTGATTCAAATCTCTTTAAATAAGTGTATATATATACATACTATGTGTACCTATGCATATTTCATATTTATATGTGTATATATACAAATAACTATATATGTATATTATTATTTTCATTTGTCCATAAGCGATCATTTTACTTTATTTGCCAAACATGTCCTTTATTGATTTTACTTTAGCATTAAGCAGTCTTAAAGATAAGCTCAAGTCTAACATTTTAGTATTATCTTAGACACCAATGGCCTTCTAGTCTAATGAAACATGAGCCCTCAGAATGTTGACCAAATTTCTTAGTTCGTTTACACAATTACTATAATTATGTATTTTCGCGTCTATGTTTCATTTCACCAGAGAATCTGTATTTATCCTTTATGTCATACATGAATACCAATGCCTTTGGAAGATATTTATTAATTGGTGCATATTAATTGTACGAAGAAATCTTATTGAAATATTTTGCACATGCACATATTGATCAAAGGCCTGATTAACCTGTTTCTGTCTTTCTCCATTCCCGTTTCCCCTTATTTTTCAACTGTTTTCTGTTAATGTCTTTGTGCTATCTCCACACATCGTCAAAATGTATTTCAGTGTTGTTCACTCAGTATCATTGAAAATTATAAAATGCTGAATATAAAGGCAAAAATCTAAGTAAATACAGACACATAATTTTTGTGGATTGGAGGATACATTTGAGCAAAGTTATTTAATTGTCTCCTGCTTCATCCCCCTCCTTTTATTTGGTCATTCTTGGGGCTTGAAATCTGGGCCTGGGTACTGTCCCTCAGCTCTTCAGCTCAAAGTGAGTGCTCTACCACTTGAGCAACTGTGCCACTTCTGGATTTCTGGTGATTAATTGGAGATAAGAGTCTCACAGACATTCCTGTTCCAGCTGGCTTTGAACCGCAATCCTCAGATCTCAGTCTCCTATGCAGCTAGGATTATAAGCATGAGCTGACAGTGCCTAGCTTCACAATTTTATTTATAAGTTTATGACAATTTCTTGAAACACCTGACCAGCACTCTTGACTCATTGACAAAAGAAAATAAACTGGAATATATTTCTCTGTCTAATATTAAAGGTATTAGTGTAAAATTGTTATATTTATAGAGGAAAGATTATAAAGCTCAATGGGTCTGGACGGCACCAGATTAGAGCCACATACATATTATCAAGGAATATTTAATAAGAGTTTAAAACCAAACACTTGTGGAATGACATTCTCTTTAATAAGTGGTGATAGATTAGACAGTATTGGGGAGAATTAAAAAGTGAACGTTGACTTAAATATAACAATTTATTCAAATATTATCTTCAAGCAGGTTTTGAAAGTGGCATATAAAACAAAAGAGTGATGTAAATATAAAGCAAAGGAAGATGTCTTGACAATTTAAGCATACTTAAATATGGCATTAAAATTATTGGAAAGGAAAACTTGATATAGTATAACTCAACAAAACTCAATAAAAGTCTAAAATAATTTAGTCTCGTATACAAATAGTGAATAGAATTTAGGAGCAGGGTGCTCATCTATCTCATCACAGCTAGGCTGTGATTTGAGTATTACTGTTTGAAGGCAGCCCACAAAATAAAGTCCCTGAGAATCTTATCTCTGCTTAATCAGCAAAAAAGCCAAAAGTGAGGCATGACTCAAATGGTAAATTGTTTTTTTTATTTTTTTTTATTTTTTATTTTTTGGGTCCAGTCGTGGGGCCTGAACTCTGGGCCTAGGTGCTGTCCCTCAGCTCTTCAGCTCAAGGCTAGCACTCTACCACTTGAGCCACAGTGCCACTTCTGGCTTTTTTCTTTTTTGCTTGTGTGGTGCTGAGGAATAGAACCCAGGGCCTCATGCATGCAAGGCAAGCGCTCTACATTGAGCCACCTTCCCGGCCCCTCAAATGGCAAATTGTTAACAAAATGCAACAAATCTCAGGGGCCCTGATTTCAATCCCCAGGACCATACATACATGTACAAAATTAATAATAGTAATACTAATAGTGATGATGATGATGGTGGTGGTAATGATGATGAAGGGTACCCATAGTCAAGGATAAAATATTTGCAAATCCTGTACCTGAAGAATGCCTCAAATGTAGACTCTACATAAAATGCTCAAAACCTAATGTTAAAAAAAAAATCGATTAGAAACCAGCAAAATACATGTTGTGAAAAATAAGCACAAGAAAAGCATCATCAGTCATCAAATGAATGCACATTAAAACTAAAATGACATTATAAAACATATTTGAGAATTACTTCACATAATACAACAATGTCCGTACTAAATGCTATCAAGAAACATAGAAACTGGATGCTGGCAGGAATTCAAATGGGAAAGCCACTTCTGAAAACATTTTGACAGGTTCCTAGAATATGAAATATGCAACAACCTACAGTATAGCACAGGAATTGAGTTCTTTAGGCTTTGTCTCATAGAAATAAAATGTAACATTCACCCAAAGGCCAAAACACATAGGTTTATACCAGCATTATTTCCTCTAGTCAGTTCAGGCTTTCTTCAGGTAAATGGGAAATGAATTGTGCTACATTCTATAATGACAGAACTAAAGGCAACTTCTGGGAATACAATACATTATTAAGGCATACAACAACTGACAATAATCTACCATAGATTTGAAGGAAATTCTAAAAGCTTATTTATTGCATGAGCTAGAAGTTGGAGAAAAAAAATGTGTTGGTTGCCAGGATGAAACAGGTTTGGGATGGGACAAAGAGAAGTAGTGGGTTTAATTATAAAAGGGAAGCATGAGACAAGACTCATTTTTGGTAAAGAAACGTTATCTGTAAATATGATATATTAATATAGAATTGATAAAATTATATTGGACTTAATATGTGCACAAAATAATTAAAGTAACTGAAGTCTGCATAAGGCACTTGTGAAATATTAATGTCCTACTTGTGATGTCATTCTATAAATATTTAAAGAAACTGGGAAAATATTCAAGGGATTTCTCTGTGTTCTTCTTATAACATCATAAAGATCCATACTAAGCTCAATAGAATTTAATGATATCTAGAAAATAGAAGTCAATATCGAATGTTTACATTGGAAAATAGTCTGAGTCCAAGCTTGCTAATTAGAAGGCAGAACTTTAGAACACCAACATCCAGGGCCAGTTCTGACAAAAAAAAAAAGTGAGAAACTATAAAAACACAGAAAGCTAGGTATAGTGTAATTTCCCTGTTATTTCATGTTTGTGGAAGCCATAGGTAAGAGATTATTGCTCAAAGGAGGCTTGGCCAAGAAGTAAGACCTCATCTGAAAAATAGTGGTCAGAGCCTTAGCAACTTCAAGCACCAGTAGTGCCAAAGGAAAAAAGAAAACAAGAAAACAAAACTAAAGGAAAGGATAGAAAAGGAAAACTATTTCCTCTTCATTCTTGTAGTTTTATGTCATTGGATACAAGAATTGAGAGTAATTTGTATACTGTTTTAAGAATCAGGCCTCTCTAACATGAAAGCATTTATTTCAAGTAATTATTTTATTATTACTATTTATTACCTTATTATGCCTTCTTGGAGATTGAACCCATGGCTTTGTATATATTAGTCTAGTCCTACAACTGAGCTGTACCCCAGCTCTCTTGTATAGTTTTGGAAATTTTTTATGAATTCTTCAATAGATAGCTACTCTACTTTTCATCTTATCTTTTCTCTCCCACTTTTTCCTCTATATATTTGTTTTTGTTTTGAAAACATTCCTCAATTTTATCTTCTAAACCTACAATTTTGCTTTGAGATTACCGGGAAGTCGGTTATTTTATGACATCTATTAAATTATATACAGATATATGTATTTCATATGCATGATTGATTCTTAGAGTTCATTGCAATATGGTCATATGTACATAGGTATTGAGCCATTGTGATCCTCTCCTAAGAATAGCTGCCCTTGTTTTCACCATGTGAATGCTTAGATTGCTGTTAGTTATTCATGCCCAAGTATAATTATTTGTCTTTTACTACCTACTGGATTAACTTGTAGATTTATGGGCATATTCTAGTTATTATAAATGAGGAAAATCATGCAGTATATATTTAATTGGATCTGGCTTATTTCACTTAATATCATTTTTTCCAGTTTTTCCAATTCCTCAGGAATGGGGTAGTGCCATTCTTTCCGATAGAAGCACAGAATTCCATCAATACAACAGAATTGAAGACCCAGAAATGAATCCACTCCTACAGGCACATAATCTTTGATAAGGGAGCCAGAAACAGGATGGAAGAAAGACAGTGTAAAACCGAATTTGGAAATCCTTACCCAAAAGACCACCAGAGACCATCAACAATGTAAAAGCAAAGGAGTCTTTATTGCAAGCTAGAACTTGGTCCCACCACATACATGGCAGCAGCCCATGACGCTAAGAGGCCCTAAGACCAGGGTTATAGTACTTTTTATACAATTTTTAGGGAAGGCAGGGACTTTGTATACATCATAGCATCTTACAACAAATTATAACACATCGCAGGGAAACTCTTAATACAATTCTATAGTATGATTGGCGCACTACAAAGCAGAAACAGGTTGTTGGTTAGATCAGAGGGTTGAAGTACTTTAAACTGGTTGGCTTGCACCACAGGGAGTCTCAAGGACACACTTGCGAAACTGCAGGGTTCCTTTTTTAAACAAACACCACCTGTGGCCTGACTGCGGGGGGTCACCATGCCCTCCAGCACCTGCCTGCCTGCGGTTTCCCCAAGGATAGTTTATGTTCCTAGTTGCCAGGGAATTGCTTCTTCTGTTCATTCCCAGGTCGGGCTCATGGTCAGCTGCATAACTCATACTTCAGAAGATGACATCTAGCTCAAGATGGAGTCACTCAGGCCTCAGGCTCCTCATTTCCCCCTTTCTGATAGGCCTTAAGGGCCAATCATGGTCCTTATGGGCACACATCATGTTCTCCATTGGGTACCAGATGATACAGTGTTAATGCGTTTTCTAACAAACATCCCTAGCCGGTTTACAACACTGGACCCGACTGTGAGTAACAAAATTAACAGTACCAAAGGCCCTTACATTTTTTTCCACCAGTCCTGACTCTGTATATCAGTTAACTTAATTTTATACCAGCAGTACTCATGAAGCTCCAATATTAAGACATACTCATACCATTTACTACATACTTAAACTGTCTGAGGTTTGTCTTCTTTACTCCAATGACTTAATGTTTTAAGACAATCCTTACTTTTCAAATCCTTTTTTATCCAAAGAGGATACTAATTTTTTCCCAATTCCTTTCCCAAGGCTTTCTTTACTACCCTCCTCTTGTTTGCAATTCCTTGAACTTCTTTGTGGCTAGAGTTTTAAAATGCCCATTTTTCCTTTGGCTTGCAGAACCAAGTTATCTCAGAGCAGCCTCAAGTCACCACTGGGATGCAGAAACTTGCTAGATTTTAAGGCTAAGAGCAGGGCTGGGTCTCATTACTACCTGTATTGAAAACAAACTCAGGTTATTACCATACCAGAGCCAAACTTGGCTGTGACTATAGAGTGGATTTTCAGTCACTATGCACTGAAGTGCCTAAGGCAAGCAAGCCAGTGATATCCTTGCCCCCAATATCCACTGTGGGAATAGAGAAGGTTTCTGGATATCACCCAAAAGAATGAACCACAAGATCTCAGTTTTAGCAGCTTTCAACCAGGATGCAGTCTCAGGTGATGGAATCAGGCAGTTCACTCTACTTTTTTCACAGTGGAGGTGGTCAGGGTAACAATGTAGATTTCTTCCAGGGGACTGTCAAGCTGTAGCAGCAGCAGCAGGGTCTTTCAGTGGCTTCAAGGGACTGTCACACCTCCTGCTGGGCTGCAAATTCCTACACAGACTGGTTAAGGATACATTGCATAGGCTAGGCAGGCTGTGACCCCACTAGTTTTTAAGACTATTTAGACAATAGCCCACGACAATTTACCAAGATGACAACTTTTTAAACTAGATAGTTCTTTTTAATAAGGCTGATTTTCTAGGCAGATATAGAGGGCTCAGGCCTGTACTATTTCCCATGCCTTTTCCTTCTGTCTATTTGGACACAACTTTTTAAAGTGACTCTGGTCCCTTGTTCTTAAAAGCGGAAGATGGGTGAATATTCATCTTCTGTAACTTCTTTAAGCTGACTCAGGGGTGTTGATCCTACCTAGCCAGGAACCTATAACCTTAGCCTATTTTACAAAGAACAATATTTTAACTTTTGGCAAATGCACAAACCATTTCTCTGGCTACAGCACTGTACCTTGTTTAGCCTTCTGGTTTGCAAAAGCATCTTTCTGGATGGCTTAGGAATGTGGTCTCTAATGATGCCCCAGTTACCTATGCAGACCTTCAGAGAGATATCAATAGAAACACACTTACAGGTTTACAAACTTTTTCCTATGGAGATGAATTTCATGTAGCTGGTGTCAGCTCAAAAATTATTGCCAATTAGAATTTTTGGCACATACAAGGGTTGGGATTTAAACTATCCCCCACATTTTATAACTTTAGCTTTTTACTACTGTCACAGGATGGCAAGTTCCTGTCCCTTACGAGGTAAATAGTCATGGACATTAGGCATGCTTACAAACTGTCTTCGCATGACCTCCTGGCTCTGATCAATTCTTGAAGGGCCATGCACAAATGACTCTAGGATCCGACATTTCTGCCATCCAAGCAGTGGCTTACTACCTCTGGATGCTCCACCATTGCTTTCGTTCCAGGAGTGTCTTCTCCACACTGGAAAAAATGCCTCATTGGCATTTCCCTTAGTTGGTCGCTGAACTTGAACTCAGGGCCTGAGTGCTGTCCCTCAGCTCTACAGCTCAAGGTTAGCACTCTGCCACTTTGAGTCCCAAAGCAACTCTGCTTGCTCGTTCAGCACTCTGCTGGATGATTAGAGGTGACAGTCTCACAGGGACCTTTTTCTTCCCTCTGCTGGCTTCGAACCAGTTTGCAGATCAATGAGTCTTATAGAAGGCCACTTTATTCCAATTAAAAGCAACAAGGTGGTCAACATAGAAGTAGCTTTTAAGCATGCTCTTACCTGGAACTTATAAAAGCCAAAATTACATCTAACAAACTTGTAAGAATCCTTTGTACTTTGCTCTGGGCTTGCTGGAAACTGTTTAAAAAAAAACCTATAAGAGCAAACTAGAATAGCAATTATTTTGGTAATCCTAATTTTTCCTTTGTGCACTTTGAGGCAAATATTAAGAACAATTTTACTCTTAAACTTTATATCCAAAAATCCATTCCTAATTTTTAAGCCTCCTATTAATCTCCTTTTTAATATTCTATACATTAGTTTTTAGTTGCATTTTAAAAAATCTCTTAAAATCTTGAGGCAAAGTGTCATTCATTGTCTCTTGGCTGCTTGTTTTAAAACAGATACACACTAAAACTTTTAAACTTAAATGTCAATTTTTCCTTAATGCAAGAATTACAATCACCATCACTGTACCAAGAAGCTAGACATAACACCCTTAGGACTTTTAGAAACATATACTACTTGTAGAACATCATTGAAAGCAAATCACATTATACAAATAAACTTTTTAACCCTCTTTTTAAGTCCAAGGGGCAGTTTTAGCAATACTAATCAGACCATCACATCACTCATTTTAACAATCATGTTTCCAGTGTCAATCTGTAGGGAAAAGGGACAGAACAAAGATGGGCCACTTGGCCCCTCCTATGGAATGGGCACGTACCTAAGCCAACTCTTTAGTGTTAGGTGAACTGCCTTTGTGCCAGTTTGCCCCCTTTCACCATGCATGGACTCCTCCCAGGGCCTGTCCCATTATCTGTGGACTTCCTCAGATCCTGTCCCACCATACATGACCAGCTGAACTGCGCTTCTGCCTGTTCACTCCTCACCCCTAAAGACAGGTCTTCTGTTGGTTTCTAAGTTTTCCCTTTTCTTATCTCTTGGTTCTCGAATGAAATACACAGTTTTAGACAGAAAGAACAGGTAACATCTTTGACAGTGTTAAACTAACCTTTACACTTAAATTTCTAATATTTATCCCCAAATTTTAGCCAAGGAACTAAATTCCAAACAGCCAATGTATTTGTGTTAACCCAGATATCTTGATTACAGTATAAACAGCCTTATGCATTTTAAAATATTAGATTTTAAAATACCAGATTTCTAATTTTTTAATTTTTATTTATTTTTATTGTGAAAATACTGTACAGAGGGGTTACAATTAGATGGGCAAGATAATGAGTACATTTCTTATCAAGCATTGTAGCCTCCTCCTTTGTTTCCCCTTTCCATCCCTTCCCAGCCTCCCCCCACCCCCCCACCCAATCCTTCCCGCCCCTCCCCCCCTCAACAAAGTTGTAAAGTTGGTTTTCCACATGAAAGCTTGTACTTTTCATTGTTGCAACGGGTCCACCTGTATCCTTATTTAAACGACTTGTTTTTCCCCTTCCCCTCCACAAATTATACCGACATCAAATACAGTGAAAGCAGGGGTTATACTGTGGGGGAGGGACATACAAAGCAACAAAGAAATAATCTTATAAATGCATTAGAAACAAATGCATGAAAGAAAAAAACACATTTGAATACATATCTTAGAGTTCATTTTCCTAACATCACCTGATCTGACCTTTTCTGCTTGACTCAGACATATACTAGATATTGCAAATAAGGGAAACCATGGGACCTATGTTTCTTTGGGCTTCGCTTACTTCACTTAATATAATTTTTTCCAAGTCTTTCAACTTCCTAACAAATGGGGCAATGTCATTCTTTCTGATGGAGTCATAGAATTCCATTGTGTATATATACCACATTTTCTTGACCCATTCATCTACTGAGGGGCATCTGGGTTGGTTCCATAACTTAGCTATAGTAAATAGTGCTCCAATAAACATAGTCGTGCTGGTGGTCTTGTTTGTATACTTTTGGGTAAATGCCCAAAAGTGTGATTGCTGGGTCATATGGGAGCTCTATGTGGAGTCTTTGGACGAACCTCCATACTACTTTCCAAAGTGGTTGAACAACTTTACATGACCACCAACAATGCAGTAAGGTTCCCTTCTTTCCACATCCCCTCCAGCATCTGTTGTTTTTAGAGTTCTTGATTTCAGCCATTCTAACTGGAGTGAGGTGGTATCTCAATGTTGTTTTGATTTGCATTTCTTTTATGGCTAGAGAGGTTGAGCATTTCTTCATGTGTTGATTGGCCATCCTTCTTTCCTCTTCAGAGAAGTTTCTCTTTAAGTCTTTAGCCCACTTAGTTATTGGGCAGTTGTTTCTTTGAGGATTTGTTGTCGGGGGATTTAATTTTTTGAGTTCTAAGTATATATTAGATATGAGACCCTTGTCCATTGTATGGCTAGTGAAGATCTCCCAATCCGTAGGCTTTCTATTGATCTTGCTAGCTATGTCCTTTGCCATGCAGAAGCTCTCTAACTTCATGCAATCTCATTTGTCCAACCTTTCTTTGATTTGTTGTGTTTCTGGGTCTCTATTAAAAAATTTTCAGCCTGTGCCAAGGAGACCTAGCGTTTCTCCTATTCCATCCTGTAATGTTTTCAGAGTGTCTGCTTTGACTCGAGGTCTTTGATCCATTTGGAGTTGATTCTGGTGCAAGGTGATATGGCCCCCACAAACAGGCAGGAATTGCAATCCTAATATCAGATAAAATAGACTTCAAATTAAAATTCGTGAGAAGAGACAAAGAATGTCACTACATACTAATTGAGGGATCTCTCCTTCAGGAGGATATTACAATTCTAAATATCTATTCACCAAACAATGGAGCACCCAAATTTATCCAAGAAACACTACTTTCCTTCAAATCCTACATAGATCCAAAGACATTAATTGTTGGGGATTTTAACACACCACTTTCCCAACTAGATAGATCAACTCAGCAAAAACTCAACAAAGAAACCGCAGATCTAAACAACTGCAAAGATCAACTAGATTTAACAGACATCTGCCGAAAATTTCACCCAGCAGCATAAGAATATGTCGCGACCACCTCGACCAGCAAGGAAGACGCGACCCGGGATTCTTCTCAATGCGGTTTATTCAGGACCTTTTACAACATCTTCTCTCCTGCTTCTTCTGCCCACTTCTTCCTGCTTCTCTGTCCCCCCGCCCCCCCCCCCCCCCCCCCCCCGCGCTCTGGTTATAAGTCTCCTGGATGGCCAATCCTGAAGCACCACGTGGCATATACCGATAGGGTCGCAAACACGGAAGCAAACTAGGAACCAAGTCATAGCCATATAAGGAGTTTTTTTTACAGAGAGCACTTGTCACCGGGAAGACAGAAGGCGGGAGCCAGCGCCATCTTACCAAGGAGCTACAATGTTGCTTTTGTGGCCACTCCTTACTGCCTGGCCGTCTTTGGTCGTGGGTCCCGCAGCTCTCCACAAGAATACACGTTTTTCTCAACAGCACATGGAACATTTTCTAAAATAGACCACATTTTAGGCCACAAAGCAAACTTGTCCAAATTCAGAAACCTTGCATTCTCTCTGACCACAAGGGAATAAAATTAGAACTCAACACCAGATTTTCTATTTTTTAAGTTAAAGAATCCTTAAAAAGCCGTTAAAAACAATGTGAAGATTCCTTAAAATTTTTGGTAATGTCCAAACCTCATAACCTTTTGAATTTTAAACTTAAACTCACCCATTGTTACAGCATGCTGACAACTCTTATCTTGAACATGTTCATAAACACATACAAAACACTCACACAGATCTTAAAGCACACAAAAAATCAAAATCAGTTGTACGTACATTTTCTAAAGTTTTTAAAAAAATTTTAAGACAATATTTCTTTTAAACGAAGTACCTTTGTTGAGCTTCATTTTTCCAGGGCTTGCTTGTTTAGCAAGGTATTTCACTAATCAGTCTTTTGAATCCCTTCTGTTGGAGGAGGGCTGGGTGAGGGGGTCACCTGAAACTGAACGGGCCTCATTTTTACCCAATTTTGACAAAAGCACTTTACAAATTGTTAAGCTGTCTGGAGCAGCTGAAAGTCCAGACCAGGCTCACTGCTATCTACACCCTAACCTCTCCAGCAGCCTCCACCAGGAGAAGGTGCACCTGAGGCTTGTCCATGCCACTCCTCTTGGCTGCTTGGTAACAAAAGAAGGGGGGAGGGAGACTTAGCAGGTCTGTGACCAAGCCCAGCCGGAGGCTGAGACTTTAATTCCCCCAGAGATGTTCAAATAAATATCAAAAACACTGATAAACACAAAAACCAAGGATTCACATTTAAAACTGGTACCAATTCTAAAACGGAACTAGACAAAACAACAACCAAAGGCTGAGTTGGGGACTAATGGGCCCCCAGAAATCTGTGCTGTTCTCAAGCTGAATCCAGAGTTTGCTGAGTGAGCCTGCCACTGTCACCCAGAACTTCCCTACCTCAGAAAACATAGAACAGAAAACACACCAAAGTAAACAAGACAGACAAGTGGCCACAAAGACGAAATCAGGTCTCAGTGAATGGGGCAACATCTCAACATCACTCACTTACCAGGGGACTCGGACCCCCTCTACTCACCTCGGGAAGATTTTTCTTTTTGATTCCTGCAAACATTGACCCAGGAGTCTTCCAAGGCAGAGGAGAATTCCCAGTCATCTTGGGGCAAGGGAAATAAGTTCCTAGTGGCTGTCCCCTCAGACTGACAGGTTCTCCCCCGTACTCAGACCCCCTGGGCTAAGGCCCGAGGCTAAGATCTTGCTGGTGCCACTTGCAGGTGGTCAGTAGCAGTTTCATAAAAAAAGAAGGAGCTAGAGAGAAACAGATATTAAGGGGGTGTTAGCCAGTCTCCTCTGAGCCCTTGCATCAGGATGAATCTGGGAGGAGAAACATTCCAAGAATTCCAAAAGACACACAGACAAAACACTGAACCCTGAGACAAGACATGTTCACAGCATGTGCATTGTAGACTGTCAGTCAGAAAGTGCTGGACTACAAATGGGCCCAAATGTCCACACTAGTGGATAGCCTACCCTGTAAACTATCAGTCAGAAAGTGCCAGACTCAAGCTTCTGCACTAGTGGATAGTTTACCCCCCAGGAAATCTGAGGGACAACTCCCACCGGCCCCGTTGGCTGTCTTATAGCACGTCCACCAAGACCTCTTGCCAACCCCAATACAGAACCTGCAGGGAACTCAAATACCAGATGATTTCAGAATGGCAATGCCTCTACTTACTTGCCGGGCTTCTCATGACTCCTTGGTTAATGCGTCTGGGTGGGCTTTGGGGGGATTCCCGGCCAATGCACCAAATGTAAAACTGAATTTGGAAATCCTTACCCAAAAGACCACCAGAGACCATCAACAATGTAAAAGCAAAGGAGTCTTTATTGCAAGCTGGAACTTGTTCCCCCCACAGCCCATGACGCTGAGAGGCCCCGAGACCAGGGTTATAGTACTTTTTATACAATTTTTAGGGAAGGCAGGGACTTTGTATACATCATAGCATCTTACAACAAATTATAACACATCGTGGGGAAACTCTTAATACAATTCTATAGTATGATTGGCGCACTACAAAGCAGAAACAGGTTGTTGGTTAGATCAGAGGGTTGAAGTACTTTAAACTGGTTGGCTTGCACCACAGGGAGTCTCAAGGACACACTTGCTAAACTGCAGGGTTCCTTTTTTAAACAAACACCACCTGTGGCCTAACTGCGGGGGTCACCATGCCCTCCAGCATCTGCCGGCCTGCGGTTTCCCCAAGGATAGTTTATGTTCCTAGTTGCCAGGGAATTGCTTCTTCTGTTCATTCCCAGGCCGGGCTCATGGTCAGCTGCATAACTCATACTTCAGAAGATGACATCTAGCTCAAGATGGAGTCACTCAGGCCTCAAGCTCCTCAACAGCCTCTTCAAAAAATTGTGCTGGTAGAACTGGCTGTACACAGAAAACTGTAGTTATATCCTTATATATCCCCCTGCACCAGAATCAATTCCAAATGGATC
Organism: Dipodomys merriami; assembly: GCF_024711535.1. Lineage (NCBI taxonomy): Eukaryota > Metazoa > Chordata > Mammalia > Rodentia > Heteromyidae > Dipodomys > Dipodomys merriami. The sequence continues at coordinate 2,308,685 of NW_027203004.1, forward strand.
GAAGACCTCAATGTAAGTCCAGATTCCTTGAAAATGTTATAGGAAGGGTTAGGGGAAACACGTGGGCCCCTTGGCATAGGTCAAAACTTCCAAAGATCACGAAGCACAACAAATCAAAGTAAGTCTGGATAAATGGGATTACATCAAACCAAACCAATCAGTTGTCAGACTCAAAAGCCATGGAGAAGAGATAGTGTAGCACAGATTTATTAAGGAGCAAATCTACAGATGAGAGCCTCAGCCAATGCTAAACACTTACTACCTTTTCTAACTAGGTTATTTATAGTAGATTTACATGTATATAAGAGTTTTCTGGTGGGGATTAGAAAGAAAACAACTAATGCTAAGACATAGATAGCATGTGAAATGAGTTTTAGCTGGAGAAAGGGAGGGATTAAGGCAGTGGGGTCTATAGCTCAAAGTCTTGGCTTGGTGCCAGCTAAGAAGGGCGTAAAGCAGGAGTGGTTATAAACAAAAGCACTGGTCTGAAGCCTCAAAATAAGGACCCTTGTCTATGTGAACCAAACAGTCTCTAACATGAGGTTTTATTTAAATTAACAAGCACAAGTTTAGATTTTTGCAGAGTGGGATGGTGTATAGTCACAGGCAATGTCTGGTATGTCAGGTAATCCAATCTACACTTTCACATGTTACCCAATAGCCAGGTTCCAACACAAATAGATACAATGAGATTGTACAAATGAGACTTTGATTTTTCCCTCTCATGAATCAAAATTCTGTCAAATGCTTTCTGTCCTCCAGATGTTAACACAACATTTCTCATTATCTTTTCTACTATTTTGTCTTCATTATTGATGTTCACAGTACTTTTTATTGTTGTCTTCTGTGTATATGCAATTTTAGGGCTTGAACTCTATGTTTAATGGTCTCCATTGTATTTTTTGCTCATGGGTGATGACACTATTCCTTGAGCCACATCTTTACCTTCTCCTTCTTGCTGGATAATTGGAGATAAGTTTTCACATTTTTTTTTGTATTTTTTATTTTTTTTATTGTGAAAATATTGTACAGAGGGGTTAAAATTACATGGGCAAGATAATGAGTGCGTTTATAATCAAGAACTCTAATGAAAACAAATGCTGGAGGGGATGTGGACAGAAGAGAACTATACTGCATTGTTGGTGGGAGTGTAAACTTGTTCAACCACTTTGGAAAACAGTATGGAGGTTCCTCAAAAGACTCCACATAGAGCTCCCCTGTTTCCCAACAATCCCACTTTTGGGCATTTAACGAAATGATCACAAACAAGACCACACTAAAGCTACCAGCACGACTATGTTTATTGCAGCATTATTCACCATAGCTAAGATATGGAACCAACCCAGATGCCCCTCAGTAGATGAATGGATCAAGAAAATTGGTATATATACACAATGGAATTCTATGCCTCCATCAGAAAGAATGACATTGCCCCATTTTTTAGGAAATAGAAAGACTTGGAAAAATTATATTAAGTGAAGTAAGCCAGGCCCAAAGAAGCATATTTCCCATGGTTTCCCTTATTTGCAATATCTAGTATATGTCTGAGTCAAGTTTTCACATTTTTGTCTGTTTAGACTGACATTGAAACAAAACTTCAGTTCTTAGCCTCCTGAGTTTCTAGGATTCTACACATGAGCCTCTAACACCAAGCTTTGCTATACTGTTATTTTAATTATGTGGTAGAAGAAAGTGGAAGTATATTTGTGTTGTGTGCAATTTTCAAATACAAGTTTGAATCAACTGTTATCAATTTTAACTGTTAAATCAATGAATATTACACATTCCCACAGAAATATAATTGAAAAAAGGCATAATTGTTTTGATAAAACAAGTAATGGAACCATTTTTTTCACTTTACAATTCATGTTTTATATAACCTTAATTAGCGGACTTCCATGACTAAAAGTAAATATATTAATTGTATACCACAAGAAGCAAAGTGATTATAGTTAAGAATATATATTTCATCACAGCGAAAAGATAAGGGTTGAGCAGTCTCACTAAAAAGAAATGTTACACACAGAAACTAATGGATATGATATAGCTTGATAATTACACAAGATATAAATGAATGGGATTACCACACCATACCTCATAAATGTGCAAAATATAATTATGTAGGTAGGTGCCAGTGGTTCATATTTGTAATCCTAGCTAGTAAGGAGTCTGAGAGCTGAGAATCATGGTTCAAAGCCAGCCTACGCAGGAAAGTCCGTGAGACTCTTATCTCCAATGAGCCACCAGAAAACTGGCAGTGGTTCAAATGGTAGAGCACTAGTCTTGAGGTGAAGAGCTGAAGGACAGCGTCCAGGCCCAGATTTCAAACCCCACAACTGACAAAAATTAAAAATAAACAAATATTTTGACATAAAATTTAAAATATATATGCTAAAACTTTTTAAATCCTCACTAGATATAATAGTTTATATAAATGTAAAGAACTGTTTTCTGGTTTTAGTTGAACCATGCCGGTAAAAGCAAAATGTCTTCTGAGCTTTTCAGTCTTTCTCTTTTTTTTAATTGTGAGAATACTATACAGAGGAGTTACAATTACATGGGCAAGAAAACTGGTACATTTTTTTTTTTTGATCCGGTCATGGGGCCTGAACTCTGGGCCTGGGCGCTGTCCCTCAGCTCTTCAGCTCAAGGCTAGTGCTCTACCACCTGAGCCGTAGCACCACTTCCGGCTTTTTTATTTTCTGCTTATGTGGTGCTGAGGAATCAAACCCAGGCTGTCATGCATGCAAGGCAAGTGCTCTACCACTGAGCCACCTTCCCATCACAGGAGTACATTTCTTATCAAGCATTGTTGCCTCCTCTTTGTTTCCCCTCCAATCCCTTCCCATACTCCCCTTCCCCCCACCCGATCTACCCCCCACACCACACCAAAGTTGTAAAGTTCGTTTTTGACATAACTACTTGTACATCTCATTATTGCAATGGGTCCACCTGTATCCCTAGTTAAGCAATTTGTTTTTTCCCTTCCCTTCCACAAATACCAACATAAAATACAGTGAAAGCATGGGTTATACGGTGGGGAAGGGACATACAAAGCAACAAAGAAATAAACTTATAATATGTTAGAAACAATTACATGAAAGGAAAAAAAACAAAAAAAAACATTTGAATATTTATCTTGGGGTTCATTCCCCTAACATCATCTTATCTGACCTTTACTGCTTGACTCAGACATATACTAGTTATTGCAAATAAGGGAAAACATTGAAATAGCACAAAGACATCATTGGACATGAGATAACACGTGTTTCAGAGACAACTTAGTAAAGACAAAATATGGAATTTAAATGACTTATAAAAACATTATCCATGTACATATGGCCATATAAGATGGTGTTAAGTGAAATGAACCCCAAGATAGGGACACAATTTATTGTTTCTTTTTTTGGTGGGGGGTTCCGGTCGTGGGGCTTGAACTCTGGGCCTGGGTGCTGTCCCTCAGCTCTTCAGCTCAAGGCTAGCGCTCTACCACTTGAGCCACAGTGCCACTTCCAGCTTTTTTCTTTTTGCTTATGTGGTGCTGAGGAATTGACCCCAGAGCCTCATGCATGCAAGGCAAGCTCTCTACCACTGAGCTACCTTCCCAGCCCCAACTTGTTTCTTTCTTGCTATTGTTTCCTACTCGTGCTGGATTTGAACTGCAACCCTCAGATCTCAGCCTCCTGAGTAGCTAGCATTATAAGTGTGAGCCACTGGCACATGGTTTAAGATCACATTTCTAACAGTGTACACTCAGGATCTGTAATGTGTATCTTCATCTATCTTTATATGAATCCTTGAGTTAAAAATATGGGCTAGAACTTAGACTTCACACTCAAAAAATATTTCTAGTTTAAAAATTGATACTCCTGGGGTGGGAAGGTGGCTCAGTGGTAGAGCACTTGCCTTGCATGCATGACGGCCTGGGTTAGATTCCTCAGCACCACATAAGCAAAAAGAAAAAAGCTGGCAGTGGTGCTGTGGCTCAAGTGGTAGAGTGCTAGCCTTGAGCTGAAGAGCTGAGGGACAGCGCCCAGGCCCAGAGTTCAGGCCCCGTGACCGGATCCAAAAAAAAAAAAAAAAAGTTGATACTCCTGGAAAAATAAAACCTAAGAATATAAAGGAGTCTGGAAAGTTGAGTGTGCATCCAGCCTGGGAAGAACAGTCTCTGAGACACTATCTATAATTAACCAGCCAAAAACCTGGATTGGAAGGTTGCCTCAAGTGATGGAATACTAGTCATGAGCAAGATTGTTGAATAAGAGCTTGAGGATTTTGCATACAAACATACACATACATACAGAGACACTTCTATGTGCAAACACACATACACAAATGAAACAACTCTCAGAATGTGCAGAAAAGTTAGAAAACAATAGAAAATATGTCCTGAGTAAGACTAGATCAAATGATAATTTTTACTATGAGAAAGTCCTCAAGTGAACTTTCTTCAAAAATGTTTGAGTATATTACATAGATAGGGACCAGAGATAGTAAGAAAGTCAAGTAATCATTATTAAAGGGATCAGATCCAATGAGGAATGAATCAGAGACCCCTGCGGGTGCATCTGAAAATGTTCATATACTGTGTCAAATATTAGAACATCTTTGAAAATAGTACATAAACAGTCTGAGCAGTCAGTCTAGTGAATAATATCATTGGAGAAGTTCAGAATTGCTAATCTGTATCTAGATTAAATAAACCAACAAACTATGGCAGGGCAATGTGATACAAGCCTGGAATTCTAGCACTCAGACTAAGACAGGAGATTAGAGAGTGTAATTACATAGTGATACCTTCCCTGGACCAGGTAGTATAATTTTGTCTCAATGAAACATACCAAATAACAAGAAAGGGATTCACAGTTAGAAGTTTGGGATAATTTTGTCATTATGTTTTGAGAAGTCGTTTCCTATTGAAATGTAAGTCATATATAATCTTCAGTTGGGTTTTTAATACTCTCTTCTTTACAGAATATTCCTAGATGTGAAATGGCTCATGATTTCCCAACCAAAAATTTGAAAAAGTAAGTATCATTCTGTTGGATTCCAAATAAATCTTGAAGGCTTACAAAAGTTTAAACCTGGAGAAATAGCAAAGTTCATTTAATGTAAGACTTTGTAGACCTTGCTAAATTAGAATTTAGATTTAAAATAAATTTTTTGGTTTTGTTTGTAATTTCATATTCTATAGAATACTACAAAATTCTTTTTAAGTAGAGGGTTTAATTGACAAATTCACAAATGATTCTGGCATTCTATTTGCCTAAAATATTCTTTCAAGCAAGGTATAATTAGAACTTAGTTTATACATAATTCCAGAAGTTCATGTATAAAATGATAACGTGAATAATCTGGACAGAGTTGCCGACAAATGGATGATACCAATTTATAAATTTAGAAAAAGCAACTTTTTGAGGCTTTGGTGTAACATGGTGTGAAGAGAGCAAGTGTGTGACATCTTGGTTCTTTTATCTATTTGTAACACAGGAAGCAATTTCCTTAATTATGTGCCTCTGTATACAATGAGAAAAATGCTAGGGTTGGGGTTTGTTTTTATTTTGTTTTTGTTTTTTGTTTTGTCCTAGGGCTTGAACTCTTGGCCTGGCCATTCTCTCTGTGCCTGTTTTTGCTCAAGGCTCATGCCCTACCACTTCAACCTCAGTGTCACTTGTGTCTGGCTTTTCTTGAGCAGTTTATTGGAGAAAAGAATCTAAGGAAACTTCCTGCCTGGGTGGGCTTTGAACCATAATCTTCCGATCTTAGTCTCTGGAATATCTATAATAGATTAAAAATAAATATAAATATTTGCAAGTGTTCTGATTTCAAGAATACTACTGGGGGGGAAATGTTGCAGCAAAGTTTAGTGTAGTGTTCTTTCCACAAGAGGAAGGGCATCACATTAGCAGAAGTGTAGTATTTTTTCACAATAATGATAAGCTAGTCATATTGTAAGTTTAGGGAATATTAACGTGCACATTACAAGTTGGAAACTGTTGGGTTAGGATAACTTTATGACATAAAAGTGTGGGATTGTTGGTCATAGAAATAATAGCTTACTCTGATGAACAAATGTTTACTCTTGAGGAATTAAGTATTACAGATATTTTATAGTTTTATCCTCCACCAGAATGTGGCTATTTTTTCTGTTGACTTCTCAATATGTACCACCCCATTGGAATTTGCATCTATTGCAGAATTAAGTAACATGCAAACAGGTACTGTTTTGAATGTCTCTGGTACAGAACGTTCAGAATTTGAAAATGAGTAGTTAGTAGTCATAGGAATTTTGAAGAAAATATGTATTCTGTCCTCTTAATTATTCAGTTTTAAAAGTTAGCAGTTTCCATAGAATTAAACTTTTCTGTTTTACTATGGGACAATACTAAAATTATGTTTTTTTCAATATAGTGGCAAGTATATTGTGAAAATATTGGATAACATTCAAGTTGATGACCCTCTGAAAAGAAGGGGTAATGAATTCAAATAGATGCCAAATAGTGTTCATTTTTAAAAAAGTTAGTACACATAGAATAATTTTACTATACCAATACAGTGAAATTATATTTTATGTGCTTATTTTTTTATTTAATTTTATTGTCAAGGTGATGTATTGAAGGAGTTGCAGTAACTGTAAGGTAGTAAATACATAACATGTCGAACTTTTTTACCTCCCCCCTCATTTTTCTCACACTTTTCCTTCACTCCAATACCCCTCACAAGTTGTAATGTAAATTTCCGACATATTGTCTTGTGAGTATTGCTATTGCACTGGTTTGCCCTTTGTCTCATCATTTTGTTGTTCCTCTTCCCTTGACAAATTAAGATAACTGTATATACAATACACAGGGTCCTGAAATCAAATACAGCAGGGAATAAAACATAGGGGAAAAACACAAATGAAAAAAAGAAATCACATTGTACATTAAAAACCACAACCACAAAGAAAAACCTCTGTTTCCATATCTAGGAGTTCATTTTGCTCAGCATGATCTTATATGATCATATATACATAGCTCTTGAGCCATTCTGCTCATCTGCTAGGACTATGTTAGACATTTCTTACTTATTGCATGAGGGAAACCATGAAATCTGTTTCTTTGTGTCTTGCTTATTTTACTTAGGATTTTTCCAAGTCTTTCCATTTTCTTATGAATTGGAAGCATAGAATTCCACCATATATATATATATATATATATATATATATATATATACCACATTTTGCCGATTCATTCATCTACTGAGAGGCATATTGGTTTAAAACATGCTTGCATGTAAGTATCAATTAGGGTCATTCAAAAATGACAGATGCCACCAGACATACTAAAATCATGATTTCTAAGTAAGATAGGATTTTATGGTGGTACAAGTGTTGAGATATCTGGATGAGTCTAATCTTGCACTGAATTAGGCAGGAAGATATCCAATATCATATGGGATAAAAATGGTAGTGAGAAGATATTCCCTTGAGAAAGATATAGGAGGCTGCCAGAAGTATGAAGAAATTCAGATAATTTTGAAGGATTTAGAATTGCAAGCTCAAATATGTCTCTTTAAGTGGAAAGGCAAAAGAAGGGGAAGAAAATAAAATAACAGAAAGCAGATAATTGTCCCAACTTACAGTATAAAAAGACATAACCTATAACTTCCACGTTAAAGAAAGACCAATATAATACATCCCACTTAATTTAGATACATGCAAAATATTTACTTGGCTTTTCCCACTTTAATGCTCCAAAATAAATGAAGACTTATAAGAAAAGCTATGTGATTGTCATTACTTCAACCTGAACACTAATTGTGATGAGCCCTTTTTTCTCAGTATGCTCTTGGAAAATACTCCCTAAATTGATGATGTTGTGGCTGATTAGAGTCAGCGTAATGGGCTTCTGCTTGTATGATAGTCCCAGAATGTTTTAATGCAGTTTTTTCTCAAGGTATCCAACATATTGTCTGATGCTGTACTTTGAACACACCCTCACACACATGTCACAGATTCCTGAGAGCTGAGGAAGTGGCTCTTCTGCTTGCTTAAGCATAGATGAACAGCTGGACAAGCATTTTCCTGAGATTGAAGAAGTGGTTTGAGCTTGCTCTAAAATAGTTTAGATAATAATATACCTAGACATTGTCTCATAGGTTAAGTAAAAATGTATCTGTGGAAATTTTTTGTGTGAATGTTTTCTAACCACATCTTGGCAAAGATTATGCTTGCTTGTCTTTAAATACCCACTAACAATAAAACACAGCATGCAGTGGCAATTGCTGTTTGCACGCTGCATCCCGTGTCCTGGTGATTTCGTGACCCTTACCCAGGGACCTCGACGCACTAGAAGTTGACGATTGGCGCCTGAACAGGGACCCTGCATTGTTGAATTCAGGAAGGGATATTCAGGTAAGTACTTTTAATTACAGGGTGATGGGACAAGTTAGGTCTACTCCGTACTTACATATGCTTAAACATTTACTTGCTGCTTATGGTGTAAATATTTCTTCTTCTGACATAGAAATGTGTATTAATGTAGTTAGGGAATGGAATCCTTGGTTCCCCTATGAAGGAACATTATATGTTGATAATTGGAAACGAGTAAAAAATAATGTAGAAAGAGCTGTTTGAGAAGGGGAAAAGATTCCTATTAGATTTTGGTCCATTTGGGCTATTTTACATACCCTTTTTAAAGTCTTGAATGAGGAAAGATTAATAGCGGACTTAAAGAAAGAGGCCACTCCTTCTATTGTAGATTTACAATTGGACTCTGAGGTTAAGGACGCAATAGATAAGGATGCATTGCAATTAACAGAGAAAAAACAAGAGGTAAAAAAGGCTTAAAAGGAACAAACTGAAAGTGTAATTAAATGTCTGAGCAAATGGAATTGATTTTATCAAAATTACAACATATGGAGTTGGAAACTAGCAGAGTGAAAGGAGAACCTGAGAAAGTGAAAGTAAAGCAGCCTTTGGCTCCTCCGCTGGCCGATGCAATCTTTATAGCGTCACTCCCTCACAAAACAGAGGGCTCAGACAGTGAGTTTGATGATGAAATGTTTATTTTTTCTTATCCTGTAATTCGACCACGCCCTATGAATGGTATAGCTCAACCAGCCAGATATAAAGGTGTTGCTGTTGATGATATTGGTAAACTCAAGAAGGCAGTGACGTTCTATGGTCAGCAGTCTCATTATGTTAAGGAATTGCTTAATGGGCTTGCTCAACATTACAATAATTTTGCTCCTGAGGATTGGAAGATGCTTTGTAGAGCCTTGCTTAAGGAACCTGAATACCTACGATGGCAAATGTGGTTTACTGAGTTATGTACAGAAAGGGCTAGACAAAATGCACAGAGCAGTAACCCACGCCTACAGGTCATAACCTTTCCCATGTTTTGTGGAACAGAACTATATGCAGATGCTCATATGCAAGTGAACTCTCCTGAAGAGATCCATGAGCAGTTAAGAGACATAGGTATTGAGTCATGGGAAAGGATTTGACCGGTAGGAGAGCATTATGGCTTTTGGACTAAAGTAATTCAAAAACCTAATGAACCCTATGTTAAATTTTTATCGCGATTGAAATTGACCTTGGAACGTACTGTTGTGGGAGAGGCTGCAAGTCAACAACTGCTGTGCATGTTGGCTTATGAGAATGCTAATGAGGACTGTAGACGGGCCCTATTGCCTATTAAAGAATCTGGGGATGTGAATACATATTTGAGGGTCTGCAGAGATATTATATCTGAATCCAGGCGTATGCAGGTGTTTGCTGAAACTATGGCCACTACCTGGCATGCTTTGCAAACAAAACCCTCTAATCTAAAGTGTTTTGGATGTGGTCAAATAAAAAAAAGTTGTAAAAAAGCTACTGGAGTTAACAAGAGAAGACCAAAAATTTACCCTAAATGTTAAAAAGGGGAGCACTGGGCAAGGGAGTATAGATAAAAAATAAACAATAAAAAAATTCCTATAAAAGATGCTTTCCCTTTATATTTAAAGATTTTGGATTAATGATAGCACCTAAAAAATACAAAAGGATACGGTGGTAAAATATTTAGGATATGTTGTTTCTAGACAAACAGTGACACCTCAAAAAATATCTTTATGACGTGATCAATTACACATGTTAAATAATTTTCAAAAGCTATTAGGAGATATTAATTGGATGCGACTGGCCTTAAAAATTTCTACTTATCAGTTACATAATTTGTTTTCTTTGTTACAAGGGGATCCTGATTTACATAGCAAAAAAACTTTAACTAAGGAAGCTAAAAAAATTACAATTTATAGAACAGAGAATAAAAGAAATGTTTTTACATTGAGTAATGCTAAATCAACCCATAAATTTATATATTTTAGATACATGGAAATACCCAACAAGAATTTTAGGACAAAATGAGCTACCATTACAATGGATTTATACACAGCATAGATTTACAAAAAATAGTATGCCTTATAAACAACAGTTGGCAATTATTATTCAACAGGCCAGGCAATGGGTATTTACCCTATCAGGGTATGATTTAAAATTATTTTTCCTTTGCCAAAAGACCAAGTAGAATATTTGTTAAACATGTCTGAAATGCTACAAATAGCATTAGTAAATTTTACTGGACAATTTTCCTATCATTTCCCCAAGGGTAGATTGTGGGATTGCTTGCATAAACAACAATTTGTTATTAATGATATAATTACCAAGGCCCCTATTCCCACTGCTCTTACCATTTTTACAGATGGCTCCAAAACAAAAAGTGCTTATTGGACAAAAAATAAACATTGGGTACAAACAACTACTTTAACATCAGTTCAACACAATGAACTTTTTGCTATTATTAAAGTGTTACAAGATTTTGTGGGAGATATTAATATTGTTACTGATTCTGCCTATGCTGTAGGAGTTGTGACTAATACAGTCACTGCTGTTACTTATTCATCTAAACCCCAGCTAAACCAATTATTTAAACAATTACAAGCATTACTACAACGTAATGCCAAAGTGTTTGTAACTCACATTAGGGCTCACTCTTCATTACCTGGGTACCTTGTATATGGCAATAATCAGGTTGATAAATTAGTTTTGCTTCTGCTGAACAGGATCATGCTCATTTACATACAAATGCTGGCTATTTACATATGCATTATAAAATACCTTATTCTCAAGCTAAACAAATTATAAAAAGGTGTCCTATTTGCAGATCAATGCATTTAAGAGTTGTACCTGCTGGAGTAAATCCTCCAGGATTACAACCTAATGAGCTCTGGCAAATGGATATAACCCATGTGCAAGCCTTTGGCCGTTTTTCCTTTGTACATGTTACAATAAATACTTATTCTAAATTTGTTTGGGCTTCTGACCTTATGGGAGAAACTGTTAACCATGTAATAGAACACTTATTGGAAGCTTTTGCCATTATGGGAATGCCTGCCAAAATAAAGACTGATAATGGACCAGCCTATAAAAGTATTAAATTTAAAAGATTTTGTGAACTTTATGATGTGGTACATATTACAGGAATAGAATATAACCCCCAAGGACAAGCCCGTATTAAACGAGTTCATGGCACACTAAAACAACAAATTAAAAAATTAAAAAGGAGGAAAAGGTTGGATAAAGGTATGGATATTTTGTGGTTTTCCATGCAAAATCCTAAAACAATTTTACATCAAGCTCTTTTTGTTCTTAATTTTTTAAACTTACCACAAGGAAATATTTTAACTAGAGCTGAGCGCCATTTTGAACAAATATCAGAAAAACCTTATTTAAATGCTCCCATAAGGATTAAGATTACATTGAACACAAAATGACAAGTAGGAACATTATTACATAAGGGGCGAGGATAGGGTTTTGTGTCTACACAGGATGGCAAACAATGCTGGCTTCCTGCAAGATGGATACAGACGTGGCCCAGTGAGGACAGCCCGGTATCCTGCAAGGAATCAGCCACCAGTTGAGAAAGAAGAAAGCCCTGCTGCCCACCTGGGGACAGGTTAAAACGTTGACTGGAGAAGGACAAAAGATGTTACAACGCACTGGTAAATCTGTCACACTGGTAAACCTGTCACAGCTGAGAACTTGTTCCTGGCCATGTGTGCCCTGCTTACTGTAAACTCTGTCCATGCTAATGCTAATGTAAGTTATTGGGCCTTTGTTCCTAACCGTCCTTTATTGGGACCTGTTGTTTGGGGAGACATGGAGATAACCGTCTATACTGTTCCTGCTATTTTATCTCCTCCTTGGAATAATTTGACATTTTATAATAAGGATGATGGTAGCTTTTTAAATTTTACTTACTATACTCATTCCTTGCCTGCTTGTTTGGGGCCTCCTCCTTGTTTGGTTATGAATTGGCAACATTGGGTTTTACCTGGGAAACGCACTTCCAATTCTAGAAAACAGCTACAGCGATTAACTACTTGGTCCATTAATAGTAGCTGGGAAAGTGTCACCTTTGATGGTGAGTTATCCTTACCTATGTGCCCTGATTTTACTTATACTGATTTAAAATATAAGCCTTTTGTGTGGCAAGAGTGCAGAGGAACATTTGGAAAAAAGTTCAATAGTTTCATTAATTGGGGACCTTTTGGACAGTTTATTAACACATGTTTAGAATGGAATATTACCAGATGTGATTTATCAAATGTTACTAGGATGCCGGATGCCATTAATTGGAGCTCGATTGATGGCCTGGGGAGATGGAGGCATTACAGATGCTCGATGGGCTTTCATGGCTGCACCCACTGCTGTTCAAACTCATCTTTGGAAGGTCGCAGCGGCGCTAAAACCCGTGATGCTATCAAATGGATCGTTTTTCAGGGACTGCGAACTCTGCGTCCACTTATAATTTTACTTTGTATAAATCTTATAATGTAACTGCTTGTGTATCCCTGCCTTATGTATTTTTGATGGGAAACTTTACATTTTATCCTACTATTTCTTGTTTCAATTGTCGCCTGTATTCTTGTGTTAATTCCTCTCTTAATTTTAATGACAGTGATAGTATTATGATTTTACAACAAGGAAGTTATATTTGGCTACCTGTTAAATTAGGAAGAGAATGGTCCCAAAATCCTTTGGATAGTGTTGTTACTGAATTTTTTACCAAACTGCTAAAACGTACAAAACGTATGATTGGAGCCATTGTGGCTGTGATTTTAAGCTTAATTGCTATTAGCACTGTTGCTGCGGTGTCTGGAATTGCCCTGCACACTTCCTTACAAGCTAAACACTTTGTGGAAGAATGGCACCAGGATTCACATGAATTGTGTGTCTCACAGGTAGAAATTGATGCTTGATTACAAACACAGATTAATGTTGTTAAACAGACAGTGGGATGGTTAGGAAAAAAGTTATTGGTTGTGAAAAACAGTTATTGTTAAAATGTGATTAAAATTCGACTACCTTTTACATTACTAATGTAAAATATAATAAATCTTTACATGATTGGAATATAATACAACTGTATTTATCTAAAAATTCTACTGCTGCTCAATTGATTGCTCAGTTACAATTTAATGTACATGATATTTTTGGTAAACAATTTACAAAGGTTGATGCTTCTAATATTGCTGATACATTTATTAAACAGTTGGAAGGGTTGGATCTGAAAGGAATACTACAAAGCATTTCACATACTGCTAGTGGTATGGAAATTATGATTGTTATTATTCTGTTTGCGCTTGTGCTGTTATATTTGATTTTTATGAAGCCAATGCAAGCTTCTATGATAACCCTGTGGAAAGCTTTACTTTTAAAACAAAAGAAAAAAGGAGATTGTGAAGACTCAGGGTCTATGTTGAGGGGGCAGAATGATGCAGGCTCCAGCCTCGGGATTGTCTGAGGACTGTGTTTGGGATTAGGAAAGCTCTTGGAATGCCAGGCTAAAGAGGGAAAATGTTCTCTCTCCCTATCTCCAGACACATGTCACAGATTCCTGAGAGCTGAGGAAGTGGCTCTTCTGCTTGCTTAAGCATAGATGAACAGCTGGTCAAGCATTTTGCTGAGATTGAGAAGTGGTTTGAGCTTGCTCTAAAATAGTTTAGATAATAATGTACCTTGACATTGTCTCATAGGTTAAATAAAAATGTATCTGTGGAAATTTTTTGTGTGAATGTTTTCTAACCAAATCTTGGCAAAGATTATGCTTGCTTGTCTTAAAATACCCACTAACAATAAAACACAGCATGCAGTGGCAATTGCTGTTTGCACACTGCATCCCCTGTGTCCTGATGATTTCATGACCCTTACCCAGGGACCTCAATGCACTAGACATTGACAATCTACCACTTCTTGTTTGCACACACCCATTCTATGTATGAAGGTACTTTGTCCATGTTAACCAATAGGGTAGTACTCACTCTCTGAGGAGAAAAGTTCCACAGTATAACTCTATGTCCACATTAAAGGGTGTAGAATTTAAAGCGTTTTGAGACAAACATTGATATTTGAATTGGAAGGCTCCTTAGGGATATTTTCTTGGAGCTCATTAGTTTACCCAGGAGAAATATAAATATCCACACACTTTGGAACTAATTAGTAAGTAACTGAATTATCACTAGATCCTAGACATTGTGTTATTACAAGTCACCATTGTATTATTGTTACATCAGAATCCTTCCCTACTTGCATATGTGTATCAGAAAATGAAAGAAAGGCATTAAAGCAAAATGTCTTATTTTTTAGGCATTTAATCCTTGTGGGGAGGGTAATGTCTGAACTCTTCCATTCAATAAAAGCTTGAAGTTTATAAGAGCATTTCCTACATACAAGAATTTGTGGCAGGTTGATTGGCAGGGTTATTTCAGCATGGAGATATCCCTAACAAGAATTAGATTTAAGGGGCTGGGAAGGTGGCTCAGTGGTAGAGCACTTGCCTTGCATGCCTGAGGCCCTGGGTTCGATTCCTCAGCACCACATAAGCAAAAAGAAAAAAGCCGGAGTGGCACTGTGGCTCAAGTGGTACAGTGCTAGCTTTGAGCTGAAGAGCTGAGGGACAGCGCCCAGGCCCAGAGTTCAGGCCCCTATGTCCGGACCCCCCCCCCCAAAATAAAAGAATTAGATTTAAATAGAGCATATGGCAGTTATGACGTCTCAATGGCTACTGAGGCATTTTCTATTCTAAAGAAGAATCAATTTTAGGAGTTTTCAGTAACATCAGTAAAACTGTAAGTTCAACCTAATACTTGATGTTACTTGTTCTACATTTATAATGAATAGGCTGATAAGATGTCCAAACATATCTAATGATATTTCTATAAAATCCCAAACTGATGTGGATACATGGGTCACTCTTTGGAACTGTAGGGCAAATTAGGCTTGTCTTTGCTGTAGTTCAATCCATAATCTCCTGGCCAGTCTTCAAAAATATTCACAGAATCTCTCTAAGTAAAGGTCATGACAGTTACATCTGTATAATACTTCTAAGGTCAGGATAAGAGCATTTGTTCCCAACATTTAAAATCAACAGGATCTGTTGAATTCATGGATCTAGAATTTTATTTCATATCTCAAAATTTTATCAATATGACTTACATCTCTACCAGTTCACCAAAACACTGTTCTTATTGAACTTGTCTATGTCCTTTTAGTTTTCAAATCCAAATAGCATATTTCCTTCAATACCTCTGTAAGTTTTGACCTTTTCTTCCTGCAAATTCTTTCCTTTCTTTACTTCTGTAAATATGTTTTTATTACTTTCTTGTTTCCTTATTTATCTCTTTGTTCCAATCTTGTCCACACTGGTGCTCAAATTGCTTACACTTATGTCATAACTTTTCTTTTCCTCTTCCCTTTAATAATACCCCCAAATTTATCATTCTTTTTCATATTCATGGTCGAGGATATTTTGATGATGTCTAAAAAGATCTATTGGGCTGGGAAGGTAGCTCAGTGGTAGAGCGCTTGACTTGCATGCATGAGGCCCTGGGTTTGATTCCCCAGCACCACATAAGCAAAAAGAAAAAAAGCCAGAAGTGACACTGTGGCTCAAGTGGTAGAGCGCTAGCCTTGAGCTGAAGAGCTGAGGGACAGCGCCCAGGCCCAGAGTTCAGGCCTCACGACCGGACCCAAAAATAAAAATAAAAATAAAAATAAATAAAAAGATATATCTTTGCATCTGTTTAATATAAACGTTAGAACTATCAGAGAGTTTTTTCCCCTAAATCCATCATTTTCACCTGTAATCCTTATCACCAAGAATATCACTAACACATTTGCCTGGTCATAGATGTAGAACCCTTTAGATTTCTTCTTATCCTTCTACTCCCACCCATTAGATACGATGAATGATCAAGATGTTCTCAGTTTCTGTCACTAATATGATTTCTTGTTTTGTTTGTTTGTTTTTGTTTTTGTTGGTCGTGGGGCTTGAACTCTGGGCCTGGGTACCGTCCCTGTGCTCTTCAGCTCAAGGCGAGCACTCTACCTCTTGAGCCACAGCACCACTTTGGGTTTTCTAGTGGTATTTATTGGAGATCAGAGTTTCATGGACTTTTCTGCCTGGGCTGGCTTTGAACCGTGATCCTCAGATCTCAGGCTCTTGAGTAGATAGGATTACAGGAATGAGCCACTGGCACCCAGCACTAATATGATTTCTATGTACTCCTTTTTATGCCCCTGACACAAGTCTGTTTCATGTACTCATCACTGGTCACCTAGTCTTAAACAACTTTTTACAAAGTATGTTTTTTTTTCCCCATAGTCTTTTCATATTGATCCTCTCCATCACCAAATTACTGCTCCTTGTAAGCATGCAGAGGGAAGAGCTCAGACACAAATTCTAGTATCATTATTTACTCACTATATTGACTGTTGGGCCTTGCATTTCTCATCTGTAAATGGATGTAATCTACCAGAAATATTGAGGAATACATTTGCTTACTCCTAGAGCAAGAAAAAAGAAAAGTGAAGAGTCCTTACATTTTCCACCTTAGCTTACAAATAAGGAAAGAACCAAATTCAATTTGTTGGTATAAAGTCACAAATGGTTTCATCCAGAAGTAAAAATAAATTTTACCTCCTGGATCTAAGGACTGTGTCCTTTTAAGGCACCTACAGATATGTAAGTGGTATTATGTAAATTGGGTCATGTGTCTACATCTGTATTGAAGAACATACTCAACATATCATTGGAAAACATTGGTTATTGAATATTATCTATATAAGAATGTTACTTGAACTAATCACACTAAGTTGAAAACTAATTGTAGTCCATCAAAATTTTTCTTACTGCTTTATCTGTTGCCAAGTGTTCTTCATCAATTTATACACAGATTTTCTCCAGTGAACTGGATAGAAACTAAAACTGACCAAGGATTTCTGCCTAATGAGTGAAGCATGCTTGAGGCATGTGTTGTTACCTTCTAGGAATAGATAAACAAGCCACTGGCTATGTAGGTGGTGAAAGGCTTTCTCCTAAGTTCCCAAGGCTAGAACAAACAAGATCATTTGATAACAAAGCACTCAGCTTATTATATTTTATCTACATGGGATAATCAACATGTAGAAATAAACGATTTTATTTACAAGCAAACAATTCCACCAAAAAAAGTGAGTATACATTAGAGAGACTTCAAGAATAACATTAGGGTTTTTACTGTCTCACCTGATTATGTGATTGTATTTCTTGATATTGAAACTCTCCTCTTGTTATTCTTATTGTATGTAATCCAATGCTGTTTATTACTATGTATTCAATGTGGGAAATCTAGCTTCAAAGATGTCTAAAAATTTTTCTTTTTAAATCATATCATTGTCATTATCAGGGTACACTGTGGTCATCATCATCATCATTAGCATCATAAGTGCTAATTATTGAAAGTCTGATATGTGTCTATGATTTTGTATTATTTGTATTTTGATTAATAATTTTAATATTACCACTGTGCATTCATCCATGTTAAATTTTTGAATAAATAAATAAACAAAAAAACTAAACCATAACAGGTAGCTTGACTATGTGATTATAACCAATTATTGGACAGATTTTTGAAGCATTGCACATTCCTAACCAACATGAATTAACTTCCTCTCTCCCTGTCATTCGACACAAATATTTAAGGGTTTGAACAGAATTTTTTCAAGTAATATACTATAAATGTTACTACAACGTCATGTGTATATCTAAAATTACATTGAAAATAATATACTCTACTTTCTAGTGAAATATTAGTCATTTTACTCTAGGAAACTTTTGGAAAAATACATTGTATATCTTTGAAATGAAAAGATAAAAAATAGTAGCATAAAAGTTTTATAGGGATGGGCTGGGAAGATGGCTCAGTGGTAGAGTGCTTGCCTTGCATGCACGAGGCCCTGGTTTTGATTCCTCAGCACCACATATGCAAAAAAGAAAAAAGCTGGAAGTGGCACTGTGGCTCAAGTGGTAGAGCGCTAGCCTTGAGCTGAAGAGCTGAGGGACAGCGCCCAGCCCCAGAGTTCAGGACCCACAACTGGACCAAAAAAAAAAGTTTTAGAGGGAGTCTGTCTTCAAAAATATGTGTGTGTGTGTGTGTGTGTGTGTGTGTGTGTATAAATGTTATGTGTAGAAAGACATATATTTTTAAAGGGAATTTGTCATCAGCATATATATATATATATATATAAATTTATGTATAGAATTATGTGCACTATAGTGAAACAAACATCTTAAAACATAACTAAAATTTAAAAAACATTATCAAACTAAGTGCCAGTAACTCACCTCTATAATTCTAGCTAGTCTGGTGGCTGAGATCTAACAATTGTTTTCACATCTACCCCGGACAGAAAAGTACTTGTTAGATCCTTATCTCCAATTAACCACTCAAAAACAGAAATTAGCCCTGTGCTTCAAGTTGTGCAGTGCTGGCCTTGAGCACAAAAAGGCTTAGGGACAATGCCCAGGCCTTGAAAACAACAACAACAACAAGAACATGTATCAGATTAATTTCACAAACGCATCTTTTAACTGCTGTGAACATCTTTTAGAAACATGAATATATGCCCCTGGAAAATGTTAAGTAAAAAAGATAGAATATTTACATCTATGTTAAAGAAATGACTATTTAGATTGTTTAAGATATTTAGGTAATGATTAGGAATTAAGAATAATGATAGGTAATGATTGGGACTGGTCTTTTATTCTATTTTATGATAGTAATAAAATGATCTTTTAATGATTATGTAAAATTACTCTTGTTTGGTATTTGAATTATAATAAGTGATAAACATTTTTAGAAGTTTTATTATTGTGAAAATTCCGTACAGAGGCGTTACAATTACATGGGCAAGGTAATGAGTATATTTCTTTTCAACCATTGTTACCTCCTCCTTTGTTTCCCCTACACATCCCTTCCATATCTCCCCACACTGATCCCCACTTCCTCCCTCCCACATCCCCTGGCCAAAGTTGTAAAGTTCATTTTTTGACATAACAAAAATAACCCCAGCTTTCACTGTATTTGATGCTGGTATAATTTGTGGAGGTGAATGGAAAAAAACAAATCATTTAAATAGGAATACAGGTGAAATCATTATAACAATGAGATGTACCAGTTGTTATGTTGAAAAATGAACTTTACAACTTTGGTGGAGGGGATGGGGATAGGGTAAGGAGGCGTCTGAGAAGGGGTGGAAAGAAGAAACAAAGGAGGAAGCAACAATGCTTGATAAGAAATGTACTCATTATATTGCTCATGTAATCATAATCCATCTGTACGGTATTTTCACAATAAAAAAAAATACCTCTCAGTCCTATCTCTCAACATTACCAGACTTAACTCACCAATTAAGCGACATAGATTGTCTAGTTGGATTACAAAGCAAGATCCTTCTATCTGCTGCCTTCAGGACCACCTTGCCCATAAAAACAAACACATTTTCAAAGTGAAAGACTGGAATAAAATCTACCAAGCAAATGACCCCCATAAACAGGCGGGAGTTGCAATCCTAATATCAGATAAAATAGACTTCAAATTAAAATTAGTTAGAAGAGAAAAAGAAGGTCGCTACATACTAATTAAGGGATTGCCCTTCAGGAGAATATTACAATTCTAAATATCTATTTGCCAAACAACAGAGCACCCAAATTTCTCCAAGAAACACTACTTTCCCTCAAATCCCACATAGATCCAAAGACATTAATTGTTGGGGACTTTGACACACAACTATCGCCACTAGATAGATCAACTCGGCAAAAACTCAATAGAGAAACTGCAGATCTAAACAACTGCAAGGATCAACTAGATTTAACAGACATCTACCGAATATTTCACCCAGCAGCATCAGAATACAAGTTTTTCTCAGCAGCACAAAGAACATTTTGCAAAACAGAAACATTTTAGGTCACAAAGCAAACCTCCAAATTCAGAAATATTGAAGTTATACCTTGCATTCTCTCAGACCACAAGGAAATAAAATTAGAATTCAACACCAAAAGCTACCAAAGAAAGTCCTGTAACACTTGGATGCTGAACAACACACTGTTGAATCACCAGTAAGTCATGTAAGAGATTAGAAAGGAAATTCAAATGTTCATGATATTCAACAAAAAGGAACACACAAATTACCAGCTCCCCTGGGACACAGAAAAGGCAGTACTCAGAAGCAAGTTGGAGAGATCTGAAACCAACAATTTAATGAGACATCTGAACCTCCTTGAAAAAGAGGAGCAATATAAACCCCAATCCAGTTGATGGAAAGAAATAATTAAATTTAAATCAGAATTAAATGAATTAGAATCCAAATAAAACATAGAAAGATTCAATAAAACAATGAGTTGGTTCTTTGAAAAAATTAACAAAATTGACAGACCCTTAGCAAATCTTATCAGAAAAAGATGAGAATACACCCAAATAAATAAACTCAGAGATGAGAATGGAACAACCATTCTCAGAACATTCTAAGGGAATACTCAAAACTATGCTAATACATTTGAGAACTTGGCAGGAATGGACCTTTTCCTAGCAAATATCAACATGCTGAAACTAAACCAAGATGAGTTAAACCATTTTAACAGGCCCGTATCAAGCATTGAGATAGAAACAGCAATAAGAGAAGTCCCATCTAAGAAAAGCACAGGACCACACAGATTTACAGCAGAATTCTACAAGGCCTTCAAAGCAGAGCTCACACCAATAGCCCTTCAATGAAACTCAAAGAGAAAGTTCACTACCGAACTCATTCTATGAAGACATCATAACCCTCATCCTAAAACCAGGCAGGGACTCATCAAAGAAAGAGAACTATAGACCCGTTTCTTTGATGAACATTGATGCAAAACTTCTCAAAAAAATTTTGGCCAATTGACTTCAACAATTCATCCAAAAAATCATACACCACAATCAAACAGGATTCATTTCAGGGATGCAAAGCTGGGTCAATATACGCAAATCAATTAATATAATTAATCACATTAACAGGAGCAAGGATAAGAACCACATGGTTATCTCAATAGATGCAGAAAAGGCATTTGATAAGATTCAACACCCATTGATGATGAAGGCTCTGGAAAAATTAGGAATCCAGGGAACATTTCTCAATAAAATAAAGACTGTATATGACAAACTTACAGCCAGCATTATACTTAATGGTGAAAAACTAGCCATTTCCTCTTAAATCAGGAACGAGACAAGGCTGTCCATTCTCGCCACTTCTCTTCAATACAGTATTAGAATGCCTAGTTACAGATAAGACAAGATGCAAACATAAAATGGATCCAAATAAGGAAAGATGAAATAAAACTCTCCCACATTGCAGATGATATGATCTTGTGTTTAAAGAATCTCACGGACTCCACTCCCAAATTATTCAAGCTTATGCAAAACTTGGGCAAAGTAGCAGGGTATAAATTTAACCTTCAAAGACCAATGGCTTTTCTGTATGTCAACAATGAGAAAAGGGTGGCTGAAATCAGGAAAGCAACTCCATTTGTAATAGCGCCACAAAAAATAAAATACCTAGGAATTAACTTAACCAAAGAAATGAAGGACCTCTATGATGAAAACTTTAAAAGCCTGAAAAAGGAAATCAAAACAGAACTTAGAAAGTGGTAAGAACTTCCATGCTCCTGGATTGGAAGGAGCAACATCATGAAAATGGCAATACTTCCCAAGGCTATCTACAAATTCAATGCAATACCTATCAATATCCCAAACTCATTCTTCAAGGAATAGAAGAGACAATCCAAAAATTCATATGGAACAATAAAAGACCCTGAATAGCAAAAAAGATCCTTAACAGAAAGAATAGTGCTGGAGGAATATCAATACCAAATTTCAAACTCTACTACAATGCATAATATTCAAAACAGTACTGGCACAAGAACACACCTCAGGACCAATGGAATAGAATTGAACCTACAGATATATAGCAATCTAATCTTCGATAAGGAAGCTAAAAAATTAGAGTGGAAGAAAGACAGCCTTTTAAATAAATGGTGCTGGCAAAATTGGTTAATACCTTGTAAAAAACCAAAGCTAGATCCTTATATATCACCCTACACAAGAATCAACTCCAAATGGATCAAAGACCTCGAGTCAAAGCAGACACTCTGTAAACATTACAGGATGCAATAGGAGAAACCCTAGGTATACTTAGCACAGGCTGAAATTTTATTAATAGAGACCCAGAAACACAACAAATCAAAGAAAGGTTGGACAAATGGGATTGCATGAAATTGCAGAGCTTCTGCAAGACAAAGGACATAGCTAGCAAGATCAATAGAAAGCCCACGGATTGGGAGAAGATCTTCATTAGCCATACAATGGACAAGGGTCTCATATCTAAAATATACCTGGAACTCAAAAAATTAAATCCCCCGACAACAAATCCTCAAAGAAACAACTGCCCAATAAGTAAGTGGGCTAAAGACTTAAAGAGAAACTTCTCTGAAGAGGAAAGAAGGATGGCCAATAGACATATGAAGAAATGCTCAACTTCTCTAGCCATAAAAGAAATGCAAATCAGCACAACATTGAGATACCACCTCAGCCCAGTTAGAATGGCTAGAGTCAAGAACTCTAATAACAACAGATGCTGGAGGAGATGGGGACAGAATGGAACCTTACCGCATTGTTGGTGGTTGTGTAAAGTTGTTCAACCACTTTGGAAAGTAGTATGGAGTTTCCTCAAAAGACTCCACGTAAAGCTCACCTATGACCCAGCAATCCCATTTTTTGTGCATTTACTGAAATGATCACAAACAAGACCACACTAAAGCTACCAGCACAACTATGTTTATTGCAACATTATTTACCATAGGTAACATATGAAACCAACCCAGATGACAATTTGATGAATGGATCAAGAAAATGTGGTATATATACACAATGGAATTCTATGCCTCCATCAGAAAGAATGACATTGCCCTATTTGTTAGGAAATGGAAAGACTTGGAAAAAATTAAGTGAAGTAAGCCAGGCCCAAAGAAACATAAGTCCCATGGTTTCCCTTATTTGCAATAACTAGTATATTTCTGAGACAAGCAGAAAAGTAAGATAAGTTCATGTTAGGTGTAATGAACCACAAGATAAGTATTCAAATGTATTTTTTTTCTTGAAATTGTTTCTAACATATTTATAAGATGATTTCTTTGTTGCTTTGTATGTCCCTCCCCCACGGTATAACCCCTGCTTTCATATATTTGATGTTGGTATAATTTGTGGAGGGAAAGGGCAAAAACAAACTTTAAATA
This sequence comes from Dipodomys merriami, assembly GCF_024711535.1. NCBI lineage: Eukaryota > Metazoa > Chordata > Mammalia > Rodentia > Heteromyidae > Dipodomys > Dipodomys merriami. The sequence continues at coordinate 2,332,345 of NW_027203004.1, forward strand.
GGGATACATTGGACCCATTGCAACGATGAGCCATACAAGTCATTATGTCGAATAACGAACTTTACAACTTTCACTGGGGATGGGGAGTTGGGGGGGTAGGAGAGGAGATGGGAAGGGATGGAAAGGGGAAACAATGGAGGAGGCAACAATGCTTGATAAGAAATGTACTCATTACCTTGCCCATGTAATTGTAACCCCTCTGTATGGTATTTTGCCAATAAAAAAATTTAAAAAATTGTCACAAAACACATTTTTTGACAGAATAAACATTAGTGTATCACCTAGAATCTGGGTATGGTTAGTAACTCTAGAGGATTTTCTCATACTTTCAGAATTTTCATAAACATATATAATAGAAGTCAAATGAGGTGGTTTATACCTATAATCATAGCTACTCTGAAAATGGAAATGTCGATAGTTGCAGTTCAAGTTCAAGCTGGAAAACATACAAGAGACCTCCATCTCAATCAATAAAAGCTGGGTGTGCCAATGTATGGCTGTCATCCTACCTATGTTGAACATATAACTAGGAAGTTCACTATCCAGGTATCCTAGGAATAAACAAATACAAGATTCTATCTCAAAAACAATCAAAGCAGGGGCTAGGAAGGTGGCTCAGTGGTAGAGCGCTTGCCTTGCATGCCTGAGGCACTGGTTCAATTCCTCAGCACTACATAAGAAAAAAGAAAAAAGCCGAAAGTGGCACTGTGGCTCAAGTGGTAGAGCACTAGCCTTGAGCTGAAGAGCTGAGGAACAGCACCCAGGCCCAGAGATCAGGCCCCACAACTGGACCCAAAAAACAAACAAACAAACAAACAATCAAAGCAAAAATTGCTGGATGTGGCATGATTCAAGTGGTCAGGTGCCTGCCTGGCAAATGCAAGGCTCTGCATTTGAATCCAAGTACTTACCTCAAAAAATTAAAAGTAAACAATATGAATTAATTCTCTAAATAACTTCTCAGTGTAATTATCTTATATATTCTCCAAATAATCTTGTAGTGAACACAGAGAATTGATTAAGCCAGATAAATATAATACTCCAGAATCATAGAATGGCTCAGAGGTCAGCTCTGAGATCAATTCAGTGTCTGGATCTTACTGTTCTTAGATCCACAATCTTATGGTAAAAGAAAAAGAATGTATAATTAAAATACATTTATTTACCATCTTCATCCAACTTCACATATTGAAATTCTATCTCAAATATAATGTTACAGAAGTTGTCCTTTGTGTGTGTATGTGGACATGTGGATGGTAATTAAGTCGTGGAGGCAAGCCTTCATTAATGGTATTTAAATAAACAAAACCGAATAGATTTCAATCCTGATCTTTAATACAGCGCATCAGTCTGAAAAACAAAAATCCTGACTATGCTGGCATTGCAATCTTGGGCCTCCAGGCTCCAGAATGTAGAAATAAATCTGTTGTTTATAACCAATTCAGTGTCTGGTAATTTGTCGTCATATGTCAAGAGGACTAACATTAAGCCAGCTGAAAAGAACAGTTGTGGTTTTTTTCTTCTTTTTTTTTGTCGTTCATGGGGCCTAAACTCTGGGCCTGGGAGCTGTCCCTCAGCTCTTCAGCTCAAGGCTAGAGCTCTTCCAATTGAGCCTCAGCTCTACGTCTGGCTTTTTCTGCTTTGTGGTGCTGAGGAATAAAACTAAGGGCCTCATGCATGCAAGGCAAGCACTCTACCACTGAGCCACCTTCCCAGCCCTGGTTTCTCTATTTTCTTTTTCCATCTTTCCAGAGGCCCTCTGATATTGAAAAATGCTAAGACTCCATACAGAAAAATTTTAAAACTGCCTTGTTGTCCAACTCTGACTTCACAAATTTTGGAGTGTAAAGAATGACATCAAGTACCTAAGAGACTGAATACAGGACACTTCATTATCTTCTGCTTTGCTCATCAGCACCTGGTGCAAATTTACACTATATAAACAAGTCAACTAACAGTAGTTATAACAAATTTTAAAAATGCATAGCCTGAAAACACTTTATGAACACTCGCACTGTAGTCTCATTGGCTCCCATATCCAAAATAAGAAACAGAGGCTTAAAGAGAGGTAGGTAATTTACCCCAGGTTGCAAAAACTGGTATATTGGTACATTTAAACTCAGACTACTCTATATCCATACTTAGGCTAACATACTATGGGCATTTTTCTACAGAAATAAAAGTCTCACAGAACTTTTTTCAAGTTCTAGACATATGTTCTACCATGATATCCTATCCTGGGTGCTTTACTGGTGCCCCCAAGTCATATCAGCTGAAGTTGATACATCTGTACCCACTCAAATAAAAATGGCTGAGACTTGGGCAACTGTACTTTTATAATCTCCCATGCAGTAAAAATGTGTAATTAACAGTATGAAATCCTGGGCTAGAGAATAAATTTTCTATGATGGTGTTAGGCCCACCTCACAAATCTTTCTTGGTCTCTCTCCTTCCTTCCTTTTTAGTGGTGGGGATTGAACCCAGGACCCTGTGCATATTAAGAAAGTGCCTTAACTCCAAGCTATATGACCATTTCAATCGCTCCAATTTCACTCTCCAATTCACTGCTACATTGTTCCTGATACTTTACATTTCCTGAGCATAATATTTGGAGATTATTGCACTTCATAAGCTTTTCATCATTTTACAGAATATTTATTTTCTCCTTCCTATGTATCAAGATACTGTGCAAGAAGGATTTTGTTGAACTCTCCAGGCAGAGTTCATGGCTCATCATCAGGTTCTATTTAAATGCATATCATTATATTATTACATTTAGAATAACAACGCACTTAAATAATTGTTTCTCTTCTTCAGACTATTGGTAGACCCATGTTCTATTGTAGCTTTTATATAAACAGGAATAGAATTTTTCTTGTCTTATTTTCCTTTTTTTGACTTGGTACAAATTTTCCTGATTGTATAGAACTGTTTTTTTCCAAGAATATTTTTTCAGGACATTTCTGCATATTGTGTATACTACAATTAAGAGATTTCCAGCCAAAGAAAACAACTCAGAATTCTAGAGGTTAATGACTATACTCTGGATTCCTGTGCACTTGGCACTGCATTTGGCATCTCAATGTTACAACAATAGACAATCTATATTGAAAGTTGCTTTCTTTTTGGTTTCCCATTTTGAGCCATATAAATCATTTAAGGTGTACAGCAATTTAACCATGGGAGTATGAGCTGGTAATCTTTTTTAAAAAAATTATTGTAAAGATACTGTATAGAGGGGTTACAGTTACATGAGTAAGGTAATGAGTACATTTCCTCTTAAGCATTGTTACCCCACTCTTTGTTTTCCCCCTACATTCCCTTCCCTCCTTATTCCCCAACTCCTCCTTCCCCATATCATGAAATTGTGAAGTTCGTTTTCAACATAGTGTATTGTACATCTCATTGTTACAATTGTTCAACCTGTATCCTTGCTTCAGCATTTTGTTATTTCCCTTCCCCTCCCCAAATTAGAAAAAAAAAATGTATATACAAGATGCAGGGAACCGGAATGAAATACAGTGACAACAAAGGATATATGAGCTGGCAATCTTTAGCCTTCAAATTCCAAAACAAAAGCAAGCAATGAATGATAAAAATTGTTCATAAGGGTACTCTCAGCCTTCCAATTGGTGTTCTGATTCTTCCATTAAAATAAAATCTTGTTAGAATCAAATTCTGATCCAGGCTAAAATGCAATACCCATGAAAATGAAGACATTAAGTTGGTATTAGTTAAATATACCTTCCTATTAATGGAATGCCATGGAAAAGGGTTTTACAAAAATGATGATAGCAAGAGGGATTTTGGACAAAGGCATTATAGTGGGTAAGGCGTGTAAAAGTTACAAAACTGGAACTTCATGCTGGGAAAAAGATTAACTTCACAGGGAGGAATAACTTACTATTTTAGATGAGCCAAATTAAGATGGATGATTTGATGATGCATTTAATATTATGGAGACAACAAAGAGTTTCAGTGATTGAGACAGTTCAATTAATTATGGAATATATAAGCACTGGACTCCCATGTAATCATTATAAGTGATGTTCTTAGAACAGTATGCAATTTCTAGATGTTATTGGATAGAAAATATATACATGATATAATGAGATGAAAAGTCAAATTATAAAGTAGGCTCACACCTGTAATCCTACCTACTCACAAGGGTGAGATTTGAAGATCATGGTTCAAAGTCAGCCCCTGGAGAAAAATCTATTTAACCACCAAAATGCCAGAAATGGAGATGTGGCTAGCGTTGAGGAAAAAGAAAAGCAGAGAACAATGTGTAGGCCCCGAATTCAAGCTCCAGTTTTGGCAATAAACAAATGAATAATTAAACAAACATATGACCCCAAAGTGAAGGAAAATATGTATATGCATATATGCGTGGCAGAAGGGTCTAACTGTGGTGTTCCAGTGTTCACCTTGTGGAGCTCCAGAATGGGGACAGCACAAACATTTACTTAAAGGAAATCAAAAGTGACAATATATTGGAAATGATCTGTACATTTGGGGGGGTGATTGAGAGAGCGAGGGAAAGAGGAAGAAAAATGAGGGAGGGGAAAAAAGTTAGGAAATGTTATCACAACCTTACTTATGTAACTGTAACCCCTCTGTACATCACCTTGACAATAATATTAAAAAAATAAAAAACAAAACAAAAGCATTTATTTATGTTATATTTAAAAGTATATTTTAAAAAGAATTATAGGCATTATTTAAATTTCTAATGCATGGCCACACTCTACTGGAGTGTACTGGAATTTGGAGAGAAGTACATGAGTCCATGAGTAAGGACCCCAATAAGAATTCCACAAAGGAATGTCAACATGGACCAAAGGGTCCTACCCATAGTACCTTGCTTCTACAGCAAATCACACAATCTCCCAAATCCACATAATTTAATCATTTAAAGGCAAATGATGAACCAACATCTCCATTTGTAGAAATACATTCTTGCGACAAGGATGTAAAAGGCACCGAAAGCCAAAGTAAATGTGATGCAATTTTAAGGAAGATTCCATAGATAAAGGAATGTGTCCCACACATTTCCAACTCTAAATCTGGGAAAGTTAGTCATCTTTGTCATACTAATAAAAACCACAAAAAAGCTAACTGTAGGATTCAAAAGGATTGCATGAGAACAGGTGTTCATTGTGACAGCACAGCAACTTCAGTGCAAATTACTATGTCTCTTTCCTTGTTTTCTTCCCACCTCATTGTTGAATTCTGAAGGTGAGATTCTGAGGAGCCAGTTTTCTTTGCTCCAGTAATTAATGAAAGGGAACAGGTGATTGGAGATACAATTTCTTCACATAGTTCTTGGATTCTCATTCTTTATTAAGCTTACTGAGTACTAATGGGATTGTAAAACACAAGAAAGTCCTAAGTTTTCCACTAATTTTTTAAATGCCTGCTGTAAGAACAATCAAAATTAACAAAAGAAACAACTCAGAAAGATATTTGTGGTGAATTGATACCAGGAGAATTTGAAATGTCACATGTAAATACCAAATGACATTTACAAAGCACAAACCCTAATTCTTCTGTGAGCTAATGTGATAATTACACATTTATATTTTCCAACAAAATCACCATTGAGAACAGCACAGCCAATTTCAATCACAGAAGCAAAGCTGCAAAGAATTGCTAAAATTTTCACATATTCATTCCTAGAGTTGAGAGGGTTGGTTCTGCTGACGTTGACTGTTTGATCCTTTTCTTCCTCACAAATAAATGTGCCTATGTAGAGCAATTTATGTCTATATCTTAACTTCATGGGTGTCTAGCCTTTCTGGTCTGATCTTCAGTCTGAGTACCAACTATGTTTATGAACATGGACCATCCCTTAAGCAGAAACACACTCTAAAACAGTTCTAACAGAAACATCTGTGATAATGGATATATTCCATATATGCATTGTCTAATAGACTAGCCACTGGCTATATGTGGCTACTGAACCTCAAATGTGAATTAATTCTTCCAATTTCAGTTAAATGAAATTTTAAATAATGAGATGCATCTATTCACTGTTAACTGGACAGCTCAGTTACCAAATAAGGAAGCTGAAGTTCTCACAATGATGTGATAAAATATAATCCAAATGAAGAAGGTTCCATGCCTGCATGCCTGTGAATTATCTGAGCTTTTCTGTCTTATAGAATTCAGTCATCACTCACCTAGATTGACAGCTTGGAGGAAAGGAGTGGGAGATAAACACAAGCTACTTGGGATACTGAGAATTGCTCCTTGAAGATGAGGGTTGTGCATGAATCTTTTCTGTGTTTAGTAGACAGCAAAGTGTGTAGAATCCTGTAGGTAGAAAAATAATGTTTGTATTTCCATATGTCAAACAGGTGCTCTGTTTATCAAAACGGGGGAGAAGTCAGACAGGTGAATTCTTTAAATATACAAACAATATATAGAAAATTTGCTACATTCTATTCCATGATAGGCCCTGGAATAAACTTTGGTTCTTTGTACCATACTCTGTAAATATTCACACACTAAAAAACAGAAATATAATCCTTTATTACTGTTAAAAATACATAGGCTATCTTCATAAAAATATTTGTGGACCTATTTTTTCGTTAATTTCTTCCACACCTGCATTAAGAAATGGCTCTAAGAGAAAAGCTTCTAAATGTGTAAAATATGAACTCCATCTATGTCATTTGTTGAATTGTACTCTAGATAGGATTGAAGTCTCTACTTCATCTTAAGGCTTAGGGCTGGAAAAAGAATAAGTATTCTCAACAAATTGTCATGCCTCACTTTTAAGGAGATCTATGTATTTATTAGGAGAAATATGTATTGGTCTTGGTAGCTAGGACCCTTCAAGAAACAAAAGAAAAAGAACAATTCTTCGGCAGTCTCAAGTATTTGCCTATATTCAAGTGAACATTAGCTGCTCTATATTCTATAGTATATTTGCAAGAATATTTTTGCAAGCTATTTCTAAGCTATTGTCATCCTCCAGAGTAAAGTTCAAGCATGCTTATTTCTCATTATATAGATGGCAGTTGCTCAAAGTCAGAACCCATTGTTTGTATAGGTTTCACATGTCTATCACTACTTCACTCAGTGGCACTGAGGGCTGAGAGCTTCACTTCAAATATACAAATACACACACACATACACACACACATATCTCACTGGCTTTCACTATTGCTATAAAAATTAAGTCCTTTTTGTCTCTGACCGAAGAGCATTATAAATTGCCTAGCATCCATGAAAATGTGACAAATTCATTATTAACTTGCAAGTAGGTTAAATCTCAAGCTTCACACATTTCTAAATACTCATATGAAGAAAAATGTATTCCTAGAGTTTTAGTGTGCTTCTATATTACAAAGCTCTTAATTTTCATCTTATTTACCCGGAGGAGGCAACAATGCTCGATACCAAATGTACTCATTTCCTTGCTCATGTAACTGTAAGCCTTCTGTAAAGTATTCTTACAATCAAAAACGTACAAAAAGGGGAAAAAAGAAATTGAAAATCATGTACTTCCATTAGAACTAACTAAATTTAAGGGTTGTAACTTTCTATAGGTTTTTAAGGACCTAAGAAGTTGTGAATATGACCAAAAGACCTTTACTAAAAGTTGAGGGAGAGAGATCCAAAAGTGGAAGTAGATAGGCTACCAGAGCATAATTATGTAGCTTTAGTTCACTGTTACCATAACAGGAGTGCAAATCAATATGATGGTTCATAGTTACAGGACCAGTAGACATACTGGAAACTGACATCAGAGAATGGTCATTCATTGTGGGAAAACACAAATCAGGATGCACCAAAGGATGCAATCAACAGTGTCCAAAAAAGCAGCACAGAATGGGATAAAGTCATTGCAAGCATATATTTGATAAGTGGTTCACATCAAGAATATATACAGAACATCATCCCAACAACAATACATAAACCAATTTTACAATGTGCAAAGAACTGAGATGTTTCTCCAGAGAAGACAAAGTGTTAACAAGCCCACAAAAAAGGTGTTTAATATCACTAATCCCCAGAAAGTGTAAGTCAAAATAATGAAGGAAATTACCACTTCATATGAATTAGGTGGGATAACTACTAAAAATAAAGTAACAATATTGACAAAAGTGTGGTGAAATTGGAACCTTTCTATGGGAAACAGTATGGCATCTTTTCAAACAATTAAAAACAGGAATATTCATACTTGTAATGCTAACCACTCAGGACAGGAGGCTGAAATGCAAGGGTTGAGGTTCAAAGCCAGCCCGGGCAGAAAACTGCAAGTTGACCTGTGGCTTAAAGTGATAGAACACTAGCCTTGAGGAAAAGTTCAGGGACTGTAACTTGTCCCCGAGTTCAAGCCCCATGACAAAAAATAAAGAAGGAAAAGAAAATTATCATATGATCCAATGACTACATTTCTGGGCATATACTCTAAAGATCTAAAAGCAAGGTCTGGAAGGGATCTTTGTACATTCATATTCATTTTGTACAATACTCAAAACATGGAGGCAATCCAAGTGGCCATCAACAAATGAATAAGCTAAAGCAAATGTGGTTTTTACATACAGTTGTATATTATTTCAACTTTAAAAAGAATTATGTTGTGACAGATGCTATATTATGGATGAATCTTTAGGACAATTTGCTAAGTGAAATAATCCAGTCACAAAAGATCAAATATTACATGATTCTACTTATGTCAGTTACATAGAACAGTCAAATTGATAGAGATAGGAAGCAAAATTGTACTTGATGCATATCTTGAAGCAGAGGAGAGTGGAAAATTGTTTTAATGAATATAGAATTTGAATCTTGGAAGATGAAACGAGTGTGGACATTGAGCTTGTAGAATATTGTAAATGTACATACTACTAGTATGTTCTATTCTTAAAATGATTAAGATAATAAAACCTGGGAGAGGAAAAGGAGAATGATGAAGGGGTAAGTATAATCAAGATACATTGTATGCCTATGTGGATATATCCAAATAAAATCCATTTATTTAACTAGGTAATGCTAATACAGAGTTTTAAAAAGATAACAAATTTTAAGTTACATTCATTTGACCGCAATTATTGAAAAAAAGAAGAAAACAACCACCACAGGCTGGGAAAACAACTTAAATTGCCAGTGTGCAATAAACCTGGGTTCAAAACTATATCTCACTTAAGTGTGTGAGGCTGCTTTTTAAACATGCTTTTATATTATTATCTTTAAGTAGTTGTACAAACAAGTTCCCATTCTACAAAACAATATATGAATACGAGGTGTTTGACAACATTATCACCCATCCCTCCTAACCCAACCCTTCTCTCACTGTTTTAAAAAATTGAGAGGGCTGGGAAGGTGGCTCAGTGGTAGAGTGCTTGCCTTGCATGCCTGAGGCCCTGGGTTCGATTCCTCAGCACCACATAAGCAAAAAGAAAAATACTGGAAGTGGTGCTGTAGCTCAAGTGGTAGAGCGCTAGCCTTGAGCTGAAGAGCTGAGGGATAGCGCCCAGGCCCAGAGTTCAGGCCCCACTACCAGACCAATAAATAAATAACTAAATAAAAAAATTGAGAGATGTGATTACATAATTTTCACATATTTCACAGTATTGTGGAATCCTGATACTTAAAGTCAGAAACACATTTGAACCTTCCCAAGAAAAATTATCATTATCATGGTGTATAACGTTTGTGAATTCTGTGAGCTTTGACAATACAAATTATTTCTTCCATATCAGGTGATGTTTACATTTCTTGCCTTTTGCTATTCCCTCTTATTCCTCCTTTCCCATCACTGTCTTTGTGTTGCTTAGTTCTTTTCCTTTTACGACCAGTGCAGCTGAGGGGCCCCTTTTTTGTATGTTGTTCCATTTCCCACTCATTATGTTCCTCCTTCTGGCTTCCCTCCGTTGAGTGCACTGAGACTGTTTTTAATGTAATGATAGTACGCTCAGGGAAATCATCCCTTTTGTACAAAATACATTGTCAGTTCGCTGTAATTTGGATGTTATCATACACATAATAGCATATGTAGCATATGAGATATGTTTCCTCTTTTTCTTATGCTTCAAAGTAGTTTCTAGTTGAACATAAAATGTATCATCTGTTCCCCATAAAAAAATAGTAAAACATTATACATGAGGTATATGATATACATAGCAAAATATCTCAAGTGCCTACCATAATGTCCACCCTTCCTTTCTGAATCAATAGAGACACCTTTCGATTTAACTGAAGTCCAAGTTAAGTAAAATAATGATAACATTTCTCAATAATACAGATAAAAACGTTACCTGATAGCATCTAGGATATTGTCTTAAAGGACAGTACACACATGTTCTGTATTTCTTTATTTCCTTCTTTTTGTTCTTTCACCTCACTTCCTGGATCTTGGAAGTGATTACTGACATTTTAGGAGTCACCTTGGGCCAAGACAGTGAGGGCTAAATCCTAATACTGGGGTATGCCTCCATCTTCTTGGAATCCTCATGCCTGTACTGTCTTCCTCTGGGCTTTCAACAGATAAGAGACTAAACCATTCATTACTAGTTACATTGTTATGATCATTGAGTTCTCCTGTCCTTAAGATACTTACACTGTGGATTGATATGCACTCACAGAAAATACATAGTATTGCTTTTTATTATATATATATATAAATATATATATATATATATTGTCCTTTAAGTACAAAAGGTCATCATTCAACAAGTCAGTTAATAAATACAATGCAGCTTGATCGATATCACTGCTTCTATCAGTTTTCTTTCATTTGTTCATCAAAACGTCATTACCAGTTATATATTGAACATATTGTTCTGCTACTAAGAACTTGCTTCATCTGCAGTTAGATTCCTAAGTATGCTTTCAGATGCACAAATATGATCTTCAGGCTAAATGCAGCTCAGAATGTACCTTCAGGAGAAATTACTTCCCACAACAAAATACAGGACTATGAAGATAATACAAGCACCCAGGAAATGGTGGCTCCTACTTCAACTGACTTTAGAAATACAGTCCAGTTATTTCTCTGCCCTAGATTTGCTAAAGGTATCTTGGCTCAAAGCAGAACTGTTGGATCAAAGCAGAACTGAATTTGCCTCTGTAAGTAGAAATCAATTTGCATTCAAGGTAAGTGTGCAAGTTTAAGTCAGAGGGTTTTGCTGCTTCAAAACAGCAATTTAGATATCCAATCTCTCTGTCAACAGTGTTTCATGGGACACCACAATGTACAGTGTCCTGTGAGTAACAAGTGGAGATGTGCCATGCAGAGGGAGTTAAACCACTTCAGCTGGGTAGTTGTGGATAAAAGGTGATGGTTGGAACTGGTTCCAACATGGTGGGGATGAATGATGCAGAAAAAAATACACACCTTGTTCCCATCAAGCTTTAGGTGCTAACACATGTGCTTTTTCTGACTATTGTCTGGAAAGTGTCCGTCTACCCTCCATCCAAGCAAAAGTGTTTTCCGTGCTTGTGCTCTGAGATGGAGTATCCAATAAGGAAAATTCCATAATCAAACTCTGAGATTGGGAAACCAATTACGAGACGCCATGTAGCACAAGCCCACCCACTGACCAATCAATCTAGGAACATGCCCTAAGGGGCAGAGACAAAGGGCTCTACATATACCTGAGGGATGTCGGCCCCTTCTGACCAGCTCTTGGTTCCTCTTTTCACTGAGGAATCTGTTTCACTGCTCTGTTTTCGCTTTGAAGAAAAACTGCTTTAAAAACTTTTCTGCTCTCGAATTCTTTAAAGAAAACAAACTTGAGACAGAGACAATACTGCTATTCTGAAGATGCTGGGGGCAGGGAAGCCTTGGCCTTCAGCTTTGAGACTAAATTTAGAATTCGGTAACTTAGGTGCTGTGGTTTCAGATTAATTAGGTTTCAGGCTAATGTCTGCATTTTCTCAGTTCTTCCTAAAGTATTAGGAAAAAAACAACAACCACAACAAGAACCCAGTACTAGGCTAGCAAAGGCTCAAGAAATTCTCAGCTTGTCTTTTTTTTTCTTGTAAGACTCTAACAATGAAAATTTAATGCAGCAAACTAGCATCTTTAAGGTGTTAAATTCTGTAGAATGTGGTTTCTTTCCTTCCTCTTGTTCTGAGATAGAAACTGATCTATTCTAAAGCCAAAGGATATGATTTCTTCACCAGCTAGATCAGGTTCGCTAACTTTTGCTTTCTTAAAAACTGCTTAACTCCTGTAAGAGGGAATTGAAGACTGTCAGGCAGGAGCGATTGAGTGTAAGATGTGGGAAGTGTTCTCATACTCTGCATCTAGAGGGCTAGACAACATGTTCTGCTCGCTGCCTCAAGCAATTCAGAAAATGGCTTGCATTTTCTAAAACCTAAATCCAAAGTTTCACCTTCTCCTTCCCACCAAGAATTCTCCATCAGGCCTCTTCCTACCATAGTGTCTTGGCAGCTTAGAACTGCTTTGCCTCAGAAATGTGGCATCAGAAGTGTGCCCTGTGGTCAGCCAAGCAGCTGGGATCTGACTGATTCATCTATGGTGCTGAATATGCTGCAGCCCAATCTGTGCTCTGTGCTCAGAGAGGCTTTCTTCTTTCTATTTGTGCTAGGAGCAGAAGTACAAGACAGGTTTGTTTGTTTGTTTTTTTTATAAAGGATCAGCCACACACAGCTGTTGGTTTCATAACCACTTCCTGAAGTGTTTGCCTAAGGGAGCCAAGACAATATGTGAATAAGGTGTTTTCACCTGGAAGTTCATAAGCCTCCATTCCAAAGAGGGAGCTGCTGATAATAAATTCTGTCTGGGAATGGACTGTGTAGGAGTTAGAATCTTTTTCGCTGAAAGTGATTGCTTGAGGGAAAGCACTGACTAAGCATAGCATCATCTTACAAAAAACTATTTTAACTAAAGTATATCTTGTTACTAAAATCGTTCTAGGGACTTGAGGCATAGTTTAATACATAGAGTACCAGCTGAGTAAGAATTTTCTAACAATTTCTGGCCTGGTTTAGTGGATTGCTCTGAAACTCTTAAACCCCCTTTTTGAAGCCAGCTGAGCTTCAAAAGAGCCAATTGTGTAAGATTGTTAACACAACTTCTGATCAATACCAGAAGTAGTAACTCATTATGGGTAAAACCTGGGCAATCTTCCTACTCAGAGTAGTTGTTTAATTGGCTTCCTGTCAGTAACAAGCCCTTTAACAGAACTAAACTTTGTGGTGCTAAGTACTTTTCAACTTGGTGGTCTTTCTTAGGATATTGGGTTACACAGGGGAGTATTCCCAACAATTTGGGGACTAGTCCAGGATCCTTGTTACACAAGGGGGATGTGGGGAGACCCTCAGAAGAGACACATCCTGCCTTGTTGAGGTAGCTCAAGGTTGGGTTAAACACCATCCGTTGTGGTTAATGATGGAAAGTGTATCAGCAATGTCAGGAAAGGGCCCAAGGAAGCACCCCAATAAAAAATAACCTCATGAATTGGCCGTGAGAGGAAAAATTGAACTAGAGCATATTACCTTGTTGGTTGGGGATTATCATGGGCTGAATGTGTCTTAGGCACAAAGAGAACTTGAGTCTTGAGGTGCATTTTCATTCTCTGGCCCAAGGATAAAAATGTGGGAGCTGGATCCTGGGCCACCTTGTTTTCAAATGTCATCTATCTGTGCCTCAAAAATCCATAGTCGCTGCTTGATGAACTGAAAATAAACTACCTAGTTCTCCACTCTATAACACTATGATGATCACCAGTGTGTTCCGACTCTGTAAACCTGCTTCTCAAATCAGTCACCACTTTTCTTCCTGTGGAATAAAATGTATTGTTGACTTCTCAAAAAAAAATGTGGGAGCTGGAGGAAGCCATATTCGAGAAATCTCCAGTAAGGGGAGAGTTGAAAATGAGAGGTGCACAAGAAACTTACAATAGGGAGGATTGAGTGCACCAAAAACAAATCACAAGAGGCCTGCTAAAAGGGGGAATAAGAATTCTAGGCCTAAGGAACCCAAGAAAAATGATCCAAGGACCTGCTTCTGATAATCCACTGGGAGAATATTGACAAAGGTCTGAGAACACTCATAAATAATGGATAATTTTCATTATGGAGCTCCATAATGTGCACTAGTCCAAACAAAATCTTGCTATGCATATGTGCTTTCATGTGTGTGTTTTAAATCTTATATGTTGCAAGGGGAACTCAAAAAAGTCCTATTCACTAAACTCCTTCAGCTGCCCACTTTGACTCTGAAGCCTGGATTTATCTCCAAGCTGATCCAAGGATGTATGGCTTTGGAACCTCAGTTTCAGAAGCAGACTCTCTGGATAAACTTAAAATTCAAGTCCAAAGCTGGGTGCCAGTGGCTTGCACCTGCAATCCTAGCTACTCAGGATCTGAGGATTGGGGTTCAAAGCCAGCCCAGGGAGAAAAGTCCTTGAGACTCTTATCTCCAATTAACCACCAGTAAACTGAAAGTGGCACTGTGGCTCAGGTAGTAGGACTTTCACCTTGAGCTGAAGAGCTTAGGGACAGCACCCAGGCCCAGAGTTCAAGTCCTATGACCAACAAAAATTAATGCTTGGGTGAAATGGATTAAATATTCTGTCTGCCATTACTGTTAAGCTTGTATGACACAGAGACCAGAAAAACAAGTGGTCCACTTCCCACTGTGATGAACCTCAGACCCCCAAGGCATGGAATGCCAAACACAGCCTGGGGAAACTTGTAAGACCCTGCTGTTGCTGTTCCCAAGAATAAGGATCTAAGAAAAAAAAACCCTATCTTCCTGAGGTAGGGGGGAACAATTGGCATTTCTGGGACACTTATCAAGATGCAGGGAAGACCGAACCTGTGAAGAGATGAGCAGTAAGCATTAAACATAGCAAGGGGGAATGTCTAATGGTATTTTGGAGGACCAGTGTTGGAGACCTTCCTGGCCAACTAGAGTAGAACCTGTGCTTTGGTTCAATTGGACATCCCTTTCATGCTAGCATTTCATCCACCTGTCCATTTTCAAACATTTTATACTAGTTAGAAGAGACCCCTTCCCTAGAGGGTCATTTGTATTTCCTATTAACATAGGTGCTTTTCAGGATTCCCCCCAAAATTTCCAAAAGGTTCAAAGCCAGAAACTAGATAGCAGCTTATGAATCAGTTTTATTCTGATGATTAGTATAAATAAAATAAATTTCGGGGGCTGACAATATGGGTTAGTGGTCAATGGTTTGCCTAGCATGCATGAAGCCCTAGGTTTTATTCCTCAGCACAACATAAATAGAAAAGGCTGGAAGTGGCTCTGTGGCTCAACTGGCAGAGTGCTAGTCTTGAGCAAAAGAAGCTCAGGGAGCCCCAGGACTGGCAAAAATAAAATGTAGAATAGAGTAAGATGAACAGAGGTTTGTTAATTATACTAAAAGATTTTTTTAAACCCATAAATGAAATGCTCTAGTAGGATGGCATGGGCAAATTAGTTCTAGAAACTATCTGAAAAGGGAAGAGTTTGTGTGGTGACTGGAGGCCAAAGCTGCATAAAGGCCTTAGAAGGATTGAACATTGTCAGTGAGCTAACTAAAAACTCAGATGAAGGGCTGAGAAGGTGGCTCGGTGGTAGAGTGCTTGCCTTGAATGCATGAGCTGTGGGTTCAATTCCTCAGCACCACATAAGCAGAAAAAGCCAGAAATGGTGCTGTGGCTCAAGTGGTAGAGAATATCCTTGAGCTGAAGAGCTGAGGGACAGTGTACAGGCCCATATTTCAGGCCTCACAACCAACAAAACAAAGAAAAAAGATAAGAAAAGAGAAGAAAAGAAAAGTAAAGAAAAAAGCAGGCACCGGGGGCTCACGCCTGTAATCCTAGCTATTCTGGAGGCTAAGATCTGAGGATGGTGGTTCAAAGCTAGGCCTGGCAGGTAAAGTCTGTGAGACTCTTATCACCAATAAACCACTCAGAAAGCCAGAAAACTGGAAGTAGTGCTGTGACTCAATTGCTAGAGCATTAGCTTTGGGCTGAAGAGCTGAGAGACAGCACCCAGGCCCAGAGTTCAGTCCCAACACCGACCAAAAAAGAAAAAAAAAAGGCAAACTACACCTAACGGGTTTTCTACCAAGAAGGAGGGAGGGTTTTCTGCCAAGAGGGAGGGAGTTTTGAGGGTTTCTAAATAGCAGGAATGCAAGTTTCCCTTCTAGTGGGGGAGGGGATTTCCTTCTAGTAAGGAGGGTGTTAATGATCAAATTGGTCAAAAACATGATTCAGTTTTATAATGCCCAGATAAGTGTCTAATGTTTGTCAGATATTGACCTGTGAAAACATCCTGCTTGGGGAACTCCAAACAGTCTTAATGCCCTTAATGTGACCATGCTTAGTTCCATGGTCTCAATGGACCGTCTAGTTAATCCTACAATATGCTAGCAACTTCAGTCTTGGAGCAGACACTCTGTGTATGACTTTCAATTTTGAATCTACCCAGATTGAAATTGAGACTTGATAAGCAAGGTAAATACTGTGGTGATTCCGTCCACATACTGAGTACTACTATGACTGTGTGGCAGGGAGGCCACACAAGAGGTCCTATTTGTGCTGTCATGGAGCTCAGACCCCATGGGCATGAAATTCATGATAGGTCAGCAAAATGTGATCCGAGACAACTTGCTTCTAAAAAGCAAGACTCTCAAAAAACCCTGAAACTGACCGGTTCCATTCTTTCCAAGTCAACTATACTTGGGGAAAATTTGACATTTATGAGAAACTTAGCTGTATGTAGTGAAGGCCAACCCTTTGAGATGAGCAATAAGTACTAATCATAGCCAGGGGAAATGTCTGGTAGTATTGCAGAAGAACAGTATTGGAGATGTTACTGGCCAAACTGGAGTGGAATCTGTGCTTTGGTTCAATTGGCCAACCCACACCTGACCCTTCTCAAACACCTTAAATTAAGTAAGGAGAGACTTCATAGTTAGTGGGTCATTCAACTTCATGTTTACAACTATGCTATGTAGGGCCCTTGAAAATTTTCCCAAAGAGCTTAAAGCTAGAAACGAGAAACAGCAGCTCAAATTAGTTTTATTCTGTTGATCACAATATGTGTTTTCATTTATCAGCAGGGTTTGTTAATTGGAAATGTCACCATGGAAAAGTAACTAGGAGCCACTGGTAGGACTGAATGGGAAAAATTACGTATAAATATAATACTTGACCAGATAAGATGATGATAAACGAAATGAACCCCAAGATAGGGACGCAAGTGGTTTTTTCTTTCTTGCTATTGTTTCTAAAATATTTATAATATTCCATGTGATTTTTGCTTCTTTGTATTCCCATCCCCCCACATGGTATAACCCATTTCCACTGTGTTTGATGTTGGTGCCCTGCATCTTGTATATACACTTCTCTAATTTGGGGAGGGAAAGAGGAAAAAAAAAACAAAATGCTTAAATAAGGATACAGGTTGACCCATTGTAACAATGAGATGCACAAGACACTGTTGAAAAATAAACTTTACAATTTATGCCGGGGTAGGGCGAGTGTATAGTGTAGTTGTGGAGCTGGGAGGTTAGGGATGGTATAGGAAAATCAAAGGAGGAGGTAACAATGCTTGATAGGAAATGTACGCTCTTTACCTTGCTCATGTAACTAACCCCTCTGAACAGTATTTTTACAATAAATGTATTAAAACAAAGAATAAATATACTTGAAAGGGAATCTGTGTGGTGATCGGAGACCAATGCTATAGAAAGACTTACAAGGATTGAATACTGGCAAACAAATTACCTAAAAACTGAGATGAAGCTGAATGTTATCCTAGATGCTCAGTTGGCTCAGTTTTGAGGATCTATGTTTGAAGCCAGGCAGGAAAGTTGAGACTTTTATTTCCAATTAACCTGCAAAAAGACACTACCAGAGTTGTGGCTAAAGTGGTAGCCTTGAGAAAAAATGCTCTGGGACAATGCCCAGAGCATGAGATCAAACGCAAGACCAGCCCACAGTCTATTTTACTTAGACTTTGAGTATTGTCAGTTTCCTACTCTACAGCTTACCTAAGTATGGTTAATTTCCTGTGTCCATTTTTTTACTATTCTGTAGTTTTCCAAGTTCCCCAGTAACTGAGTATACTGGCTATTTCATTTTAGCACTCTTAAATTCAGTTTATTTTTTTATTCTGGAATTTGCCTTCTGGACTTTGCATTATATTCACAAACTGCATTGTTGAAAGGGCAACTCATTTGTACAACTAAAAGATTAAAATAAAAATTAAAATAAAATCACAAAGTTCAGTGAGTTTCTAAGTTGTAAACACTTGGTTGGCTGAAAAGTGGCACATCTGGAGAGAACATGGAATATTCTAATTCCTGAGTGATGTCCTTTTATAATCCTTAATGTAGGAGTAAACTATTTCTGAGGACTGTGAACCATTCTAGCAAATGATCTAACAAAGAAGGGATGATGATTGACATATGAAGATGGGGGGGCAATCTTGTAAGGTTCAGCCCTTAAGTGGATGAATCTGATAATTCACTAATGTGTACCAGAGAACTGAATTGCCTATTTTTGAGAAAAATTCCCACAAATATCCAAAAGAGTTAACTTTGAGAATAAGGTTATCTTTCCCCTATAGTTGGGCACAAAAATGTAATGGGGAACAGTATTTAAGAATCTAAGAGGAGGTACAAATGTGAAGTGCAATAACCAGTAAATAGTTAACTCCAACCTGAACTTTAGTGTTGATTCCTAGCCCAATTTTCTTTCTTCTTAGTAGGCTTTTTTTCTAAGTTTTAGTAGCAGTTTCTGTATAGAGTGAAGTTTGTTAACCTTATATAAGGTAAAGTTCCCCAATTTCCTCCTCTTCTTCAAGGACCTGACTGGAAACTGTCAAGAAGAAGAGACCATCTGAAGAAGAGCCAACATAAGGGTTCACCTTCCAAGTAAAATTCCCCAAATCTGAACACCGTTATTTGAGTGGGGGTAGGGTCACAAGGTTATTCCTTTGAGGCCATGTCAATCAAAATATACCATCCTGGTTTTTCAGTTAAATTAATTTTTGCAGCAAGAAATGAACTTGACAAATGGTTGGTTATTAAGGGTGATATTGGTTCTCAGATCCAGGTTGGAGAGTGGATATCATTGTTAACGAAATAGACAACCTGATTCTCAGTACAGCCTTTAGGGGAGCTCTGGATGTTTGATTCACCATTCTTCTTGATGACATCTGAAAAAAGCTACCAAATGTGATGACAGGTCAGATTTACAGATAATAGCATTGGATATGTTGCAACTCCACAGGTTACAAGTGACAATTTCTGAAAGGGCATTTATGGTCTGGGTGTAATGGATTATGATGATGAGTCACTCTATGATGTCAAAATTATCATGGATGAGCTATAAACAAGAAGTGTAAGTATTTGTTGGAGCTAGAGGCATTTTCTGATGACATTGGTGAAGTTACATTTCTCAGGATTCACATTCATCAGAAACATTGAAATATGAGAAAAGGGACACAAATGATTATCTTTTACGCTTCCCTCTTTAAGCCCAGAATCCTCCTATTGAAGACATCAGAGAACTCCACAAATAGTTCCATACTCATACCTTTGATGTTGGTGGAAGATGAGGAGGTGTTTTACATTGATGACAAGTTTCTCAGTCTCAGATATGATTGTACCGCCCATAGGCTCACACGGGAACATATAGACTATATAGTTGCTCAGAAAGGTCACATTAACGACTATGATATGCACTTTGTCAGAGTTAAGGCATCTCTGTTTACCAGGTACCCAATAATAGCCAAATACATTTGCTTTGCCTTTCACTGTTATGTCTTGAGGACTTGGTGAAACTTTATGCAGAGGAGTAGAGAACCTACCAATTCTGAAATTCCATTAGGTATTAATTACTTTGCACACCATGGGTCCTATTATTTTTTTTTTACAGAAATCCTGTTAGCTTGTATGTTTTCATTTGATAAAATAGATCAAATGTCATCACTCTCTAGGATTGTGATCCTGAGGAAATGACTAAATCTCCCTTATTTCTAAAGTGACTCAGATCTGTTCCAAGTTCATAGAAATTTCTTCTTACCAACAACTGTTCGAATATGATACTTGTGCTTTGTTGATCTCGTTAAGCACCTTTGGATACAAAGAACTTGATGGACAGTACCTAGAAGGGTCAGCACACTTCTTAAGAGGCCAAAGGAATCTGGCAATGAAGGAGCAAGCGTCACAGCTCACCAGTGAAGGAATCATTTCCCCATAAATTTCTTTTGGTACATCATACAACATGAGGGAGGGAATTGTAGTTTTAGACTACTTTATCATAACAATGATAACCTATCCTTTATTAAAGGAAGGGAAGAATCAGGTTTGAATTTTTACTGGGAAACCTCATCTAGCTAGTTTTTTTTTTTTTTAAGATGCTCTGTTTTGTATATAAAATTGTAACTTATTTCAATCCCCTGAATTACAAATAAGTGTTCAAAGTAAACACCTAGTCACGCTGTCTCCTCTACAAACCTCCCTAAAATCAAAGGCTCCTTCTCTCCTTATTGTTTTATCTCTAAAAATTTCAATAAGCTGTTCTGCTGAAATTCAGGTGACACCTGTTTTTATTGTATTCAGGCCACCGTTTCTGCAAATGTCTTCATTGGGTTGTCAAAAGGCATTTCAACCATCCAACCTGGGTAAAAGTAAACTCAACTGAAATATACATGTTCATAACTGAGACAACTTTATTAAAGAAAAACATAAGTTTAAATGATTTTGTAGTAAGTTCTGCAATCCTGTCTTAATTTTAACCTAGTTAAATTCAGATGATTTATTATATAATATATGTAGATATTAGATAAAAATATCTGGCTACAGTAAATGAGTATATAGTCAGTTGATTGAATTAAGGTTTATTAAATGCCTATTATTTACCAGTCACTATGTTTAAAACTAAAAAAGGAAGGTAAATAAAATATGTTAATAGATTTAATTTCTATAAACTTTTAATTTATGATACTACTTTTACAATATTCATCTAAAATTTATACCTGAAGTAAGTTTTTGAGAGTTAGGTAATATATCCCATGGCATAAAACAGTCAGGCTAGCTGAAATATGCCCAAGACTTATCTTTGTGTTCTTCATGATACCTTATTTAACTCTCAGAATCTCAAAATCTAAACTGTTACAACTTCAGCAAATATATTCACTTAGTATTTGCAGTATTCTAAGTTGCTATTTTTTATAACATTACACATGGCCATGTTTCAAAACTGAATGGAAGGTAAATAGTTTGGAGTAGTCACACTTCTTTGCATCCTAGATTATATCAATTGCAAAAGAAGTTGGTTTTAAAGACGTTTAGATGGTTTGGAAGGTTCTCAAGGCAGGTAAATGGAGATGAACATCAAAAAGATGAGAAAAAAAAAAACTAGGAAATGATAGACTTTTGATGATTAGAGGAGGTATATAATGCTAGCAGAGGGAGAAGAAAAGAAAGGTTGACTAGACTTTTAAATGAAGTTGACTCACAAAAGATCTTAAATAGGAAGACTATATGAAGAACTGTGTTTTAAGATCCACCTGACAAGAATGTACAGGTTGAATCAAGAGATACAGGAATAGAAGAGTATGGAAACTATGTCTGAGGACATGTAAATAACTTCATGGTGGTGAAGGCATGGACTGAGTGGCAGTCATGGAGCCAAAAAGAAAGGATACTTCCAACTACTAACTAACTGTCCTCAGATTATATATCTGCAGAGCTTCCAGGCACTGGTCTCCCCTCTAGAAAAAAAAGACAACAATAGAAAGTTGAGGAGATGAGCAGAAGACATGCCCCAATGTATGAACACCAAAGGAAATAATCTAATTGTATCAGCGCAAGTGAGATCCCAATAGCAGTACCTCAAGGAACTACTAGGAGGCACAGGAGCAAACCATCGGAATCAGATAAGCCCCTATGAGCCAATATAGGCAAACTTCAGGAAAACAGGGATTATTCTGTTTTCTGAAGATCTTGATGAAACTAAGGCTATAGAAAAAATATTTTACACCTTTGAAATACTACCTCTTAAGGTGAGATGGAGTAGACAAGGAAAGTGAGGCATAGGAAACAGCAGCACAGAATTCAGAGACATTGTATTAATAATTCTATTAAAAACAAAAAAGCATTATCTTTAAGGCTGACATTCCATCAAAAGCTTCAGTATTAGTCAAAAGAAAAAGAATAAAGAAAAAGAGTAGATCTCTTCCTCTGACTTAGCCTGCTTGTCCAAAATAAAGTGTGATCTCAATGGAATTCTATGCCTCTATCAGAAAGAATGACATTGCCCTATTTGTTAGGAAATGGAAAGACTTGGAAAAAATTATATTAAGTGAAGTAAGCCAGGCCCAAAGAAACATAGGTCCCATGGTTTCCCTTATTTGTAATAACTAGTATATGTCTGAGCCAAGCAATAAAGGTCAGGTAAGTTGATGTTAGGGGAATGAACCCCAAGATAAGTATTCAATTTTTTTTCTTTCATGCAATTGTTTCTAACACATTTATAAGATGAGTTCTATGTTGCCTTATACGTCCCTCCCCCACAGTATAACCCCTGCCTTCACTGTATTTGATGTTCGTATAATTTGTGGCGGGGAAGGGCAAAAACAAATTGTTTAACCAGGGATACAGGTGGACCCATTGCAACAATGAGATGTACAAGTCGTTATGTCAAAAAACGAACTTTACAACTTTGGGGGAGGGGAAGATCGGGTGGAGGAAGGTGGGGAGAGTATGGGAAGAGATGGGAAGGGGAAACAAAGAGAAGGAAACAATGCTTGATAAGAAATGTACCCGTTATCTTGCCCATGTAATTGTAACTCCTATGTACGGTATTCTTACAATAAAAAAAAATATATAAAGTGTGATCTGGAAACTGAACAACGATATCTTAAAGAGACTCATCCTGGAAAAAACAGACATTTGGGAAAAATAACTTTTCTTGATAAAATGTGATTAAAGTTTTATTTATCTCACGAATGGATACCTGTCTTGGAGCATGTGGCAAAATTCATCCTTTTAAGGGCTTACCAGACATCAATGACCAAAATTTAACAAATAGGTCAGTCTAGAAGTCTCTGAGCCTAATTGATGAAAGTGTACCTTATGTATTTATCTTTGTTCACACACTTGGTACATTTAATCACTCTTAATAAATATGAGTCAAACCCTCAACCTCCATTTGAGCACAGATATGCAGATAGTTTTAAGATCATGAAGAATTTATGGTCAGATATGCCCATACCCATGGCTGGGTTGTGCACTATCTTTCTTTGTTTCATTAACTCTGCTTTACTAATAAACTTTCTTGGCCTTTAATTTGTATCCTCAAATTCTTTTCTGAGACAAATCAGGAACTCAGTATGCAAGGGCCAGGCAGATGATTCCCTGTTGGAGACATCCTCCTTGGGGCATCAAGGATCAGCAATCCTGTAACAATGGAATTATCTTCAGTGTGCTCTTGCTGTGAGTTGCCTGCTGGAACATTACTGTGTAATTTCAAAATGGCTGCCTAAGCCGGGCGATGGTGGCTCACGCCTGTAATCCTAGCTACTCAGGAGGCTGAGATCTGAGGATCGCGGTTCAAAGCCAGCCCGGGCAGGAGAGACTGTGAGACTTCTATCTCCAATAAACCACCAGAAAACCGGAAGTGGCGCTGTAGCTCAAGTGGTAGAGCACTCGCCTTGAGCTGAAGAGCTGAGGGACAGCGCCCAGGCCCAGAGTTCAAGCCCCACGACCGACAAAAAAAAAAAAAAAAAAAAAAAAAAAAAAAAAAAAAGGCTGCCTAAGCAGGTTTTGGTAGCTCAGAGTTCTATTCCTAGCTACTCAGGAGGCTGAGGTCTAAGGATTTCAGTTCGTAACCATCATGAAGAAGCAAACTCTGTGAGATTCTTATCTCCAATTAACCACCAAAAACCCTAGAACTGGAGCTGTGACTCAAGTTTTAAAATGCTAAACTTGAGTAAAAAAATTCAGGGGCAGAGTCCAGGCCCTGAGTTCAAGCCCTAGAACAGGCACAGAAAAAGGCTCCCTGTTTTGACATGTAATTTCTACATTCTAATTTACAGTCATGCATATTTTCTATTTTCCTTGTTTGACTGTCCATTTATGAAACATAATTAGGATCTAGTAAGCTATAAATAAGGTAGAGCTATACATGTGGTTGATTCTTTTCTGTGACTGATTACCCTTGGCACAAACTGTACAGTGGCATGATCTTCTTAAAAACAGAATAATGATCTTTCCAACTGGCAAACTTGCATAATTAAAGGCATCAGCAGTGCATAGAATTAGCACTTCATGTGTTTTTCCATAGGTTTGGACAGCATCTTTCATCAGCTTGACAGATGGAATTTTTTTAAGTTCTTCATTTTGTTCTCATGTCTATAGCTACAGAGTCCCTTTCGAGGACCCCATGGAAGATAAAGAGTCATGGGCCCAGGATAATTGTCTGTAGGCATGACCTGTTAGCTTGTTTTATTATTTAACACCAGAAACTCTTAACTATGTGCCATTAAAGACCAATCTGCCCAATCTGACATAGGAGAGAACTAGTAACAGAGCACACAAGCATTGGCATTCTCTAGCTGGAAATTGAAAAGATGACATCTTTGCTTGCTGGAAAAATTTTCTGAGAACCTCTATGCACTTAGTTCTAGGTGTTACTACCGAAATTATAGATGGTTTGTGCTTGCAGCTGCACATTCTAGCTTTAGTTATCCCTTTAATAATAACTACTAGAGTTCTTGACATGTCACAGACTCTGTCCTCTCAGGTTAAAGCTGAATAAACTTGAGAGCTAAAGTCACATGCTTAGTAATAGAATCATATATAGAAAAACCTATATAAGTAGATACATGTAGCTTATTAGTAGGCAGAATGATTTATTTTGTTTTCAGATATGTAAGAAAGTCCATAAGGAAGATAGAGCAGAAAAATAATCTATTATTTAACTGTAGGCAGAAGCAAAAGCAATATTCAAATCAGAGGGATAGGTTCTAAAACTATCTGCTATTAGACATTTATCCATGGAATGGTATGATAATATGGCAATTTTTTTGGTCAGTTGTGGGGCCTGAATTCTGGGCCTGTCAAGGTCCCTCAGCTATTCAGCTCAAGGCTAACGCTCTGGGAGCCCTGAGTCCTAATAGCCTGCAAGTCTTAACACTGTACTTCCTTAGTGATGGGATAGGAATTTCAGCCTTACTGGACTTAGCATTGATTTCTATGTCCTTTCCTAGAACCTGGCCAAAATTATGATACATAGTTACGGAATTAAAATGTAATGCCATCTTAAGAAAGTCATTTAGGGCTCTGGGAATGTGACTTCATGGTACAGTGATTGCCTAGCATGCATGAAACTCTAGGTTAAATTCTTCAATACCACATAAACAGAAAAAGAAACACTGGAAGTGCTGCTGTGCCTCAAGTAATAGAGTGCTAGCCTTGAGCAAAAAAAAAAAAAAAATGCTCAGGATAATTCCCTAGCCCCAGGGACTAGTTTAAGCCCCAGGACTGGCAAAAATAAATAAATAAATAAATAAATAAATAAATAAATAAATAAATAAATAAATAAATAAATAAATAAAACAAAGACAACATTTAGTTAGTAAATGCAAAATAAATAACCCATACTTGGAATATATAATTGCTCCTTTCATACTGATACCTGACAATAGTCTCTAATTCATGTACTTTACCTATATTAGGATACTGTGTTTAAAAAAAAAAAGATTTGTTCATTTGGTCACAGCAATTAATGCCAGGAATGTGGTTAGATGTCAGGCGAAGATTAATTCTGGAAATTCAAAGATTCCAGGCTTTGAGTGATCACTACTAATCACAATCAAAAGGGTAGTCTAAGTGAGATTTGGAAATCTTTTTGGTCAGTCATGGCACCAAAAAGGCAAAGGCTAATTAGCAGTTGTGACAGAAGAGAACGAATGACTCCAGATGGAAGGAATAAATGATAGTAATTAAGGTATACCAGAAACTGTTCTAAGGAACCATTTTTGGTTATTGAAGAACTAATTATCAACTAGGCTTATTCCTCATGGCCTTTAACATTCTAAATCTCTTAGGCTAATTATTAATCTCTGTATGATATATGTCTCTCCTTCTAAATTGTTCTTTCAAGTAATCACTATTAAAGGGATCAGATCCAATGAAGAATGAATCAGAGACCCTGCAGGTGCATCTGAAAATGTTCATATCCTGTGTCAAATGTTAGAACATCTTTGAATCTAGTACATAAACAGTCTGAGCAGTCAGTCTAGTGGATATCATTGGAGAAATTCAGGTCACATTTTTTCCAGCAAATCTTATCCCTTATAATAAATGACAGCCTCCTGTGTCAGCCTCCTATTAATATGACAAAGTACTTTATAAAATCAACTTAAAAGAAGAAAATATTAATCTTGGCTTCTGATTTTATACATTTCAGTTTATGTTTCTTATCCTCATTGCTTTGGATTGGTGGTGGCACTGTACCCCATGTCAGGAACATTAGATGGAGCATGTG
The DNA here is from genome assembly GCF_024711535.1 of Dipodomys merriami. Taxonomy (NCBI): domain Eukaryota; kingdom Metazoa; phylum Chordata; class Mammalia; order Rodentia; family Heteromyidae; genus Dipodomys; species Dipodomys merriami. Next base: position 2,358,841 of record NW_027203004.1, read on the forward strand.
TTCATAGAAGCCAGCAAGTAAAGAAGAGGAGGAATAGGAGTGGGAGAGGAAGAAAGAGGAGGAGGGGGAGAGGGAGAGGAAGAGTGAGAGGGAGAAGAAAAAATAGACGGAGACAGAGAAGAAAAAGAAGGAAGAGGAGGAAAGGACTTTGATCTTAATGTCCTCTTTGATCACAATTTCTCAGTGACCAAATCTCTGTGCCCACTTGAAAAGGTTCACTACCTCTTTATGGCAACATAGTGAAAGCTAATTATTAATCCCAATATTTTATGATTTCATATTTAATTTTTAGAGTGGTGGGTAAATATTTCTATACAATTGTGATAACTTCTGTTCCTAAATATTTACTTGAATTAATCAGAGGATCTATTTGCCATGGAGTTGGTTTGGTTATACAATTGTTGGAGAGATGAATGACATATTTAGAATGCAAATACATTTTATTTAATAGATAAAGAAGCTTCAAGAGATGTAATTTTGTGATTTTCAAAAATGACTATTTTGATGGAGTTCCAGGAGGATGGCAGAGGAGAAGCTGGAGGCGAAACAAGCTCTTGCATACAAAGCAGTTTTAGTGTTCCAGTGAACAGTCCTAAAACGAGAGAATCACACCAAATGTGCCATCACAGTGCAGAGACTTAGGCCAGAGAGGGAAAATCCAGGCAAGGAGACAGATCTGAGCACTTGCCAGCCGCCGCAGCTGTGGTAGCAGTGGCCATAGCCGCCATACTTGCAACACAGAGAGTCCAGGACAAAGGTGTCAGATGCGGCAGGTGAGCGGATTCTACTCAACACCAGCAAGAACCAGCAAGGAGCAGACATCTTCATCCTGCACTTCGCAGACCAGAGATGATCCAGGAACTAAGACTCTGGTGTGAGTAGAAGCCTGACATCCTCACTCCATCTCAGGGAGCAGAGGAGGGAAGGCCACCCCTCCTCCCCCAATAAAACATAGTTGTTTGATGTTGAATAGATATATCTATTGAACTAGATTGTATCTGCAGACTTTTGACTGTGCAACTACAGACTTTGGTTGATGCTTGCCTTAAAATAGTGTGCTAACACAAAACTGGTGTTACTTTCATCCCAAATGGACAGAGGAATCCGGAAAAACACAAGAAAAATGGCAAGTCTGTGTATCTCAACTCCCACTCATAATCAGGGGACAGAACAGATAATGAATAATCCAGAGGAGAGTTCCCAAAAAGCTCTACAAACACTACTGGTAAACATGGTAAATGAAAAGATTGAAAACCTGCAAAGGACTCTGTATGAGCATGATAGGGAGAGAGAGGAGGAAAAACAAACTTTAAATGCAGGAATATCATAAGCATGAGGAAGCTACTCAGAGATTGATACAGGAATTGTGTGAGCAACTTGAGAACACTCAAAAAGAAAGTCAGGAATGGCATGAGCAGGTTGAGAACACTCAAAGAGAACTACAGGAAGTGCGTGAATGTGAGGAAGCTAATCAGAGAGTAATACAGGAATTGAGAGAGCAGGATGAGAATACAGAAAGATCACTAAAGGGATTCATGGAATACATAAACACAGAGCTGAAGAAAGTCAGGGAGACCACAAAGGGAATGCTGAATGGAACACAACAGAAGGAATGGGAGTCCAAGGAAACCATAACCAATCAACTAAGTGATTTGAGAATAAACACTGAACACCAAATTAAGGAAGAAAAGAAGTTCATACAAGATCTAAAACAAAGCTCCAACAAAGAATTTGAAGCCATGAAAGCCGACCAAGTAGAAGGAAAAGAAATAAGAAACAAAGTAGAAAGCCTTGGTAATAGGTTAGACCATGCAGAAGATCGAATTTCAGGGATTGAAGACAGCCTAGCTATTATAGAGAAAGAACATACAACCATCCAAGCCAAATCCAAGAAATATGATAGATCTATTCAACACTTGGAAGACACAATCAGAAGACTTAATCTGAGGATAATGGTTGTAGAGGAGCACATAGAGACAGAAGTTAATGGTCTGGGAAATTTGTTTAACAGGATCCTAGCAGAGAACTTCCCAAACATGCAAAAAGAAAGGCCTATTCAGATACAAGAAGCTTTTAGAACTCCAAATAGACCAGAACAGAATAGGACATACCACTGCCCCATTATAATCCACACAGGATCAATTCAGACCAAAGAAATGATCCTTACAACTGTCAAGAACAAAGTATCAATCACCTATAAAGGGAAACCAATTAGAATCACCTCAGATTTATCAGCAGAGACAATCAAAGCAAGAAGAGCCTGGAATGATGTATGCCATGCCCTAAAGACAAACAACTATCAACCCAGAATTCTGTATCCAGCTAAACTTTCCTTCATAGCCTCAGGTCAAATAAAAACCTTCCATAGCAAAGAAAAACTGAAACAATATATCTCCACCAAACCAGCCCTACAAAAGATTCTTAAAGATGTCCTGCACATAGAAAACCAATAAGACCACAATAAAGGCCAAGAAACCTCACCCAAACTGAGAATCCAAGAAACATAGGAATAACCCAGTTGCCGCAACCCCCAAGAAGGTGGATAAAATGGCAGGAACTCCCAAATACCTCTCAGTCCTATCTCTCAACATTAAAGGACTTAAGTCTCCAATTAAGCGACATAGAATGTCTAGTTGGATTAAAAAGCAAGATCCTTCTATCTGCTGCCTTCAGGAGTCACAACTTGCCAAAAAAAACAAACACATTTTCAATATGAAAGGCTGGAACAAAATCTACCAAGCAAATGGCCCCCATAAACAGGTGGGTGTTGCAATCCTAATATCAGATAAAATAGACTGCAAATTAAAACTAGTGAGAAGAGATAAAGAAGGTCGCTACATACTAATTAAGGGATCTCTCCTTCAGAAGCATATTACAATCCTACATATCTATTCGCCAAAAAAACAGAGCACCCAAATTTAACCAAGAAACACTACTATAACTCAAATCCCACATAGATCCAAAGACATTAATTGTTGGGGATTTTAACACACCACTTTTGCCACTAGATAGATCAACTCTGCAAAAACTCAACAGAGAAATCACAGACCTAAACAACTGCATAGATCAATTAGACTTAACAGACATCTACTGAATATTTCACCCAGCAGCATCAGAATACACGTTTTTCTCAGAAGCACATGGAACATTTTCCAAAATAGACAACATTTTAGGCCACAAAGCAAACTTGTCCAAATTCAGAAACATTGAAGTTATACCTTGAATTCTCTCAGACCAAAAGGGAACAAAATTAGAACTCAGCACCAAAAGACACCAAAGAAAATCCTGTAACACATGGAGACTTAAAAACACACTGCTGAATCACGAGTGGGTCATGGAAGAGATTAGAAAGGAGATTCAAATGTTCATGATATTCAAGAAAAATGAACACAAAAATTACCAGCTCCTCTGGGACACAGCAAAGGCAGAACTTAGAGGCAAGTTTATAGCTCTGAGTTCCTACATCAACAAATTGGAGAGATCTGAAACCAACAATTTAATGAGATCAGCATCTGAGCCTCCTTAAAAAGAGAAGCAAGAAAAGACCCAATCCAGTAGATGGAAAGAAATAATTAAAACTAAATCAAAATTAAATGAATTAGAATACAAAAAATCATACAAAGAATCAACAAAACGAAGAGTTGGTTCTTTGAAAGAATTAACAAAATTGACAGACCCTTGGCAAATCTTATCAGAAAAAGAAGAGAACATACCCAAATAAATAAACTCAGAGATGAGAATAAAAACATCACCACAGAAACAACCAAGATTCAGAACATTATACTGGAATACTTCTCAAAACTTTATGCTAAGAAGTTTGAGAACTTGGCAGAAATAGACTTTTTCCTAGCAAATATTGATATGTCAAAACTAAACCAAGATGAGTTAAACCATTTAACAGGCCCATAACAAGCATTGAAATAGAAACAGCAATAAGAGACTTCGCATCTAAGAAAATCCCAGGACCAGATGGCTTTACAATGGAATTCTACAAAGCCTTCAAAGCAGAGCTCACACCAATACTCCTCCAACTCTTCAATGAAACTGAAAGAGAAAGTTCACTACCGAACTCATTCTATGAAGACATCATAACCCTCATCCTAAAACCAGACAGGGACTCATCAAAGAAAGAGACCTATAGACTCATTTCTTTGATGAACATTGATGCAAAACTTCTCAACAAAATTCTGGCCAATCGACTTCAATAATTCATCCAAAAAATCATACACCACAATCAAACAGGATTCATTTCAGGGATGCAAAGCTGGGTCAATATACACAAATCAATAAATAAATTCATCATATTAACAGGAGCAAGGATAAGAACCACATGGTTATCTCAATAAATGCAGAAAAAGCATTTGACAAGATCCAACACTCCCTTATAATGAAGGTTCTTGAAAAATTAGGAATCCATGGAACATTCCTCAATACAATAAAGGCTGTATATGACAAACCTACAGCCAGCATTATACTTAATGGTGAAAAACTAAAACCATTTCCTCTTAACTCAGGAATGAGACAAGGATGTCCACTCTCTCCACTTCTCTTCAATCTAGTATTAGAATGCCTAGTTACAGCAATAAGACAAGATGCAAACATAAAATGGATCCAAATAGGGAAAGAAGAAGTAAAACTCTCCCTCTTTGAAGATGACATAATCTTGTATTTAAAGAATCCCACAGAATCCACTCCAAAATTACTCGAGCTGATTCAAAATTTTGGTAAAGCAGCAGGTTATAAATTTAACCCTCAAAAATCAATGGCTTTTCTGTATTTCAACAATGAGAAAAGTGTGGCTGAAATTAGGAAAGCAACTCTATTATTAATATTCCCACATAAAATAAAATACCTAGAAATTAACTTAACCAAAGAAGTGAAGGACTTCTATGATGGAAACTTTAAAAACTTGAAAAAGGAAATCAAAACAGAACTTAGAAAGTGGCAAAAAAAAAAAAAAAAACTCCCATGCTCCTGGATTGGAAAGATCAACATCGTGAAAATGGCAATACTTCCCAAGGCTATCTACAAATTCAAGGCTATACCTATCAATATTCCAACCTCATTCTTCAAGGAAATAGAAGAAGCAATCCAAAAATTCATATGGAACAATAAAAGACCCCGAATAGCAAAAACGATCCTCAACAGAAAGAACAGTGCTGAAGGAATATCAATACCAGATTTCAAACTCTACTATAAAGCCATAGTAATCAAAACAGCTTGGTACTAGCACAAGAACAGACCTCATGACCAATGGAATAGAATTGAAAACCCCGAAATGAACCTACAGACCTATAGCCATCTAATCTTCGATAAGGGAGCAAAAAAAAATAGAATGGAAGAAAGATAGCCTCTTCAGTAAATTGTGCTGGCAAAATTGGTTACCTACTTGTAGAAAACTAAAGCAAGATCCTTATATATCACCCTGCACCAGAATCAACTCCAAATGGATCAAAGACCTCGAAGTCAAAGCAGACACTCTGAAAACATTACAGAATGGAATAGGAGAAACCCTAGGTCTCCTTGGCACAGGCCAAAATTTTCTTAATAGAGACCCAGAAACACAACAAATCAAAGAAAGGTTGGAGACATGGGATTGCATGACACTGCAGAGCTTCTGCATGGCAAAGGACATAGCTAGCAAGATCAATAGAAAGCCCACAGATTGGGAGATCATCACTAACCATCCAACAAACAAGGGTTTCAGGGTGGGGGGAGGGGGGAGGCTGGGAAGGGAGGTGAAGGGTAAACAAAGGAGGAGGCTGCAATGCTTGGTAAGAAATGTATGCATTATCCTGCCCATGTAATTGTAGCCCCTCTGTACAGTATGTTCTCAAATAAAATAAAATTAAATTAAAAAAAAAAACAACAACAAACAAGGGTTTCATATCTAAAATATACCTGGAATTCTCAAAAGTGAATCCAACAATAACAAATCTTCAAAGAAACAACTGCCCAGTAAATAAGTGGTCTAAAGTCTTAAAGAGAAACTTCTCTGAAGAGGAAAGAAGGATGGCCAATAGACACATGAAGAAATGCTCAATCTCCCTAGCTATAAAAGAAATGCAAATCAAAACAACATTGAAATACCACCTCATCCCAGTTAGAATGGCTATAATCAAGAACTCTAATAACAACAGATGCTGGAGGAGATGGGGACAGAAGGGAACTCTACTGCATTGTTGGTGGTCGTGCAAAGTTGTTCAACCACTTTGGAAAGTAGTATGGAGGTTCCTCAAAAGACTCCACATAGAGCTCCCCTATGATCCAGCAATCTCACTTTTTGACATTTACCCAAATGTTCACAAACAAGACCACACTAAAGCTACCAGCACGACTATGTTTATTGAAGCCTTATTTACCATAGCTAAGATATGGAACCAACCCAGATGCCCCTCAGTAGATGAATGGATCAAGAAAATGTGGTATATATACACAATGGAATTCTGTTCCTCCATCAGAAAGAATGAGATTGCCCCATTTGTTAGGAAATGGAAAGACTTGGGGAAAAAATTATATTAAGTGAAATAAGCCAGCCCCAAAGAAACATAGGTCCCATGGTTTCCCTTATTTGCAATAGCTAGTATATGTCTGAGTCAAGCAGAAAAGATCAGATTAGTTGGTGTTAAGGAAATGAAGCCTAAGATATGTATTTAAAATTTTTTTTTCATACGATTGTTTCTAACACATTTATAAGATGATTTCTATGTTGCCTTGTACGTTCCTCCCCCATGGTATAATCCCTGCCTTCACTGTATTTGATGTTGTCATAATTTGTGAAGGGGAAGGGAAAAAACAAATTGTTTAACCAGGGAATCAGGTGGACGCATTGCAGCCATGAGATATACAAGTCGTTATGTCGAAAACGAACTTTACAAGTTTGGTGGGGGCAGAGGAGGATTGGGGGGAGGGCCGGAGGGAGAATGGAAAGTGATGGGAAGGGGAAACAAAGGAAGAAGCTACAATGCTTGATAAGGAATGTACTCATTATCTTGCCTAGGTAATTGTAACCCCTCTGTACAGTATTTTCAAACACACACACACACACAAAGAAAACAAATTAGAACAATCTTGAATCAGTACTAATGTTGCAACACTAGGTCCTTGAAAAACAGGAGCAGGCCTAACCAAAACCCAGTAGACAGAAATAATACAAATTCGATTAAAGATGTAAATAAATTAGAGTGTCAAAAAAAAGATACAAGAAATCATAATTGACTTTTATATACTAGTAGTTCACAAATTCACTCAATGAATATCAATGTAGATATTTTTAGAAATAGACTCAAGCAGCCCAAACCAGTGAACAAAAAAAAAATCTAGAATTAGCCGGGCGCTGGTGGCTCACGCCTGTAATCCTAGCTACTCAGGAGGCTGAGATCTGAGGATCACGGTTCAAAGCCAGCCCGGGCAGTAAAGACTGTGAGACTCCTATCTCCAATAAACCACCAGAAAACCGGAAGTGGTGCTGTAGCTCAAGTGGCAGAGCGCTAGCCTTGAGCTGAAGAGCTGAAGGACAGTGCCCAAGCCCAGAGTTCAAGCCCCACGACTGACCAAAAAAAAAAAAAAAAAAAATCTAGAATTCTAAGAAACAACATTCTGTTTGAGTTTTAAAAATTTTCTCTGTTGTTATTATTAAGGTGATTTATAGAGGGATTACAATTACATAAGTCATGTAATGAGTACATTTCCTTTTATAGAATATCTTCAGTTCCCTCACTTGTTCCTCATCCCTCCCTCCTGTCCCCATCCATGTGTTAAATCATCAATGTTCAATGAACTCCACTACTGCAATTTTCACCCTTTTCCCTAAAGCTCTGTGCCCACCTCCCACCTTCCTGAAGACGTACAATGAATATACCATCCATATGGTAAAGAAGACAGAATCATCACATTCTATAACGAACAACAAACACAAAAACAAAAAAGGAGTCTTTTGTTTCCATATCTCATACTTTGAGTACATATATCATGTTATATAAATATAATTGTTTTTATCATAAAATCAATTCAGGAATTAAGGTGTGATAACTTACAATGTTGCTTTCTATTTAATAATTCTTTTTGTTTTAACATTAAATTTGTCGTGAAGTTGAAGTAATAATGAAATTTGAATGTTCAGATTTAAAGTTAAAATTTCAAAATGTCTAACAGTTCCATTTTGGCAACCAAAATGAAAAACAGTGATGTTTTATCCTCATGAATGTCATTATTTCATGGGCCAAAAAGGAAAATAAATGCAATATTAATTCAGTGGAAATAAGAAATCAAATACTTATGCAATGCCTCAATTCCACAGATTATGAGATCTATTGATAAAAGTAATAAAACTTGTAAAGTTGGTTTTTGGACATAACATCTTGTACATCTCATTGTTGCAATGGGTCCACCTATATGCTATTAAAACAATGTGTTTTTTTCCCCTTCCCCTCCAGAACTTATACCAATGGGGAGATGGAACGGGATGTAATTGTAACCCCTCTGTACGGTATTTTCACAATTAAAAAATAAATAATTTTAGAAACCCAGGACTGGCAAAAAAATTTTATTTTAAGAGAAAAAGACTAATAAAACTTGTTTTAAGTAGATTACTTAAGACATGAAGCAAGTGATAATTTTCTTTTCTAGGTGAAGTTGATATAGAAATCAAAGCGCAAAGATTCCAGAGTTCTGTGTGCTTGATATATGTCGATTTACACATATGCTTGACTCATCTCAACGTTATTTGAAGATAACTGAGAACAGGACTAGAATTTAAAAAGTCACTCCAATGTTTAGCTTTATTTTGTGACTAAATATGTCTTTTTATATCTATTTATTTTATTTGAATAATGTGGTAAATTTATTTAGGTCACATCAACAATAATGAGAAATAAACAACCCCTAGCTCCTTAAAAGACAATAAGACAAAAAGGAAACAACAAAGAAAAAAATTGAACCTCATTTTGCACCTGGTCTTTGTATACTGTGGTGCTTTGTAATTGTGGATTATGTGCTATCACATGAATCTGGGCTCAAATTACAAGGACTACTGGAAGAAATTTTCAAAATCTAGAGCAGCTAACACAGCTGTGCAGTTGTTTGTGGGTTTCACTACAGTAGCAGCTGGGCATAAACTGTACAAAGGAAATAATTCTACTGCTTTGCAGGCAAGAATGTGATGAAAAGCATACTTTTATCTTGTTAGATGAAATAAGAAAACCACACTTTAAAAGCTTACTAAACGATCATCCCTTTAAAGAACAGTACCATTTTTAAGGCACTCTAGATAATTCAAGTCCTTCATCCCCCCACAACCATTACTGCCAGTCACAAATCATTGCCAAGTGAATTTCCAGTTCTTTTTGATGTTTCAAATGGCTTAGGAGTAACACCAACAATAATTCAAGTTGTTGAGAATATTTAATTTAGAATACGCAAACAAATCAGATTCAACTCCATAGCGTATCCTTTAGGAAAAATGAATTAAGGAATATGGCATGTCCTTTGTAATTTAATATTAGACATGATGGCAAAATGCCGGAAACAGACTCTGCAAGAAGGAAACAGAAGTCTTTGATAAGATATATTAAAGATTACCTAGGGACAAGTAATTTTACCTACATTTTCTATTATATGATCACATATTTTTGTCTGCTAATCAGAGACTCAGAAAGATTTTTAATTATTATATGAAAAATGAATCATCATGAATGAATGAAATCAGGGAGTAAATGGCTCAGGAGCTGGATGGTTCTTTTAAATATTCTCATTATTTTGAATGATCTGGTATTTTTGTATGTGTGGAATTATGAATGTATTTTATATCTGGGCAGGAAAGTTTGATTATTAGATCATTGTCTGATACTCAATGTCAGGAACCGAACCTGAGTCAGAATGGTAAATATGTGTGTATGTGTGTGTGTGTGTGTGTGTGTGTGTGTGTGTGTGTGTGTGTGTGTGTGTGTGTGTGCACGAGTGTGTGTGTGTGTGTGTGTGTGCGTGCGCACGTGTATGCCTGCAAATCTGTATTTAGAAGGAAGAATCTTATTTCTCTCAAGGTATATACTTAATTGTATTAGTTATACTACATTAATGACAGCAGATAAAGGTAATTAACATTTTGGGCCATATGTTTATGTTTCTATGATTGCATGAACAAACTAAAAAGTTATGTTTGGGGTATGATTTTTGTGGAAGGTCAGTAGAAAATATAAACATTTGGAATCTTGAGAAAGGTACAATGGCAATTATTTCAGTGTAGATCAGTTTTAGACAACACTTGAAAGGATATGTAATCCTATATGAAAATGCAACATTTATTGATTTTCCTAAGCTACACTATTCTATAAATTTGTAGGAAATTTAAATTATGGAAACATAAAAGTAATGTGATTGTTTATTGCATACAGTTTTACACTTTAGTTTTGTCAAATCAAACTACCATTTATTTCTACTGTATAGGAAGGAAAACCCTAAATATTAGAGTTTGTGCCATATTTGACATTGGGAAGGTCTGTCTGTATCAATGTTTATTTCTTTTGTTTCTGCTTTCCTATTCATAGCTCTGTTTCTCATAGTATTCTAAGGACTTTTTCTTTCTCCCAATTTGGGCTTGAACATACCTCATGTTCTCTGTTTGTTAACAATAATCAGTCTACCATTTGAACCATGTCTCCAGCCCAGAAATTTTTATAGTTAATTGGAGATAGTATTCATGAATTTTCCTACTAGCCTGAAAAGCATTATCCCCCATGTCTCATCCTTCTTAATCACTAGCATTGTAGAGATGAGTCATGGACCCCAAGAGTCAATGACTTTTCATGTCTTATAGATTCCACATTTGTTATTAATTTGTTATTAATTGTAATAACACACTACCACAGATTGGGTAGCATTAACACTGTAAATACATTGCCTCTGAGTTGGTGGAACTAAAACTCCAAGATCAGAGTTGCCTTCTTCATAGTCCTCTTTCCTTGGAATATTCAAGGCCTTCTGCTTTTCTTGGAGGAGACTTCAACTTAAATGCTACCTTTGAGATTCTGTTTCCAAATGCAGTCACTTTCTAAGGCAATGGATTTTTTATCTTTAGTGTGATTTCATTGGGACAGTATCCAACACATAACATATTCGTTAACGGATAGGAGAAAAGCTCTGATAGGAAATTATTTGGTTTGGGCATGGAAGTTATGGTATATTTTTTTAAAAATACCAAAAGAGGTAAAGGTTTTATTAGAGCTTGTAAAAAGAGTGTGAAATCTTGACCTTAGACATGCCAAATTCTTGCCCGATCACACACTTAAATGCCTAGCAGTGCTGGAAGATTGAACCCAAAACTCTATACTTGTGAAACAGCATCTCTACTACTGCCATAACTGCAGAATGTAATTTGATTGCTTATTTTGAGGTAGTATCACTATGCCTGGGCCTGCTTGAACAAGCAAAACACGTTGCACCCAGCAAATGGTTAGAGTTTCTGAAACTTTTTTTGTCTGTGCTTGCCTGGAACTGGAATTCTCTAATCTATGTTTTCCAGGCAGATAATATTACAGGTTTGAGCCACTTTATCCAGTAAAAATATACAATTTCAAAATATCTTGATATTGCCTATATTTGTGCTTAACATATATAGCTAACCTTCATTTTCTCCCTCTTTTGTTTAGTACTCTGAGTTGAAAACATTGGCTTTCTTGATATACTTGGCTTCGTTTTCAATGGAATCGTATCAGAATCAAAAAAAGTCCTAAAAGTTTATGTTAAAAATCATGGAAAAGAAGGTTTCGGGTTGGAAAAAAAAACACTGATCCTTAAGTTATAAATGCAGTATATTTACAGGGTTAGTCAATGCTTTCTGAAGTATGAGAAGAGAAGGAAGGCAGAAATGTGAACGATGTCAGGTCTCTGTAGAAATTCTGTAGTTGTCACTTCATGTTATCTTCCTTCCTTAAAGCTTGCTTTATTAAAAGCCTCTGGGTGTATATTGGTTGGACTGATTGGTAACCTTACCTAGGAAATGAAGCTGGTTTTAGAAGGCAGATTGTGTGGTAAATAAAGGAATGATGAGAATGAGCACAGATATTGTCACAGAATGAGCTGACCAGTTTCAGCTTCCGAACAGAATAACAAAGCAAAGTTTCAAGTCTATTTATCCACATTGGAATATATATATAAAGAGAAAGAATACAGAATATATAGATATAGATAGATAGATATGTAGATAGATAGATAGATAGATAGATAGATAGATAGATAGATAGATAGATAGATAGATAGATAGATAGATAGATAGATAGATAGGTAGGTAGGTAGATACATGTACATATACATATATATACATACATGAAAAAGTAAATCTCCAGTAGAATATAGAAAAACTTGGCATGACAAATATTAAACTATATCAAACTGATTGCAGGAAAGGTACAGTAAATATCAATAGTTTAGCATAGATTTTGCATACATTTTGTAAAGGCTGAACATTCTTTATTATACACTTTACAAATATCCATGTTTTAAGGTTTTTTTTACTGTGAAAATACCATTAAGAGGGGTTACAATTACATGGGCAAGGTAATGAGTATATTTCTTATCAAGCATTGTTGCCTCCTCCTTTGTTTCCCCTTACCATCCCTACCTATCTCCCCTACCCCGCTCCCCACTCCTGTGCCAAAGTTGTAAAGTTCATTTTTCTACATAACGTCTTGTACATCTCACTGTTGCAATAGGTCCATCTGTATCCCTATTTAAACAATTTGTTTGTTCCCTTCCCCCCCCCACACACAAATTATACCATCATCAAATACAATGGAAACAGGGTTACTTTTTTAAATATATTGTAGTAAGAGCATCTACACAATGCTGGAAATTGGAATTACACAAAATATGCAACTTGGTTAGGCACTGGTAGTTCAAGGATGTAATCTTAGCTAGTTAAGAGATTGAGATCCGAAGATCACAGTTCAAAGCCAGCCTAAGTAGGAAACTTCATTAGAATCTCATCTCCAATTAACCACCAGGGGAAATGGAGTTCAGTTCAGATTGTATGTCAAGCTCTGGCCTAGAACACAAAAGCACCATCCAGGTCCTGTGTTTAAGCCCTAGGACTAACAGAAACAAAAACACAAAATACAATATGGAGTTAGATATTTTATAATGAAGCACATTTTAATATATTCTACATTGTTAGAAAGACTAGACTTCTGTGTTAGCTTAATAACCTACCATAATAATAATATTGTCCATTTATTAAGCAGCTTACTCAGATTTACAAGTTCGAAGATTTCAGGGTATGTTCAGTTGGTTTTATTGCTTTGGTGGCCTTTGACAAGACAATGTGAAAGTGGAGAGTATGTCAAAGAGAAAAGTTTTTGACTTAGAATGATTAAAGATAAAAGAAGAAAGAAGATGAGAGTCTATGTTCTCATGGGTTTCACTCTGAAGAACATAATCTCCAGAGGAAATATTCAGGTATTCTCAGGAAATGGTAAATCATTTTTCTTTAACACAGGTCTTTCTGGGGCATTCTAAATTCAAATGGCAACATCTTCACCAATGATGATGACTTGTCCAGGGGTGGAAGCAGCTAGATATTACTATAAATTCAAGTCAGATCTCAGCAGACAATATTTTATGGAATTCCTATAAAAATATTTCCTTGCAGACTGCCTGGGTCTTTATACTACACGTGTTTGTATGTGTGTATGTGTGTATTTGAATAAATATATAGCAACTGTTGGCAATGAAGATGGATATGTGTTTCTTTTATCAAAGAAACAAACATATGAAATGGTAGCCTTTATATATAAAACCTTAATAGTAACAATAAAATTAATATTATTACTATTATTATTTTTTGATGGCTGTAGGGCTTGAACTCTGGGTCTCGGCATTGTCCCTCAGCTCTGCAGCTCAAGGCTAGCACTCTACTACTTGAGCAACAGTGCCACTTCACATTTTCTGAACCTTTAGTTGGAGATAAGGGTCTCACAGACTTTCCTGCCTGGACTGTCTTTGAACAGAGAACCTCAATTCTCAGCCTCTTTAGTAGATAGGATTACAGGTGTGAGCCACTGGCACCCGGCAGTAAAGTTATTTTGAAAAAGAAAAAAAATCCCACAATTGTATACTGAAAAAAAATCACAATCTGGCAAGTGTATCTCTAATGTTGTTATGTCAAGTAACCATAGGCAGCAATCATTTTTAGATCTCACTATGCCCTGTCCAATGCCAGATAATATTTCATTAATTTACTTTAATTTTCATAACAAAGTTCATTATGAATGCCCAACAGCACAATTTTCTAGTGAACATAAAGAATTCTTCAACATATTTATTTCAACAAACAGCATTTTGTGCTTGGTTTGTTTGTTTTTGTTTTTGTTTTTGTTTTTAATTTTGCCAGCACTGGGGGCTTGAAATCAGGGCCTGGGCACTCTCCCTAAACTTCTCTTGCTCTAGGCTAGCACACTACCAATTGAGCCACAGCACCACTTCCAGTTTTTCTGCTTACATCATACTGAGGAATCAAATCAAGTGTATCATGCATGCTAGGCCAGCATTCTACCACTCACCACATACCCAGTCATTGGGTCCTGGTATATTTCCCCTTCTAGATCAATAGAAACATTCCAGGTTCCGAACTTGAAGCTGATCCTTGCCATCCAACAACATCACATTCTTGTGAATAGCACTAGCTGGCCTCATGAGCATAGCAGCCAGCTGGAGCTCAGCTATCTGATGGCCTTGGCCTCCAACAATGCAATCATTTCTGTGCACAGACTGAAAACTGTTATAGGAAATTTTGATTTATTCCATCCTATTCTCAGCTAGTTGCCATTCTCAGCTTTGTATGTTTTAAATTCTGTTAGACATTTATTACTCTTCCCTGCCATTCTCAAAAGTAACATATATGTTTTACTTTAAAGTTCATCAAACATGCAAAAATGTTAATGTAGTTGCTATCCACCAGTGGCTCATGTTTTAAAAACCTAGCTACTTTAGAGGTCAAAAAGTGAGGATTCAGGTTTAAATCATCCCATGCAGAAAAATCTGAGCTATTTCTCCAATTAAGAAACCAAAATCGAGAAGTGGAGATGTGGCTCAAGTGGTAGTGTCAGCTTTGAGCAAAAAGACTAAGCAAGAATAATAGGTCGACTTCTAACTCCATTATTTACTCATGGAACACACACACACACACACACACACACACACACACACACACACACACACACACAGAGTCAACATTCTCCTAGACTCCCCTTCTTGAACAATATTCAATGCCATTAACTGAATGCAAGTTTTCTCCAAATTCTTATAGTAGGGATTAAACTACATTTGTATTTATGATAATGTATTTTTTGTATTTTTTGTTTTGCAATTTTTTTTTTTTGCCAGTCATGGTGCCTGAACCCTGGGCCTGAGCACTGTCCCTTAGCTCTTCAGCTCAAGGCTAGTGCTCTACCACTTGAGCCACAGCACCACTTCCAGCTTTTTCTGCTTATGTGGTGCTGAGGAATCGAACCCAGGGCCTCATGCATGCAAGGCAAGAACTCTACCACTGAGCCACCTTCCCAGGCCCTGTTTTGCAATTTTTTGTACTAATGTGAGAGAACAGTGTTTTGTGAAGACTAAACAGAAATCAATGTGTTGGTAAATAGGTAGGTGACAAGTAGACTGAAAGATTCAGATAATACCACTTGAAATTTTATTTCTCCAAATTTAAATATATATACATATGTGTGTATTTATAATTTCTGCCAAGATTTTATTTCCATTAACAATGATCTATTTGTTCCATTACATAAATTTAACATATTGTGTGCTTCATAGTAGATTAATATTTTTAGAATTTCTTTCACTTGGAGACCAGGTTCTGCAGTGTAGACCAAGCTTTCCTCAACTCCTTATTCTGAGTATTGGCTGGCATTACCATGTGGTTGCATATTACCATGTCCAGCTATATTGTTTACATTTTGTCCAGTAGAATATTACTGTGAACAGCTTTAAGCCATATATCTTCATAAGTATGAATGGATTTCTTGCAGAAAATGTAATAAATAAAGTTACTGAGTGAAGCCAATTATGGTAGGCATGCCTGTAATCCCAGCACCCAGGAGGATTGTAAGTTTAAGAGCAGCCTGAGCTACACAGCAAGTCCCTTTTAAAACAAAAAAAAAAAACAACAACTGGTGAAATTGGAAGAGGGAAAGTATTATTAAGTGGGATGATAGGAACATACAAAATTTAGTGTGTGTGTGTGTGTGTGTGTGTGTGTGTGTGTGTGTGTGTGTGTGTGTGTGTGTGTGTGTGTGTGTGTGTGTGTGTGTGCTTGTGTTGGTCCTAGGGCTTGAACTAAGGGTCTGGGCACTGTTCCTGAGGTTTATGCTAAGTCTAGCACTCTACCACTTGAACCAAACTCCACCTCAAGCTTTTTTAGAGCTCATTGGAGATGAGTCTGCTCCAGTTTCCTGTCCAGGCTTAGAACCTTTTGTAAGTAAGATTACAGGAGTGAGTCTGTAGTAGTTGTTGTATTACTGTTAAGTAATATAGTAAACATCATGCCAGTTTATACTCCTTCCAGCAGTGTTTGAGTGTTGAACACACACCTAAAATAAAACCCGCTCCATGTTTGATGACATCCAGATCTCATAATCAAGTGATATAAGTATTGTTATGCTCACTTTACCTGTGAAGAATTTGAGATCCAGAGAGTTTAGTTAATTTTGAGTCCCCAACTAGTATACAGTGGAGCCTGTATTCAAGCCCAACTAGGTCTGTTTATTTCAGAAAACATAGAGTCATCATGTGTTCTAGTCAACATGTGTTCTAGCAAGTACTGCTCATTGCAAGTACAGTTCTGTTCCTGACAGATTACCTTTCTCTCTCTTTAACTGTTTGCACCCCCTTTCATAAGCTAGGGAAAGCACAAGTGATGAGAAGAGCCATTTTTTGAAGGGGAAATTGATGATGGGGTTTGAACTTGGTATCACATACATATTAGTCTGATCTTCCATTTGGGTTATGCCTCCAGCACTATATTTCTGTTTTTTCTTTTGTATTATTATTATCAAGGTGAGTTACACAGAGGTTACAGTCATATAAGTCAGGTCAGGATACATTTCTTTTTTGAAATGTCACTCCTTCCCTTACTCTCTCAATTTTTCTCTCTCACTGGTTTGGTTTTATTAACTTCCTCCTCCTCCTCCTCCTCCTCCTCCTCCTCCTCCTCCTCCTCCTCCTCCTCCTCCTCCTCCTCCTCCTCCTCCTCCAGCCCAGGGAGGAAGGCTTTTATGCTAGACCTCCAAGTTGAACAAAGAATAATTCTTCTACCTCAGACTACATGTCCAGGGTATACATACCAAAGAAAGCTAAGGAAAAGAGATTAGTCTGACTTGGGAACAATGCAGATCACAAACATGAATTCCACGTAAACAGAAATGAAAAATTTTTTTCTTTATTTATATAATACAATAAAAAGCACTACTTTTCTCATTATCACTTAATTGTGGTTATATGTACTTAGTACTAGCTTCTTGAAAGTCCTAAAAAAACACTTTGACATGAACTCAGAAGTTCTGTTAGTATCAGCTTGAGATTTTTATGAAAAAACCTTTTTTAATTTTTATATTTCTTTTTTTTTAATTTTTTTTTATTGTAGAAATACTATACAGAGGGTTACAGTTACGTGAGTGAGGTAATGAGTACACTTCCACTTCCTCTTGAACATTGTTACCCCCTCCATTGTTTTCCCCCTACCATCCCCTCCCTCCCTCCCTTCCCCAAGGTTCTTTTTTTTTTTTTTTTGATCGTGATTAAGTGATTACTTAGTTTCTGGAAATTCACAGTATTGTGGAATAATGATGCTCATTTAAAGTCACAAGTTCATTCTAACTTTCCTGGAGCAAATTGTCTATCACAGTCTGTAATATATAACGGTGCTCATATGTTATTTACCATATATGTGATCAACAGCATGGGGATATTTAGTAGTGGTTCAACCAGATGAGTGGGAGTTCTTTGATTCTTAAGTCCTGTTAGTTTTGTCATATCACCTAACATTTTGGATTCATCATCCACTTATCAGGGAGACCATGTACTGTTTGTCTCTTCGTTCTTGGCTTACCTCGCTCAACATGATTCCTTCTAGCTCCATCCATTTCCCTGCAAATGCCATTATTTTGTCATTTCTAATGGCTGCATAATATTCCATTGTGTATAGATACCACAATTTTTGGATCCATTCATCTGTGGTGGGGCATCTAGGTTGTTTCCATATCCTAGCTATTGCGAACAGTGCTGCAATAAACATGGAGGTGCATGTGTCTTTGTATATTGGTTCCTGTTGTTCAGGGTAGATGCCTAGAAGTGGTATGACTGGGTCATAAGGGAGGTCAATCTTTAGCTTTCTAAGGACCCTCCAGACTGCTTTCCAAAGTGGTTGTATGAGTGTACATTCCCACCAGCAGTGTAATAGCGTTCCTCGTTCTCCACATCCCCTCCAGCATTTGTCGTTGGCTGATTTGTGGATGTGGGACATTCTGACTGGGGTAAGGTGGTATCTCAGGGTTGTCTTTATTTGCATTTCCTTCACCACCAGGGATGATGAACATTTCCTCATGTGTTTCTTTGCCATTTTTATTTCTTCATTTGAGAAGTCCCTCTTTAGTTCCCTTGCCCATTTAGTAATTGGTTTGTTGGGTTTGGGAGGGATTAGTTTCTTGAGTTCCCTGTATATACAGGATGTTAACCCCTTGTCTGATATATTGCTGGTAAATATTTTTTCCCAATTAGTTGGTTGTCTTTCTAGCTTGGTTGCGATAGCTTTATCTGTGCAGAAGCTTTTTATTTTAAGGTAGTCCCATTTGTCGAGTCTCTCTCCAATTTTTTGTGACCCTGGGACTCTGTTCAGGAAGTTCCTTCCTGTGCCTATTAGTTCAAGTGTCTCTCCTACTCTGTCCTGCAGTAGTTTCAGAGATTCAGGTTTAATGTTAAGGTCTTTAATCCATTTTGAGTTGATGTTGGTGCATGGTGATAGGCTGGGGTCCACTTTTAGTTTTCTGCATGTGGCTGCCCAGTTTTCCCAGCACCAGCGGTTGAAGAGGCTGTGTTTCTTCCATTGTATGTCTTTGGCTCCTTTGTCGAATATCAGCTGGCTGTAGGCCTGTGGATTTATTTCTGGATCTTCTATTCTGTTCCATTGGTCTTCGGGTCTGTTTTTGTGCCAGTACCATGCTGTCTTTGTTATTATAGCTCTGTAGTAGAGTTTGAAGTTCGGCATGGATAGCCCTCCCATATTGTCTTTATCCCCTAGAATTGTTTTGGCTATTCTAGGTCTTTTGTTGTTCCATATGAATTTTTGGACTGTTTTCTGTATTTCAGTGATGTACGTCATTGGGATTTTAATAGGAATTGCGTTGAATTTGTATATTAGTTTTGGAAGTATTACCATCTTTACTATATTAAGTCGGCCTATCCAGGAGCATGGGAGGTCTTTCCATTTCCTAGTGTCTTCTGCAATTTCTTTCTTTAACTTTTTATAGTTCTCATTAAATAGTTCTTTTACATCTTTGGTTAGGTTAATTCCTAAATATTTTATTTTTCGGGAGGTTATTGTGAATGGGGTTGCTCCCTTTATTTCCCTCTCTTCCTGTACATTATCAGTGTATAGGAAGGCGACTGATTTTTTTGGGTTTATTTTGTATCCTGCTATTTTGCCAAAGTGATTTATGATTTCTAAGAGTTTGGGGATGGAGTTTTTGGGATCTTGGAGGTATAGTATCATGTCGTCTGCAAAAAGGGATAGTTTAACTTCTTCTTTTCCTATGCGGATCCCTTTAATGTCTTTTTCTTGCCTTATTGCCCTGGCTAAGGGTTCTAGGACTATATTGAAGAGGAGTGGAGACAGTGGGCATCCTTGCCTTGTTCCTGATTTTAGGAGAATTGGTTGTAGCTTTTCCCCATTAAGTATAATATTGGCTTTTGGTCTGTCATAAATGGCTTTTATTGTTTTTAGAAATGTTCCTTCTATTCCTATTTTCTCCAGAGCTTTTAGCATGAATGAATGTTGAATTTTGTCAAAGGCCTTTTCTGCATCTGTAGCTATAATCATGTGATTCTTGACCTTGGCTCTGTTGATATGTTGGATTACATTTATTGACTTACGTATGTTAAACCATCCCTGTGTCTCTGGGATGAAGCCTACCTGGTCATAGTGAATTATTTTTTTTATGTGTTTCTGGATTCTGTTAGCTAGAATCTTGTTAAGGATCTTTGCATCTGTGTTCATCAAGGAGATTGGCCTGTAATTCTCCTTTTTGGTTGGGTCTTTGCCTGGTTTGGGGATGAGTGTGATATTGGCTTCGTAGAATGAGTTTGGGATAGCTCCTTCCTTCTCTGTTTCTCTGAAGAGCTTGAGGAGTATGGGTATTAGTTCTTGTTTGAAGGTCTTATAGAATTCTGCTGTGAATCCATCTGGTCCTGGGCTTTTTTTTGTTGGAAGACTTTTGATAGCTTCCTGTATCTCATTATAGGATATTGGCTTATTTAATTGGTTAACTTCTTCTTTGCTCAGTTTGGGCAACTTGTATTTCTCTAAAAATGCATCCATTTCTGCCCAATTTTCTTCCTTTAGAGAGTATAGCTTTTGAAAGTAGTCTGTTAGAATTCTTTGGATATCTTGGGTACGTGTGGTGATGTTTCCCGTGACATCCCTAATCCTATTAATATGGGTTTCCTCTCTTCTTTTTTTAATTAATCTAGCCAATGGGCCATCAATTTTGTTTATTTTTTCAAAGAACCAGCTTTTTGTTTGGTTTATTTTGGTTATGGTTTTCTGATTTTCTAATTGGTTAATCTCTGCTTTTAATTTGGTTATCTGGCTTCTTCTAGTCGTTTTAGGTCCCATTTTTTCCTGTTTTTCTAGCTGTTTTAATTGCAACATGAGATTATTTACTTGGTCTGTCTCCATTCTCTTGATGTGGGCACTGAGGGCAATAAATTTGCCCCTCAGGACTGCTTTTGCTGTGTCCCACAAGTTTCTTTGTGAGGTGTTTTCATTTTCATTGAGTTGTAGGAAATGCTTTATTTCTTCTCTGATCTCTTCTGTTATCCAGGCATTGTTAAGGAGTGTGCTGTTCAATTTCCATGTATTAGAGAAATTTCTGTGGTATGCTTTGTTATTGAGACCTAGCTTGATTCCCTTGTGGTCAGATAGGATACAGGGGATTATGTCGATCCCTTTGTATTTGCTTAAGTTCCTTGCATGAACTATGATATGGTCTATTTTGGAGAAAGTTCTGTGAGCTGCTGAGAAGAATGTGTACTGTGTTGTTTTAGGGTGAAATACTCGGTAGATGTCAGTTAATTCCGCTTGAAATATGGACTCTCTTAATTCGGTAGCTTCTTTGCCAATCCTCTGGTTGGTAGACCTGTCCTTTGGTGAGAGTGGTGTGTTAAAGTCTCCTAGTATTATTGTATTGGGATCTATTTTATTCTGTAAGTTTGAGAGCATTTGTTTGACATATCTGGGTGCACCAATATTTGGGGCATATAAGTTGATGATGGTTATATCCTCCTCTTGGATTGTTCCCTTTATTAATATGTAGTGTCCGTCCTTGTCTTTCTGTACTGATTTTAATGAAAAGTATATTTTGTCAGATATCAGGACGGCTACACCTGCTTTCTTACTGGGGGCGTTTGATTGGTAGATCCTTTTCCACCCCTTCACTCTGAGTTTGTTTGTATGTTTGGCTGAGAGGTGGGTCTCCTGAAGGCAACAGATGGATGGGTCTTGTTTTCTTATCCAGTCCTCAGTTCGTTTTCTTTTAATTGGCGAATTCAGCCCATTTATATTAAGAGAAAGTATAGAGAGATGCATTGTTGTCCCTGCCATTCCGTTTTCCTAAGTTTTTCTTTTTTCCTTTCCTCCTGTGCTTGCTCAGTTAGACTTTGAATAACGCCTGTTTGGGGCAGGCCCCAGTTCCTGGCTGCTTTCTTCAGGTTGTGTCCCCCCTCTTAGAATTCTTTGTAATGCTGGCTTAATGTTTATGTATTCATTTAGTTTTTCTTTGCTATTAAAAGTTTTCAGTTCTCCATCAAATGTGAATGCTAGCTTTGCCGGGTAGATCAGTCTGGGTTGGCAGTTATTGGCTCTCAGGGCTCGTATGGTGCTTTCCCAGGCTTTTCTTGCATTCATTGTTTGTGTGGAGAGATCTGCAGTAATTCTTATTTTTTTCCCATTGTAGTATAGCTCCTTCTTCATTTTTGCTGCATGCAGGATTGTTTCCTTATTATTCAGATCTATCATTTTTACTATAATGTGTCTAGAAGTGTTTCTCCTGGGGTCTTGCTTGTTGGGTGTTCGATAAGCTTTTGTGATGTAGTTAAGATGGTCGTTTTTGAGGTGGGGAAAATTTTCATTGATTATATTGTTAAATAGGTGGTGCATTCCCTTGCTCTGGAATTCCTCACCTTCGTCCACTCCAATTATGCGAAGGTTAAATTTTTTAGCATTATCTGCTTGCTCTTGAATATCCCTTTGGTTTAATTTGAGTAATTTTTCCATATCTGTCACTTTTTGGTCCAGTTGGTGTATTCTGTCTTCTGTATCTGACACTCGACCTTCCATTTCATTCACTCTGTTGACAGTGGCTTCTATTGTGGTTTGCATGGAGGAAATGGATCCCTTTATGGATTCAATGTTGGTTCTCAGAGTACTGATCTCACCTCTCAATGAGGTATGCATTACCTCTAATTTGGCGTTTATCTCACTTCTTACTGAGGTTTGTGCAGCTTCTATTTTTGCATGCATCTCTTGTTTGATACCCTGTATCTCTTTGGATAGTTCATCCTTGTGCTCTTTCAATTTCTGATCAATTTCTCGCTTTATTTCTTGAGTCATTGCCTCCAGCAACCCTTGGAAGTAGCCTTTGTCTTCCATTCCTGCTTTGCTCCCACTGGGGCTCTCCCCTGTGTGGCTGCTGGCTTTTGAGGTGAGCTTGCTGTCCTGGGTGGTAGTAAACCTTGTGATTTTTCTCTGTCATTTTCGCATGGAGGTTCAGGAGACTGCTCTTCAATTTTGTTTTGGTGTGTCTGTCTTTGCTTGGTTGCTGATTCTGTATTGGTAGAGAGAGTCTGTGCCTGATCTGGGTTCTGTTGGGAGCCTATTTCCAGCTGCTATTCTGACTTACTTAGGATTCTCAGCTCTCTGCTATAGATTGCTGGCAGTTCCAGCCTTTGGAAGGGTTGAGCAGCCTAGACTGCTTGTGTTTGCTCCTACGGGTGCTCTTGTGAAGAACAGATGCTCTGGATGCACTCTCCCAAATGCTGGAGTCTGCTATGGGCTCCTGATGTGTTTTTGTTTATTTGTTTTGGGCTGGTTGTGGGCTTGAACTCTAGGTTTGGGTGCTGTCCCTCAGCTTTTCAGCTCAAGGCTGGCACCCTACCGTTTGAGCCACAGCACCACTTCTGACCCTTTTTGCTTTTGTGATGCTGAGGAATCAGATGCAGGGCCTCATACATCCAAGACTATCACTCTATTGCTGAGCCGCCTTAACAGTCTGAGCTCCTGCTTACTATCAGGTGCTGGCAGCCTGTGTTGCCCAATTCCCAGTCTAGGGTATATGGGTGGAGTTTTGGTGGGGTTTGGGCTTCTCTTGTCCTGGGCCTCCAGGTCTTTTGTTGTCACAGGCGTGCTTCCCGGGGGAGTGTTTTTTCCTGGTTTTCTCCCCTCTGTTGAGGCGTATGCTCAGATTTTTACTTCAATTGGGAGGAGTTGGTTGTGTTGTTCAGGCGCCGGATCCCCGGGCCTGGTTCCGGCCCCAGCCTGGAGCGCGCTTGTTAGGCCTGTGCTGATGTGTATACCACCTAGGTTATGCAGCCTGGAGCGCACTCGTTAGGCCTGTGCTGATGTGTATACCACCTAGGTTATACAGTCTGGGGGACACAGTTCAAATTTCTTCTACTGTTGGTAGTCTTGACCCAGGGGCAATGTTCCTGGCTTGGGCATTTAAGCTCCCTTCCAGGGGTGCTCTTGCTCTAGCCTGGCCAGCTGAGTGTGCTCCACGGGCTGGTGGAGCTCTCAAACAGTTCCCAGTTTTAGTGGGTCCTGTGGTCCGGGTGCTGGGGTAGGGAGTCTAGGTCAGGGTCTGGGGATTCCCTCCAGCTCTGGTCTCCCTTGAGGGATACACTTCCCCTGTGGGGTACTCACCCTGGAGCTGGTTGTTTCTGTGTGGTGTAGGTCGTCAGTTGTTGTTGCAATCCGCGCTGGGTTGGGCGGTGGTGGCTCTGTGTGATTCTTTTCTGTCTCTGCCTCTGTCGAAGCTGTTGGGTCAAGAGTGTCCACGCTCAGGCAGCTTCTTCTTGGTACCTCTGGGGCCCAAGTGACCCCGCCGGGTTGTTGCGATCGTGATCGGGCGGGCGGGTGGTCTGCAGACAGGACCCTTTGTCGTGCAGAGCGGCTTTGGCGGGATGGAACCTCTCTGCTCGGGTGGAGAGTGCTGGATCGTTGCGATCGCGATCAGGTGGGCTGGGTGGTCTGCTGCAGGTCCTTTTGTCACTCTGCTGATGCCGAGCGGCTTTGGCGGGATGGAGCCTCTCTGCTCGGGTGGAGAGTGAGGGGTGGGGGTGGGATCCTCGTGGAGACTCCCGGCTGGTAGGTTTCTCTGTTCCTGGCAATCTGCTGTTCTGCAAACCAGTACCTGATGTTCTGAAAGTGGCCCCCTGTGTCTCTGCTGTTTCTCTGGGGCTCCCCCAGCCCCTGCCGGGCCGGCTGGCCTGCGGCTTGGCGCACTGCCGCGCGGCCAGTAAAGGTTGGGGGAGGGGTCTTCGCTTTTCTCTGTTTTGAAATTCTTTTCCTCTCTTTCTTTTTTTGTTATTCTCCGCCTCTGGTTTTTCTCTGAGTGTTCGTCTTTTTGTTGTTGTCGGTCTCTTGGGGAGATTAAGCGTTGGAACTCGAACTCTCTTTTTGGTTGGAGAGAGCTGTGGCGTTTCCCTACTGCCCCGTCGCCATCTTGGTCCCCCCTCTAATTTTTATATTTCTAAAAATCAATTTTATTATAAAGATGCTGTACAGAGGGGTTACATTTACATGATTAAGTAACACTTCTCATTGAACATTGGTACCTACTCCAGTGTTTTTCACCCTCTGTCCCTTCCCTCCACTCCCCCCCTTACATTGTAAAGTTAATTTCTGCCATAGTGTACTGTGAGTCTCATTGTTGCAATGGATCACCTTTTGTACTTCTTTCAGCATTTTGTTATTTCCCTTCCCTTCTCCCAATCAGATAAAGGCATATACAGGACTTTTCACACACTAGGGCTTTTCACACACTGAGCTATGCTACACAGAATGCTTGAGACTAAAGGTGAGGTAAATGATGTCATCATCCCATTCATCTACATCTCTTGCTAACATATGCATATACTGTGGTGTTGATATGCTTATTTTGTGTATGAGAGCTTTGAGTATGGGGCGTGAATTCAGGACCTAAATACTGTCCCTTAGCTTTTGTATGTGATGCTAGCACTCTTCCAGTTGAAGCACAGCTCAGCTTTCTTTTAATTTAATCTTACAGGAGGTAAGAGTCTTTTTTGCTCAGTTGTCTTTGAACTGAGTTCCTCATATCTCAGCGTTCTGAGTAGCTAGTTTTACAGGCCTGAGCTTCCAGTGCCTAGCTTTTCATTACTACTTTCACAAGCTACATGCTCACACACATTTCATTCAAAAATCTCAGTTTAACCCCTGCTTTCACTATATTTGATGTCGGTATAATTTGTGGAGGAGATGGGGAAAAACAATTCGTTTAAGAATACAGGTGGAGCCGGGCGCTGGTGGCTCACGCCTGTAATCCTAGCTACTCAGGAGGCTGAGATCTGAGGATCGCGGTTCAAAGCCAGCCCGGGCAGGAGAGAAGGTGAGACTCCTATCTCCAATAAACCACCAGAAAACCAGAAGTGGCGCTGTAGCTCAAGTGGTAGAGCGCTCGCCTTGAGCTGAAGAGCTGAGGGACAGCGCCCAGGCCCAGAATTCAAGCCCCACGACCGACAAAAAAAAAAAAAAAAAAGAATACAGGTGGACCTGTTGCTACAATGAGAAGTACAAGTTGTCATGTCGAAAACGAACTTTACAACTTTGGTGCGGGGGGGGGATTGGGGGAGCAAGGGGAGACTGGGAAGTGATATGAAGGGTAAACAAAGGAGGAGGCTGCAATGCTTGATAAGAAATGTACTCATTATCTTGCCCATGTAATTGTAACCCCCTGTACAATATGTGCACAAAAAATAAAAACAAAAACCAAAAATCTCACTATTCAGGCTGACTGACAAGTTGTGAGGAAAGATGGTTGAATGAATAAGTTACCAAATAGGCCTCTAGCCCTATTAACATCATTCTAGTCAGTGACTTAGCTTTCAGTGAGTGAGTACATATTTCCACTTTCACTCTTCCTTTTTTAACTGGAACTCAGTGAAATGTTTTTGATGCATCTTTTAAATGTTATCTCCCAAAAAGAAGATACTATTTGAATGTATTTGATAATATTTTAGATGCGGGTGGTCTTGTGTGTCTGGATGTCTGTGGGCCGAGGCCATCCTCCTGGGCTTCAGGCCCAGAGCTGATGCTTCCTGTCTGCTGGTTGCAGAGAGGAAGGTTTTCTTCCTGGCCAGTCTTTGAATTGAGATCCTTTCATTTTAGATTTCTAAGTATCTAGGATAAAAAGCATGAACCACCACCAACTGGCTTGTTTTAGAAGCATTAATTGCTTTTCATTCATCCCTTTTTTTCCTTGAAGTTTGATCTAGACAGACTGCTTGTGCCTCATGATAAGGTGATTTGAATAATACCCTTTGCCTCTGGCATTTCTGAAACGAATTTCCTCAGTTCCAGGCTAATGAATTTGTTCTAAAGCCAATAGCATTTTCCTTCTGAGATGTTAGGTAGCTTAATTAAATCTCTTATCCTTTGCTTTGGCAATGCAATCAGGATGTTTCTGTAAAACCCTACTTCTTGAGAGTATTATAGTTAGAAGGTATCATGTGTACACTTTCATATACTCTCTAGTTTTATAAACTTATGTTACCAGATTGGGTGGAAGAATGATGACTGTTGAATTAATTTGATAACCACTCTAGAGTTTTTAAGCCTTAATGGTAATTAACTGAAAGGGGGATTAAAAATATTCAGAGTAGTGGAGTGTGGCTACTATTCATTTCATGTATGTGGATAGATGATAAGAATTCTTTTGATTAATAAAATAAATCTTCAAATTTCTAGTGGGACACTGCTATGTTAACTGGGAGGAGACAGTGGTGATGCCAGGACTTTGAAAACTGGTAATGAAGCAAAATATACGGGAGAGCATTTGCTAAGGATATAATTCCAAGGCTAATACCAAATATATTGAACTAGAATGCTAAATGATGAATGACAGCACCAAAGTTTATTTGTTGGCTTCTTTGTTTTGCGAAGTCCTTGGATTTGGACCTGGGTCCTGAGTGCTGTCCCTTAGTTTTTTCCTCAAGGCTAGTGCTCTACCAGCTGAATCACAGCTTCATGTCCATATTTTTGGTGTTTAATTGGAGATCAGTCTTACCAAATTTCCTTTGGGCTTGCTTCAAACCTGAATCTCAGATATCAGCCTCCTGAGTAACTAGGATTCCAGTTATGAGACACCAGAGCCCCATATGTTTGACTACTTTGGTTCCAGTGGGTCACGTCAGATTTAAACTAAAATCATAACTTTTCTTCTTGTAACCTGCAGCATCCAATAAATATCTAATTTATTTCTATCTTCATTTCTGATTTCTCTTTTCTTCATTGTACCCTTCCATTCTTATTTCACAAGCAAGCATGCCAGTGCTGTTTTCCTTTTCTGAAGCAAGTCAGGTCCATTCCCATCAATGGGGGATGTACTTACTGTTCTTACTGCCTGGAAAACCTGCTCCTAGGGCTGGGAAGGTGGCTCAGTGGTAGAGCACTTGCCTTGCATGCATGAGGCCCTGGGTTCAATTCCTCAGCACCACATGAGCAAAAAGAAAAAAGCTGGAAGTGGCGCTGTGGCTCAAGTGGTAGAGCCTTGAGCTGAAGAGCTGAGGGACAGTGCCCAGGCCCAGAGTTCAGGCCCCACGACCGGACCCAAAAAAAGAAATAAAGAAAGAAAACCTGCTCCTAGATAATTGGCTGGATGATGGCTCTCATATCAACTATCTCCTCTTTAGGGATGTCTCTCCCCATCCCCAATGTGAAGTTGTTGCCACAAAACCACCAATTTCATGTCTCTGATTTACAGAAAGTATCATTATGATTTCTGGTTTTCTTTTCAGCATGAAATTGGTGAGGAGAGAGCCACATTCACTTCTGTTTCTCCAATACCTGTAATAGTGCCTAGTCCTTAGTGCTCAGGAGCCTTACATGGAGATTAGCCTTCTCCAGCTCAATTTATCCTAGCTTCTGGTCAGGACAGTTTCTAAAGCTGAAGTCTGGTGGCTAGTAATCATTTCCTCTTATTCTTTGTGCCATTTGGTGGTGGTGAGTCTACTTCAGGGAAAAATCAGTGTTTTACACTTATTTGCTGCTATGGCAAAGGTGACTGTGACATCATAGAAGTTATGGCTATTGTTTTGTAAAGCTGTGTGAGGACACCCAACCCCACACAATTTCCCCAATATATGTGTCTCCTTTGCTCAGGAGTGCATTCAACAATTCAGCAACCAAACTGTCACCCAGTTCCTGTATACACTCAGAGTATGTTTCCATTTCCTTTTAAAAAGAAAAAAGAAAAATTAAAGACATGCCTTTGATGATTTTCATTGAATTACTAAAACAGAGTATATAAATTTATGTATTTGTAAATCTTTGCCCATCTCTCTTGAGCCCTTGCTATATTTCTATGTGTTTGCAGCTTGGGAAGGGAAATAAGGTTTAATTCAGTATTGTCATATACTATAGTCCAGAAGGCTCTTTTTAGACCCTTTTGGAGGGAATGCCAACTTTCCATCTTTTCTACAGATGGCCATCTTGGTACAGGAACTGAATAGACTGTCATAACATAAGAGGCTTGTCCTGATTTCTACTGACTTTCCTCTGGGGTCAGGGAGTGTGATCCCACTGCATATGTGTCTCTTTGTTACACTGAAAGGCCCAGGCCTCCTCAGAAAATCTAAGGCCAAGGGGGTAAGAGAGATTAAAACTCAGAACCCAGCTTCCCATATCATTGGGATTACAGGATTGAGTCTCATGGCCTCAACTCATAGCTGCTTTTATATACATACTGTAGTCAGTTTCATTATATTCACTTCCTAGAAAGATATATACAAATATATGTATATAATTATTCATCTATTTTTAATCAGTGTTATATCTAGAAATGCACAAATATATATTCATATAATTATAATCAAATTATATCCCTACTATCCCCAATAATATTTTACATTAATGTTTTGTGAAAAAAATACTAGACTAAAAATTTGAATGCCTTTGTAGTTTGAAAAATCATATTCAATCTTATATATTATATAATATACTATATATAACATATAGAATATAACACATATTAACATATAACTAATTTAATTGTGGTTTCTTTTCTTCCTGATTTTGTGTTTTTTCATCTATGTAAACTTTCTTTCTTCTATTGATGATGGCTTTTACTTTCCAGTATACATATTTTCTATATATTTTGTCAAATATTTTCATTTGTCAAATATTTTATATTACTGGAGTCAAATTTTTCTTCCATATTTACCCAAAGCACAATGAAGATGTATACAGATTTGAACTCACTGTTGGAAGAGCATCCCACATACCACTATAAGTATTGTGGCATTTGTCACAATTGACAGAATAGATTTTTAGGACATCTGATCTGCTATGTCCTAGACCTTTTGTAGCCACCTAATCACCCCATGCAGTCATGACCTGCTTTCTTGCCACTCCCTGTACATTTAACTGTTTCCATTATATGCAGTAGGCTGTCTTGTACAGCCCCCTGTCACTCTCTGTCCCCCCCACCCCAGAACATGTATGCACGATGTTTCAGATTGTAGGTTTAAAAAGAAACATATTTAGGATTCTTGAATTTTAGAATATATCAAAAACATTGACATTTTAATAAAGTTAGAAAAATAAATAGAATGAACCTTTTACAACGATCAGGACAAAAAGAAAAATAAAGATTTTCCCAGGAAGGGGGAAAGGAATCTCTAAATCTAGATTGGCCTCTAAGTTGCCTTCAGCAGAAATTCTGCCTCGGAGTCCTCAAAGGGATCTACTTCCTCATTAAAGACAGGATTTTCTTCCTGAGTCCCCAGAGGGACAGATTCTAATTTCTCAATTGGAAATTGGATCCCCTGCAGGAGGACAGATTGGTCTGGGTATTCTTTGAGGAAAGATTCCTTTTCCTCAACTGAATCTAGATTTTGGACCTCACTTATTGGTTTCACTGAACATAGACTGTGGTCATTTTCCATTAGCACACATTTACCCTGCACACCAAGAAGTGTTCTTTTTGACTGGTTTGGAGCTGATCTAGCTGGATTGTGAACATCAATGGAAGACATTCTGGATCGTCTTCTTCCTTGGTGGTATGTGCAGGTACACCTGCATCACATGTGGGATGTCCATAGGACTCAAAACCTGCTTGGGCCTTTCTACAAATTAAAAAAAAAACTCTATGTTCACATGCTTTCTGGAGATTAGTGATGGCTTCTGATCTCCATCAGTCCCCATAGACTACATCACTGAAGGTTATTTATCTGTAGTTCTGCAGGAGCTGCTCTACGTTGATGCAAACCTGAGAATGGAAATAGGTACAAGATTCTTAGAGTAGACTCTAGAAGTTAAGGTGTGACTAAACTTCCATGAGGATCTAATGGGGGAAGTTGTAGAACTTGAGTTTGGACTGAACACTGATGGGAAGGTAGGGTATTTCTGAATGTATACTTCCAAGTTCTTTCAAAAAGAGAACATATTACCGTCAAAGAATATCCATAAAAGGACAGTTTGCCAAGCTGGAGAGTACGAAGGGCTGTTGGCCAGTCAGGCTCATCTCTAGAGACCCAGGTTCCATTCTTACTCACAAGCTCTGAGGCATTGAAACAAGGACTTCTTCCTCTTTTTCTTGGTCTCATGGGTCATGTGTTCCTCCAGCTGGTCCAGAAGAATATGTAAGTGGAAGAGCAGGTCTGAAGAGGGCATGTTGAGCTTGACATACTGTGTAAGTTCTTTTAGGGTGCAATGGTTCTTGGGTTCATAGAACTCATCAGGGTGGAAGTCCATCCACATAAGGAGGATGGAATAAACGATGCTGTGGGCAGTTTGGTGACAAGGAAAATGAAATTCCACCCTCCTCATCCTGAGCCTTGTACTAGAGCTTCTTTCTGCAGGACTTGCAGGTTGGGAAGTGGGAAGAGACTTCTGCAAGCAGGATGGTCCTCAAAATATCACTTCTAGAAATTTCTTAAATATAATCCTCTAAAATTCTCCCTGTGATAGGAAGAGAAAGTTGTTTCTCCACTGAATCTGACTTGCTATACACAGCCCTCCCTGTCTTCCATGAGAGTCCCAAACCACAACCACATCCACAACTGTGTAATCTGCTATGCACTGAAGTGCCAAGACTCAACACCCTGGTGAAAATCACAACTTGTGTGCAAAGAAGAAAGTTGGCTTTGATTCAGAAACCTCAAAGATACCCAGTTTTCAAGGACAGAACTTCTTTTTGTGCCAACATCCACTTACTTCTTCGCTTGTTCATCTTCCAGTTATGGTAGTAGGATCTGTACCAATGGAAGGAGAGAAGGAAGTTAACTCTATGCTTCTCCTTTTCTGAACTAACAGGACACACATGGGACTAGCTAAGACCCACATGGTAATGTAAACATGACAGACAAAAAGTGGAGATATGTTTACACAATTTCATGCAAATTCTGTGATGATGCTTATATGCATCTGTCCAAATAAATGCACAATGACTCATGCCTCTAATTCTACTAATCACAGTTTGAACGCAGTCTAGTTTGTAAAATTCCAAAGACACTAATCTTCAATTAACCAGCCAAAGGCCAGAACTGGACCTGGGGCTCAAATGGTAGAGTGTTACAAATGGGACAGCACTCAAGCCCCCAATTCAAGTTTAAGTTGCATCCTTTCTTCTGTCTATATTCCTTCAAAGGCCTCCAAGATAGTGATTTTCTAGGTGAGGGTGGACGTTGGATGCCACGGGCTCATTCCTTTAATGCTGGTCTCTCAGCAAGCAAATTGCTAAGGCTCCACTAGCTTCTGAGGCAAATGAAATGCTCTGGCAGCCCAGTCCTAAGGAATTAGCCAGAGAGTGTACTTCTTTGTCTCAAGCCAAGCTCCTTGATCAGACTCCAGTGAAACAGTCTCAGAAAGGTGCCAAGTATACCAATACTCTGCCAGGGGGTCTCATCAACCCTGAGTTTGAAAGAGGAACACTCACTTTTTTTTGTTGGTTGTGGGGCTAGAACTCTGGGCTTGGGTGATATCCTTTAGCTCTTCAGTTAAAGGCTATCACTCACCCACTTGAGCCACAGCGCCACTTCCAGTTTTCTAGTGGTTTATTGGATATAAGAGTCTCATGGACTTTCCTGTCAAGGCTAGCTTTGAACTATGATCCTCAGATCTCAGCCTCCTGAGTAGCTAGGATTACAGGCATGATCCACTGGCACCTGGCTTAGGAACATTCACTTTTTAAACAGAATATCCAGCAACTGCTCCATTGTCCCCCACTCTCTATAGTGGTAGAGGAAGTTTCCAACATAGAAGGGATCACCTTTCTGGTAGTCAGGGACCAGGTCCATTACCAGCATTTCCAGCAAGCCTGAGTCCAGGATCCATATGTTATAAGGCACATTCAGGGTTTGGGCTGATTCATTGTCACACTGAGGTGGTAAAAAGAATGGATCTTTGAAACGTGAAAGTGGGAGTACCCTTCAAATTGAGTAATTGTAATAGAGTGGATTGAAAAGTACACAGTAAATATTTTCTCAGTATACACATATAAAAGCACACAAGAAGAAGTTTCTAATGTGGGCTGGATGAGATTAGATAGGTTTCCTGTCATAGTTATACTTGCCTGAGTTGCCTTATGATTCCCTTGGTTTCTTCTTATAAAAAAGGCCTGAGACACTGGATTCGTGATTTGGCACTGATCCAAAGTCTGCAGCATTGAGTGAGGCACTCATACCTCTCATGCCTGAGAGCTGAGTCTCTTGAACTTTGAAAACAACACAAGAACATCTTTCTTGTTCCTGCACCACAGGCCAAGTGAGCTGGCTTGAGCTGAATGTCAGTTACAGTTGCTTGGCTCTCATACTTCTATATTCTATTCCATTGTGAGGTAGGTAGTGTCATTTCTCAGAGCCCAATGATCTAAGCTGTTTGGTCACATAAGACCATCCCAAAGACAAAGTGGAGACTGAAATCTCCCCTCTCACATCACTATATCCACATGTGGACATTGTCAATTCCCAACATCCTCAGCTAAGCCTAGATACAGGCATGGTCTCAGCCTCAAGGAGCCCTTCCTAGGTCAGATCCAAGCCTTATTTGTCACTATTTCTCTCATAATGCACAAATCATTTTGGGTCTCATGGCCCGCTCAGCATGCCATGTGCTTCTTGCATCTATTTTTGACATCTACTTCCTAGGACATTGTAAGGTTTTTGTTTCCTAATCTGTTTGCTCTTGATGCCCCTGTGTGCTGTCATCTGGAAAAAAGGCAAGTACTTAGAGGTGGGAAAATCAAACAAGTATTGAAAAACAAATATTACACATATAGTCAGACATTTTTACAAGTGTTCATTCTTGTAAGATAAAAGACTATTTTTGATAATTTTGTCATATTTTATGACAGAGGGGAAGGGGAGAAGGGAAGAGGTGCTGCATTGTCTTCTCATAATTCAATGATTATTATTTAAAAATACTATAGTTGAAGGAATGTACTATTTAAAGATAAAAGCTGTGCTCCTGTTCTTTTTATAAGCTAGTCATTTATAAAGTATTCCTCACTAAAGTCTTGTCATCTGTGTCCCATGAACTATCCTCCTCCTTCAAAATAATCAAGGAAAACCTTCACAAATAAGTGGACTGTTGTCCAACCCCTGGATAAGAATTTAAGGTACAACATTGCCTGCAATTTTGTTTGTGCACATGTGTGTGAAAGTGTGTGTGTATGTGGGTGAATGTGTGTCTGTGCATATGTGTGTTTTAGGGCTTGTTCTCAGGGGCTATATGACAATCCTGAGTGTTTTTCCCTTGCGTGTAGTGCCCTACCAATTGTGCTACAGTTTCACTGCAAGTTTTCTGTACTGAACTGGAGAGGAGAGACTCATAAAATTCCCTGTTCAGGCTGTCTGAAGTAAATCTCAGGTCTCAACCTCCTGTTAGCTAGAGTGATAATTATGTGCTTCCAGATCCTAGTAAGAAAGCATTGTTATTGGAGGCAGTGGGGTTGCAAGTTTCAGTCCACCTTCACCACACTCTATATTATTAAACAGCAACAATAAAACCCTATATCAAAATACAATAATAAGAGGTAATTAGAATAAAATTTAGTGATATAGTCTGCTGGCATCACTTTCAGGCACCCTTGGTCTTAATGTTTAGCATCACAAAACCAAACA
Organism: Dipodomys merriami; assembly: GCF_024711535.1. Lineage (NCBI taxonomy): Eukaryota > Metazoa > Chordata > Mammalia > Rodentia > Heteromyidae > Dipodomys > Dipodomys merriami. The sequence goes on from NW_027203004.1 coordinate 2,393,464, forward strand.
AAATGAGATAATTACAGTAGACTCAACGAATTTTAATTCCATCTTAAAATAATTTCAAAACATTATAAGAAACAAGAAAGCATTCATACTTATAAGGAGAATGTAAAAAAGATAAAAGATGGCAGATTAAGAAATGGAAAATTCTACACTGCAAGAAAATTATTGTCATGGTGAATATATGATGGTATTGTCACAGTGAATATATGATAATGTACTTCAGAGCAGCAATGGATAAATATATATTTACTACACATAGTCTAACTTGTCTCAATCTCTATGAACTTTCAATCTTTTAGTACACATTATCAATGTATTCATGTTTATGGTATATTCTAAAATAACTAGCACAGTCAGGAGGTTACCAAAATACATTAACTTCAATGTTTTAGGAGATTAACCTGCTAATTGTATTGACTTCTATATATTAAACATGTAGTGTGTTATCATTGTACTCTCTAAGTATGTACAAACACTACTTCAAAGTGAAATTGAATACAACAAGGTTTTGAAGGCATATGCCTGTAAAGCTAGCTATTTGGGACATCAGTTCAAGACCAGTGTAGATTTTTCTGCAATGCTCCCCAACCACTGGCTCTGCGTGATGGAATACATCTATCGTCCCAGGTTCATTGGGAGCTGAGAGCTGGAGGATTTCAATTTCATGCCATAGGCAAGAACTTCCACATGGCTCCATCTCAACCAAAGAAGGTTCAACACTAGCTAGTACCTATCACCCCCACCTAGGTGAAAAAAAAATAAGAGCAATGTAGCATAAGAAACAAACAATATCAAAACATGCCAATATAAACCATCATGAACAACACACACCTAGTGTTTGTTTCTCATACCTGTAATCCTAACTATAGCTAGGATTATATATGTGAGCCAGAGGCACCAAGCAGTTCATCATTTTAAAAATGACTATTGAAGCCAGGTGCCAGTGGCTCATTCCTGTAATCCCAGCTACTCAGGATGCTGAGATCTGAGGATCACAGTTCTAACTCAGCTCAGGAAGAAAAAAACCCATAAGACTCTTACCTCCAATTAACAACTCAGAAGTCAGAAGTGTCTCTGTGGCTCAATTGGTAGAGTGCTAACTATGTTGAGCACAGAGTCTCACAGACAGTGCCCAGGCACTGAGTTCAAGCCCCACATCTGACAAAAAATAGATAAATAAACATTTAAATGTCTGATTTTTTTGTGAATTAAAATGATGGCGTTCATACACAATTCTACAGACAACTACATATTTCATTATATTTGTGGTTAGAAAAAGTAGCAGCACTTGAATAATGGATATTTTTTCATAAACTATGGCATACTGATCTCTAATTAGAGGAAATTGCTGGACTCATAGGTAGTATTTTTTTGGTGGTTTTTGTTTTGTTTATAGAACAGGATGAGAAACCTTATTTCTGCCAATCACCATTTGGATATGTATAACATCATCCACAGGCCATGCAGAATTAACAGTAAAGACATGACACAGTCAACTGGCAATAAACTTATTTGTCTTTATGCCATGTTCCCAATGATTTGTTTAGCTTATATGTCCATATGGCCTACAGTTTCCTATTCCTGCCTTCCTCAAAATACAGCATGTTCCACCGATTCAGATTTGAGCCAAGCAATATGTAGTATTAGTGCCAAGAGTTAAGGAAAGTTGTAACACAAACAGGGAAGCATGAAACCAACACTTTAGTAGCTGGACACTGGGGACTCAGGCCTAGAATACTAGCTACTCAGGAGGCTGATGATCTCAGTTCAAAGCCAGATGGAGTGAGAAAATCTCTGAGACTCTTCTCTCCAATTAACAACCAAAAAGCCATAAAAGGAGCTGGGACTCCAGAGGTAAAGTAGCCTTGATTACAAAAAACTCAGGGGCAACACCCAATCCTGAGTTCAAGCTGAAGGTCAGGAACAAAAACAAAAACAATCAACAACAACAACAAAAAAACAGAAACTGGGAAAAAGCTCAGGAAAGGATGGCATTGTCTACAAGACAAGTGTACACATTACATGAATTGTGAAATCACTGTACACACCTTAGTAACAATTACATTTTAAAAAGAATATGAGAAATCCCAAAGCCATGGGGCCTTATGATGTGCATCTGCTTTCCAGAATTTCAAAGTCCCATCATCTAAGCTGGTAGCACACAGGTTGTAGCTCAGGGTGATGAGAAAATAAGAAGCCAGAGATCCTTTCAGATTGTCCCACCAATTCTTCTATTACTTTAAGCAAAAAAAAAAAAAAAAAGCAAAGCAAATAAATTAGACTTTAAGGTTAAACTAAGCTGCTATTAAAGATTCCAGGCAGAATTATACGGTGCCTGCTTAAAGGCAAGAGTGAGGCCAAGCCCACAGCCTCCAGAGAGGCATGACTACCTCTTGTCCAACACTGCTGTCCTCCCCGCCCCCAGAGTTTACCTACAATCCCAAGTCCCTACCTTTCTTCTTGTAATTCTTCAGCCACTGGTTGTCTCATTTCTCACTGTCTGTTTAGGTGGGATTTGAGACTCCTTCCTCTCCTCACCCAGCCACCAGACCCCAGGGGCCAAACTCTGCACCTCACAGACACTCCCCAGAACCCAGCTGCCTTTGCAGTTGCTGCTTCCTGAGCCACTGGGCTACTGCCTCCTTCCTCCCTTCACCAGCCTCTGCCAGGGCCTCCCATTCTCTCCCTACCACCATCACCCCCAATCCCAGCTTGGCCTCCCCCGTGGCCACCCCTCCTCTCCACAAATCTCCCAGCCCCAACCCCAGCAGGATCACTGCTCTGGGAATACAACTGTGGGCCAGGCCCAGCAGAATCAAAGGTGCCACAGTGTGCAGCTGGCTGAGAACTGGAGACAGCATAGGTCTCTGATCAGTGTCTTTCACTTCACTTACACAATTATTAATTGTATTGATTTGGTATTTAAGTTTAGATTTCATAACTTCTTATTAAGCCTTTGCAGAAGAGCTGGTAGAAATATAGTCCCCAAATTCGGATTGTCTCTAGTTTAATTCTTTTGAGATTCAGAGATGTTTAAGTAGTTATAACAATCATGAACTCTCATTTTCATAGCAGATGCTATTCAGAAAATAATTGCTTATGCATCTGTTATCAATTATTTACAAGACTTGAAACTTTTAAAGTTTCAAATATAACAGGAAGATCTTTGATTCATGTTGAATGGATGTGAGTAGGTTGAGCTGTTGCATACATTCTTGTGTGTGTGTGTGTGTGTGTGTTTGTGTGTGTGTGTGTTTGTGTGTGTGTGTGTTTCTGTGTGTGTGTTTCTGTGTGTGTGTAGGGGGGGTGTATGTGTATCATTGAAATCAAGGATAAGGATGTTGAGCCCTGGTCTGAACTTGTTTCCTTTTTCTGAGATATACATTATGGTGTTTCTTTGTTGGTGGTAGGCTCTGATTGCTTGCCTTTGCCTGATGCTCACATTCCAGCTGAATTTTTCAATTAAAGCTTCTTATTTAGTATTGAGCATATAGGGCTCTGATGTTGCTTTGTCTTTAGTCTGCCGTCTAAGATCTTCTTTTCCTCTTTAAAAATTTACATTCAATATAAATTTTACCTCCTGACTGATTTTCCCTTTAATTTGCATTTTGAAAAAAGTATTATAAGAACTTTGATCTCTGTATTCATGAAGAAAAACCATCTTGAATTCTCTGTTTAATGTAACAACACCTGGACACATTTGTTAACACCAAGATCTTAAAATTTATTTTGTAGTTTTAGTTTAAAATGCCTCCTCCATGTTTACAGCATGAGGAGACAAACAATTTCTGGTAACAATGATAACAGTTTTATTCATTAAAATATCAGATAATTCATAATTTTGAATATGTATAGTGGCAAATGAACACATTTGGTAAATAGATTTGCTTGATAGATCCGTGCACAAAAATACCACTCCTAAGGGCTGAAAAGGTGGATCGGTGGTAGACAGCTTATCTTGAATGCACGAGACCCTGGGTTTGATTCTGCAGCACCACCTAAGCAGAAAAGCTAGAAGAGGTACTGAGGCTCAAGTGGTAAAGCACTAGTCTTGAGCTGAAGGGCTGAAGGACAGCGACCAGGCCCAGAGTTCACCACCAAAAACAAATTAAATAAATAAATAAAACTCATATCAAGTACATTAATTTCAAACGTTGATTACCATTTTAGTTAGGGGCAGGGTGCCAAGATATAGCAGACCTCTGTTGCAAAGCTTTAAGAAGGATTTCAACACCTGACAAGTACTAAAGACAAGAAGGAAAAAAATTAGCTCTGCCAACAACATATAGAATCACCACTCAAAGAGAAACCAGTACTAAGAATGAAATGATTTTCATAAAATTTCTTAAGAGATTCTGGCTCTATATTAATTATCATATAAGTTAACCTTCAAAATCTCCATCGATGGGCCTTAAGGGCACCTACAAAAACTGGAGGAGAGAATCATCAACCCAGATTTTTAATTTTGTAAATTAGGTAATGAGTTCATTTCTGGTTTGACAATCTCATCCCTTCCTTTGCTCTCTGTCTCTGATTTTCCCTCCTGTCCCTGTCCACAGTGGTATAGTTCATTGTGAACATAATATCGACAGAGTACAACTGAAACCAACCCAGCTTGACATATCCATTACATGTTTATCTGCAGTTAATCAGAAGAAATTGAGAATTGTGTGTTTCAACTGGTAGAGCTAGAACACCACCAGACTTCAATTGGACACCTAAAGGACAGCGTCAATATTGTGATTTTTAAGAACCAATGCTGTCCCATACATAATCTCAGACTCCACACACACACACACACACACACATCTTAAAATAGATGTTAGTACTGAAATCCAAATAGTTTTTTTATTTTCATAAGTTTTATTTTTAGCTTTAATGAGGTTTGACTTGATAGTTTCTACTAATGAGCCACAACTTAGAACTTTGTTATAATTTTACCCTGTCTGTATTCAGAGAAACATTCTCTGAATTTCTCCATTTCCAGCAATGATAAGTTTTCTCTTCTTGGTCCAGTTTCTTCTTTTGAGACTCAGTCTCTTAGACTTTTCTGTCTTGCATTGTCTGTAAGTTCATTGATCCAGTAGATCTCAGCCATCCTAATACCTGGACAGAACCTGCCTTGGGAAAAGTGTTCTAAGCTCACCATGCAATGGAGGCTGTTAGTACTCACCCATAATCATTTTTTCTTCAGAAATGAGAAATTGGGGGCTGGGAAGGTGGCTCAGTGGTAGAGTGCTTGCCTTGCAGAAATGAGAGATTGTTAGGTCCAGGAATTCAGGGGAAGCACTCACTGTGTGCTATTTCATACTTTTTTGGGGAGGGGCGCGGTCCGGTCCTGGGGCCTGAACTCTGGGCTTGGGCGCTGTCCCTCAGCTCTTCAGCTCAAGGCTCGTACTCTACCACTTGAGCCACAGTGCCACTTCCGGCTTTTTTCTTTTTGCTTATGTGGTGCTGAGTAATTGAACCCAGGGCCTCATGCATGCAAGGCAAGCGCTCTACCACTGAGCCATCTTCCCAGCCTGATTTCATACTTTTTTTTATTTAATGGCAGCTTCCACCTATTGTCTACTTTAAGCATTGTGTGAAGAGAAAGATTGCCCCTAAGAGACAGAAGTACTGTACTAACTGTTGCTCTCAAAACACAGGAGGAGTGAAAGAAGTTCTGAAGGAGCCATGTAGCCTAGAAACTGAGTTCTTAGAAACTCAAACTGCCTTTTATCTTACCTTCAACATAGAAAGTCACAGATTGCAGTGGCTTGTAAGCTCCATTTATATTCCTGTGCAGGGGCTCCCTTCCCCTTTGCCCTTCTGACTGTTTACATCAGTGGCAGGTGTGAAGACGTAACAAGAACACCTAAAGTTTGGGCCTGGGATTAAAAACTCCATTTTGTGATTGTAAACATTCCACCACTTCCTGAATTGAATCTGAGGGGCAGAAGAAAGTTAGGTTAGGAATTTGTATAATTACTTCTAAGTTTGCTATCTAAAATCATCCCTTCCCACCCCTCAGAATCCTATTTCCCAACTGTGTAGACACCCTTACAATCTGTTCTCCTGAAGCATTTGAGTGTGGGCCATCATCTGCTTCTTATGTGTACTGCTTTTCAAATGAAGAGTTTCTCCTAGGCTCAAAATGATTTCATTGATGAGGACACTGTGCAATAAGCTAAACTGGGTTTGTTCATGTGTTCATACCCGAGGGAGAACTAGTAAGGGCTAAGTAGTAGTCAGGGCTCACTTGCTGCCAGTGGTATTGCTCTGAGGAATTTCTGTCAATGTTGCCCACAGTACCTAGTCCAAGGCCTCTCAGAAAGGCTACAGACCCAAACTTCTTGAGTCTCTGTGTGAGCTAATCATCATTGGCCAACTATGTTCCATGGTTTGTGAGACATTCACTTCTGTGAGCATATGCATATGATGGCCCAAGAATAGACTTACCTAGAAGGAAGATCCTAGAATGCAAAACTTCTACTAGGACAATGGAAACCCATGGTTTGGCATGCTTAATGTTTTTGAAAGACCCCAGACTCCTGGAATACTTTCGTCAACGGGAGGGCGCCCCAGAAACTCAGACTCCAGGCTGGGAGATGCAATAAGCAAGAGGAGTTTATTTGACATTTGTGCAAACGGACTCTCTGTCCCGAGCAGACAGGGAGCCCCGAGAAGTGGTTACAAGCCCTTTTTTAAAGGTAAAAACCACAAGATTAACGCATAACACAAAGCATCCCATGATTGGTTCATTTAAAGGTCATCATATACGCCAACAATCACTTTGCCACGCGGGAAATTTTGTAACACTCTTTGTAAAATGACTGGCCCATGGTTGGTTTAAGGGGGGTTTACATGGTTACAGGCCTATGATTGGTTGACATTTGGCTTAGCTTGTGGTCTTGCCAGGTGGTCGTTATCTCAAGGTCCTGTCTGGGGAATTTCTAAATGGGAACTGAGGAACACGTACTGTCTGTTCTTTATCTACTACCACTGACCTTGTCCTGGGGCCGACATCTGGTCCCTGAAACTTGTTAACTCATTTTTGGGAAGGGAAGGGTCAGTGCCAGCGTAAGCAAGTTTACAGAAGCAGAATCAGCAGTTAGCAAAATTAGCAAATTGTAAAATGGACTCAGCCCTAATTTTTCTAATTCTTCAGTTTTAACCTGTGCACTGAACTAACAGGAGAAAGTGGCACACTAAGAAACTTGCCAATTTTGCCAAATAAAGAACTATGGTGAAGGTCAGAGAAAGGACATTGATTTCATGGTAGTCATGACAAGACAACACCTTAGCATACCTTCAGAATACTAATCCATACTCACCTACTGTTTTTGTTTTTGTTTTTGTTTTTTTGTCGGTCGTGGGGCTTGAACTCTGGGCCTGGGCGCTGTCCCTCAGCTCTTCAGCTCAAGGCGAGCGCTCTACCACTTGAGCTACAGCGCCACTTCCGGTTTTCCGGTGATTTATTGGAGATAGGAGTCTCATGGTCTCTCCTGCCCAGGCTGGCTTTGAACCGCGATCCTCAGATCTCAGCCTCCTGAGTAGCTAGGATAACAGGCGTGAGCCACCAGCACCCGGCTCTCACCTACTGTTTTATTTACCCATGTCATTAAGTCTGAGTTGTATGTAGGAGTCTTCAGGGCCTTCAGAACAGGAAGATCTAGGCGAGAGCCTAAGATTGGTCTGCCATTTTGGACATAACATAACTAGTCAGATGAAAGCCCTTAGTAGTGTCCTATAAATATGTGCATTCATCCTACTACATTTGATAAGTATCCCCTCGCAAAATTATCTTTCGTTGGGTCACTTTCTGACATAGCAGCTGTCTGGTAGCTCCATTGTGACTTCACTTTATTCTGCTGAGCCAGAAATGGAGAAGGAGAGACTGACCACAACACAATTGCATCTTTCTCAATGAGCAGTGAATGGCATGGGAGTATTTAAGATGCTTCCCATGTTCTCAGTGAGCTAGTACCACTTTGGATTCCAGCTCAAATCTTGATAAACAGATACAGAAGTTACATATAGCTTGTTGTGCCAGATTCACAGCTAGCTACAGAGGTAAATGAGAAAGTGGAAGGCCTTGGTGTGATATGAAGCAGAATTCAAAGGATGTGGGGATGAAGTGAGCTACCTGGAGGGAAAAGGAGAGGCAGCTGAAGCTGAAGCTGAAGAGCACCTAGAGAGAGAAGATAGAGCAAGTTTGAGGCCACATGGACATCAAAGTAACCCATCTGAGGTACAAGAGTCTGGCTGTCCAGAGCCACAGAGAGAAGTTGGAAGAGCCGCAGCAAGTGCTCTTTCCCATTGCTAGGGAGCTCCCAGAAGGCCAGAGTAAGAATTGGTAGCTTCCCAGAGCACTGCTGCTGAGCACATCTCAGATCCCTTGCTATCATAATTGACATTGGAGAGGAGCAGCAAGAGTTGTATGAGGTGATTGCAGCTCACTATGTGGAGACTGTTCTGCAGCATTGTGGAGTGTGGTCTCTCAGGATGCTTAGAGCAAAGATCCTATAACTGGTGTCAAAGAATGCAATCTACTTGGAGTAGACATTTATAGATGGCACGTGCCTGAACACAACAAGCTGATAATAGCTGCTAGAGTTAGTTTCCCTAAAGATCTAACAGCCAAAACTGGAGAGGCAAACCCAGAGCTCTGCACCACATCAGTCCACCATGAAAATTGCTTCTACCATAGTACTGGCTACCCAGTTTGCACACTCATGACCTTTTTACCCTGATTGTGCCCCACAATCCCTCACGACTTTTGCTCTTTCATTTTTTCTATGCTTCCTTGTCCCTGCTAAAAAGTTCTGGATGCCTGTATTAGCTACCCCAACCCCTGCAAAGCTGTTGCTGCTACCCAATTTCCTGACACTGCAACTCAGCAATTACAGTCACAGTTACCCTTTCCCTGGTATCCTAGTCTCTACTACTCTTTTCTGCTACCCATAATTCATAACACCATGGTTCCAGCTACCTGATCCCTGACACCCCTCTCTCTGATACTCCATTCCCAAACAAAGGGTAGATTGGGCACAGACAGTCGACTTGGGTACTCCTCTTGCAGGCACATTGGTCCAAGTTATTCCTCAGGTATTTAACATGAAGGACTAACTGGTGGTGGAAAGAAAAGAGGTTACTCAGAGGTCACTAAAATCCAAGGACATCACTTATAACTTCTTGCTAGGAAAAGAAGGCTCTAAGGTGAAAGTTTATGAGAAAAGAAAATTTTACAAAGAATATTGATGAAGATGCAAAAGGTTTAGCTTAGTCTCTTCTACTAGTGGTCTGAATTATTTTTGAAATATATATGTAACTACTTTGCATTTTAAAAATTATATGAAAATGCACATTTATGTGGTACTTATATTAATTTATGGAATAGTTGTATAAGATCACGTTAATGATATTCAAGATTTTATGCTCTATGATATGCTCAAGAGGCTGCCTTTGGAAATATAAATTGAGCTCTCTAACAACAAATGAAATCTCATTGTCAAATACTACAAGGAGATTATGGATGCTAGTACCAAAATGAAAGCTGTAACAATAAAACTGAATAAAGCTGCAAGATTGAAGGGAGGGAGTCAGTGGTAAGGGCAATTATAAAAGAGAAATTCTTCACCATGAAATTGTGGAAGGATAGAATGTGTTTGTTGAATTACTAGCTTTTAAAACCATCTTAGAAAGCAAAACATTGGTTTTTATTATTGCTATTTGGAACCTCTTTAACGAATGGTTTAACAAAAAATTATCAAAACAACTTTGAAAATTCAATGATGTGAATTATCAGATTAACATTGTACTCAAAGTTGCCTTCACATGCAGGCAGGCTGCATTCCTTTTCTATAAAATTAATGGACTAAACTTCCTTTTGAATGGTTGGACAGTCCATGACACTTGTTCCAAAACAAGAAAAGATACTGGAGAGAAGAAAAAAAAAGAGGAAGGAGATTCAAGATTGCTGAAATTAGCATATTTACCATTTAGACTTTAATGGGATTTTTCTACAAAGAATAAGATTTTCATCTTACCATAATAATGTCAAAATTGATGTGCTATAGGATAGCTTCTAAATGTAATATTTAATGCTGTTGGATTACTTGAAGACAAAGGTTTATAGAAAACTTTAAATTTCAGAAAAACTGTAATGTTCCAATAAACACGTAGAAGAAATATAATTTAAAAATTCGCTGCTCAAAGCAAACCCTGGCAGGAAAGTCTGAGAGATGCTTGTCTAGAAACAGGAAGTGGCACTGTGGCTCAAGCGGTCAGGGCTCTCCTTGATCTGAAGAAATTAGGGATATGTTGACACCCAGGTCCTGAGTTCAAACCTCATGACTGACAAGAAGAAATTTTAAAGAATTAAAGCATTAGGCCTGGGAAGGAGACTCAGTGGTAGAGTGTTTGTCTTGCATGCATGAGGTCCTGGGTTCAATTCCTCAGCACCACACAAGCAGAAAAAAGTGGAAATGGCACTATGGCTCAAGTGATAGAGCACTAGCCTTGAGCTGAACATATCAGGATCAGCACCCAGACCCAGAGTTCAGGCCCCCCTACCACCACCACCACCAACAACAAATTAAAGCATCCAACAACCTGAAGATGTTGTCCAGAATAATGAATGGGGCATTATCTGTTTACATGACTTAGTGACTTAAAACCTAGTTTACCAGGGGAGGTGGTGGGCAATTTGTGTGTTTTCTAAAACCTGCAAAATTATTTTGTATTTTCCCAAGGAGGGAGAAAGGAGGGGATGGGGGGAGGAGGAGAGGTGTTTGGTGACTTTGCCTTTTGGTTCAGTGATTTTTCTGGGGACAAATTCAGAGAAATAGTGCTTACAATCCTAGTTGCATGGGGAATGAAGAAGCCAGGCCCTGGAAGTGGTTTTGTCCTGTCCTTGGCCTGGTTCCAACAACCAATGGATAATCCAAGTCCACTTCAGGACCAAGATGCCTTGAAGACTACTGATCCACTGGACAGGCAGACCTAACCACAGCCAAAAAAGGCAAAAAATGCAATGCCGAGGGCAGCATTGGAAATCTACACCAGGCAGAGATTTTTTTATATTTTTTATTGTAAAATTACTGCACAGAGGGTTTACAGTTACATGAGTAGGGTAATGAGTTCATTTCCTATCGAGCATTGTTACCTCCTCCTTTGTTTTTCCCCTAGCCCTTCCCTCCCCACCTCCCCAACTCCTCCCTCCTTGACCCCTGCCCGACACTGTAAATTCATTTTTGACACAGTGTCCTCTACATCTCATCATCACAATGGGTCAACCTGCATCCCCATTTAAACATTCTGCTATATCTCTTACACTCCCCAAATTACAAAAATGTATATACAAAATGCAGAACACTTGATCAAATAGAGTGAAAACAGGGATTATACCATGGGGGGGGTGGACCTACAAAAGAATCACATAGTACATTATATTAAAAACAAAAGCAAGAAAGGAAAAACCACTATGTCTCTAACTTGGGGTATATTTCGCTTAACATCATTTTATATGGTCATATGTACATAGCCTTTGATCTTCTCTGCTTGTCCTAGACATGTACTAGTCCTTGCAAACAAGGGAAACCATGGACCTATGTTTCTTTGGGCCTGGCTTACTTCACTTAATTTAATTTTTACCAAATCTTTCCATTTCCTAACAAATGGGGTAATTGCATTCTTTCTAATGGAGGCATAGAATTCCATTGTGTGTGTATGTCTATATCTATATACATATATATAGATATATATCACATTTTCTTGATCCATTCATCTACTGAGGAGCATCAGAGTTGATTCCATATCATAGCTATGGTGACTAATTCTGCAATAAACATGGTTGCGCTGGCAGCTTTGGTATGACCTTGTTTGTGATCATTTGGGTAAATGCCCTAAAGTAAGATTGCTGGATCATAGGGGAGCTCTACACGGATTCTTTTGAACAACTTCCATACTGCTTTCCAAAGTGGTTAAACAAATTTACAATCCCACCAACAATGCAGTAGGGTTCCCTTTTAACCACATCCCCTCCAACATCTGTTGTTATTACATTTCTTGATTATTGCCATTCTAACTAGAGTGAGGTGCAATCTCAATGTTGTCTTGATTTGCATTTCTTTTATGGCCAGAAAAGTTGAGCATTTCTTTATGTGTCTAATGGCCATTTTTATTTCCTCTTCAGAGAAGTCTCTCTTTAAGTCTTTAGCCCACTTAGTTATTGAGCAGTTGTTTGTTTGAAGATTTATTGTTGGGGGATTTTTTTTGAGTCCTAAGTATATTTTAGATATAAGACATTGTGTCGAGAAGATCTTCTCCCAGTATGTGTGCTTTCTATTGATCTTGCTAGCTATGACCTTTGCCTTGCAGAAGATCTGATGTTTCATGCAATCCCATTTGTCCAAACTTCCTTTGATTTCTTTTGTTTCTGGCTCTCTATTAAGAAAATTTCTGTCTGTGCTAAAAAAAAAAAAAAACCCTAGATTTATTCCTATTCCTTCATGTAATGTTTTCTTGGTGTCTTCTTTTATTTTGAGGTCTTTGATCCATTCAGAGTTGATTCTCATGCAGGGTGACATACAGAATCTAGCTTTAGTTTTCTACAGGTGTTTAACCAATTTTTCCCACACCATTTACTCAAAAGGCTGTCTGTCTTCCATTCTGTTTTTTTAGCTCCCTTGTGAAAGAGTAAGTGGCTATAGGTCAGAGGATTCATTTCTGAGTCTTCAGTCTTATTCCACTGGTCCTCAGGTCCATTCTTGTGTCAGTACCAAGCTGTTCTTTTACTATGGCTTTTTAGTAGAGTTTGAAATTTGGAACTGATATTGTTCCAGTACTGTTCTTTCTGTTAAGGATTGACAAACCTGCAGCCAGTATTATACTTAATGGTGAAAAGTTACAGCCATTTCTTATAAATACAGGAGTGAGATTAAAAATGTCTACTCTCTCCACTCCTCATCAACTTAGTATTAGAATGCTAGCTGGGGCAGTAAGACAAGATGCAAACTGAAAGGGGATCCAAATAGAGAAAGATGAAGTAAAACTCTCCCTCTTTGCAGATGACATGATCTTGTATTTAAAGAACTCCATGACTCCACTCCAAAGTTACTTGAGCTGATCAGAAATTTTGGCAAACTAGCAGAGTATAAAATTAAACCTTGGAAACCAATGACTTTCCTGTATTCCAATAACAATAAGAGTGTGGCTGAAATTAGGAAAGCAACCCTTTTTAATAGCCGCACAAAAAAATAAAATACCTAGGAGTTAACTTAAGAGGTGAAGGACGTCTGTGATGGAAACTTTAAAAACCTTAAAAAGAAAAAGAAAGCAGAACTAAGGAAGTGGGAAACCTCCCATGCTCATGAATTGGGAGGATTAACATCATGAAAATGGCAATACTGCCAAAAGCTATATCCAAATTCAATGTGATACCTATCAATATCCCAATCTCACTCTTAAATGAAATAGAAGAAGCAATCCAAAAATTATTATGGAAGAATAAAAGACCCCGAATAGCACAGAGGGTTTTTTGTGATTCTTATTTTGTATTACCATTTTGATTCTACAAAGTCATCTATGGATTTTAACTTCCTTCCCTCCCTTTGGATAAAGCTCACAATAACCCTGCCTCTAGCTCCCAAAACACTTATATCTTAGATCTGAAAAATTGTTCCTAGATAGTGAATTACTTAATTGTATTTTGAACGTATGAAACATGCATATAAAAATAGCACATTTTGATCTCATGATAAAAGAGCCTTTTCCCCTCTCAAATTTATTTCCTGAAAGGCAGTTTTAGAGAGAATCTGTTTTCAGTTTTAGATGAAAGGCTTATAGGAAACTGTGTTCATATTCTGGCTCCTCTTCCTGCACCTCAAAACCTAAAACACAAATTTTACAACCCATTTACAAGAAACAACACAAAAACCAAACACTGAGAATGCTCAGATGCAGAACGTTTTACAAAACCCAGAATATAACTTTGCTGTCTGAGGGAGAGGCTCTCTGAATAAATTAACAAACAAACACAAAAGAGCAGCCAGGAGTATCAGACGTGAGTTTCCTGGCTACTACTCCATCGACCAGGAGCATGGAAGGGCTTCCTGAGCCTGCTGGAGAGTGCGTGGAGAAAAGTTTCCTTGCCAGCCTGAATACAAAAGTTGGCATCACCCCTCCTGGGCCTGTCTTTCTTGTCTTCTCCCCACAGTGGAGCAGAATTGTCCCCTGCTTCATAAAGGATAAATACTGTACAAGCTGGTCCACAGAATGGCTTCTATTCAGTCTGCACTCCTTCCTAGGTGGGCGGTCTCTGCCCCACGGTGTGTGTGTGCTCCCAGGGGCTGATCCTCAGAGCCCAGGCCCACGGGGCAGGCAGGTGCTAGATGTGAGTCAGTGGCACTGTGTCATTCACACAGAAGCTACTGGGTTGCTGCCCTAGCCCAACAGGAGGTGTACCCTGATCTTCTCCCACAGTCCCAGGCGAGGTGCCCACAAGGGCCCCATTTGGACAGACTGCCACTAGGATCCTATTTCACCAGAGGGATCAGCATGCCAGATGAAGTAGCTGCCACCTGAATTACTACTTATTTTATGGAGCAGTTTTAAACAAAGTGATACATATTACTGTATGATATATAATGCTATATCCTTGAGTCTATAGTCCAAAATCATTGAACTTGATACTAACAAAAATGGATTTTATTGTTTGTATTTATAAGGCCATAATGGCAAACTGAAATAAAAGTACAACAAAACTCTTATCCAAAACACATGATTAAATATCAGAATTTGAAAAAAAATTGTATGTAAGTAGTGCAAACGAAGTTATACTAGAATAGTAAAACACACACAAAATATTTATTAGTTACATTCAAAAGTAAAATAAGTAATTACAGAAAGAATTACTACTAGAGGGCTGGGAAAGTGGCTCAGCGGTAGAGTGCATGCCTTGCAAGCATGAGGACTTGGGTTCGATTCCTCAGCACCACATAAACAGAAAAAGCCGGAAGTGGCGCTGTGGCTCCAGTGGTAGAGCGCTAGACTTGAGCTGAAGAGCTGAGGGACAGCGCCCAGACCCAGAGTTCAGGCCCCATGACCGGCAAAAAAAAAAAAAAAAGAATTACTACTAGATAAAAAATATTACAATAGTTTAACAGGTTGAAGTGATATAGGTTAAATATTTGGTTTTTATAAAAGTTATTTAAATCTCCCAGTTCTGTTTATCTCAGTGAAGGAAAATGTTAGAACGTAGAAATTATATGTGGCACCTCTTGCTTCCAGTACCACAAAGGGGAGTGGCACTTCCTAATGGGAGTCCTGGGATGACACCCACACCCAGCGCATGTAGACCCATCAGAGGTCCCTGTGGTGACCCTGAGGGGGCCCAGGACATCACATTGCTGCTGCAGCAGGTGCAGCACTTGTTGTGGTGGGCTGCGGCCAACAAGGCTCCATCAGTGACCAGATCAAGCAAACCAGCCTCAGGGGCCAAAGCCAGGATGGAAGGCAAGGCAGACCCCAAGTCCTGCCTTCCATCTGTGTGGACTACACAGCCAAGGCCAGACCCATTTCCCTGCTTTGGAGCACAACAAGGGTAGGGAGTGAGCCTCCAAACGGAGCATCCCCAGAATGTCACCCAGATCTGGGCCCATGCAGACCAAAAGGACGAAGGAGGAGGCTACACAGCAAAGCCAAAGGACTTCAGGCCCCTGGTGCTGCAGCTGGTGCATTGAAAGTCCAGACTCCTCTGGCACTGATGGGCATATGCAGGGATGAGCCCATACCCGAGTTCACAGGGACCAGAAAACGGAAGTCTGTGGGGATGCTAAAGGGGCTCCAGGGTGCTGAGCTGTACAGCTGTCACAAGCCTTCTGGCAGAGGGGCCAGCACACAACTCCAGTCTCCAGACCACCTTAAAGACTGATGAGGTGAGAGCAGGGGTTATACCGTGGAGGAGGGACATACAAAGCAACAAAGAAATCATCTTATAAATATGTTAGAAATAATCGAGTGAACGAAAAACATTTGAATACCCCCTGCTCTCTCTGTATTTGCTGTTGGTATAATTTGTGGAGGGGAAGGGCAAAAACAAATAGTTTAAATAGGGATACAGGTGGACTCATTGCAACAAGGAGATGTACAAGTCGTTATGTCGAAAAATGAACTTTACAACTTTGGTGGTGGGGGGAGGAGGATGGGAAAGGGCTTGATAAGAAATGTACTCATTGGGGCTGGGAAGGTGGCCCAGTGGTAGAGTGCTTGCCTTGCATGCATGAGGCCCTGGGTTCGATTCCTCAGCACCACATAAGCAAAAAGCCGGAAGTGGCACTGTGGCTCAAGTGGTAGAGTGCTAGCCTTGAGCTGAAGAGCTGAGGAACAGCGCCCAGGCCCAGAGTTCAGGCCTCACAACCGGACCCCCCCAAAAAAAAGAAATGTACTCATTGCCCTTGTAATTGTAACCCCTCTGTATGGTGTTTTCACAATAAATAAATGACTGATAAGGTGAACCACATCTGGGCTGCCTGGCCTCAAAGGGGTGGACTGCCCGCCCAGCCTTCCTTCTCCCGTGGACTGTACAGTGTACAAACATGGTGTCCCCACACCCCACACCCATGAGGGCAGGCAGTGACCTCAGAACGGAGTCTCCCTGGGATGGCACTCTCACCTAAGACCACTGCAGACCAGTACCAGCACAGCTGGAGGAAGAGAAGGCAGCAGTGGATTCAACTCCAGCCCCATGGCTGCCAGATCCTGAGTGAAATGGAGCAACAGAGACTGGGAAGGGAGGTGGGAAGGATGGGCGGGGCTCATCTGACAATGCTGGGGAGCATGCACACACATCCCCTCACTGTACATTCACCAGAAGGAAGGGGACCCCACTTCTCAACGGGTGCCTGAAGAGGCACCCACACCCACAGGGACTACAGAAATTGAGGTTCATCTGGTGACTTCGAATGGGTTCCAGGGTACAGCCTTGCTGCTGCACTGAACAACTAGCAAAAAGAAAAAGAAAAAGAAAAACATCCACTAAAACTTCTCATCCATGATAATGTATTATACTTTAAAAACAGTTTTAATTCCCTCTTGTCGTATATTTTTGCATGGAGCCCTCTGAATTAACCAAAAATCTCCACGATTTCCTCATGCACAGTAATACTAATAAATATAGCTTCTATTCTTTTTTTAATTAAGGGAGGTTGCATATAGTTCCTTCCCATGTTTAATTCATGAAAAAGAAATCCTGAATATAGCTGTCAAACACCAAACAGGATTTCTTCTGAACTCCTCACTGAAGAAAGAAAATAAAATGACCGAACAACAGGTATCACCCATATTGTCACCGTGCTAGCTTTCTCACTGATTAAAAATAATCCTGCCATGCACATGCAGATCACTTATGCAAAATTTTTTCCAACAATTCTTGTTGTTATATTACATTTATCTTTCTCCTTCTGTCTCCTCTCCTGCTTCTTTTCCCCAGGGTCCTGTTTCCCTCTTACATCCCTTTTCCCTTCAACTTTCTCCCTGTCCCCTCCTCTTCTTCCTCCTGCTATGCCTTTCCTCCTCTCTTACACCTTTCTCCTCCTTTCCTTTCCTCTTTCTCCTACACTTTCACTTTCTTCTACCTCTTCTTTATGGTCCTAGGAGTTGGACTCAGTGCCTTGTGCTCACTATGCAGATGCTCTGCTGCTCACTACAGGCCTCCAGTCTAGACTTCATCTCAATGACCATCTATTTCTGATTTGTTTTTAAATAGCAAAACCAACAAAGACTTTTGATTCAGGATTTAATTCATTGTACATATCCTGTGCCATAAATATGTGCTACTTCATACATTGTGGCTAATAGGTTTTGATTATGTCTTGGGGTTCAGATAAACTCATCAGAAACAATGTGTTTGAAGGCAATCTAATGTGATCCTGTGTTACTCCCAAATTAATGAACTGGTTACTTTGTATCTTGCACAAGTACTTCTATATTGTTCCCAGATTAATGAACTGTCACTTTGTGGTAACACCCACAGTAACACTAATCCAAGGATTGCTGGGGATCATAAGATTAAGTCCAGACAGGAAAATCCATGTGATATGTATCTCAAATTAACTGCTCAAAAGCCAGAAGAAGACTTGTGGCTAAGTGGTTTAGTGCCATCCTTGCACTGAATAAGATGATGACAGAACCCAGGCCTGAGTTGAAGACCTGTGGTGGGTGCACGCACACTCGCACATGCACGCATGCACACGCGCACATGCGCACACATGCGCACATACACACACACACACACACACACACACACATACACACACACACACACACACACACACACACAGTTTCCCAACTAGAGCAAGTAGAATATCTGTTTTTCTGGTAAGATGTCTGAGTTTCTGTCCCGTGTGTTTGTATATTTTTGAAAGCTGTATCATCAACTTACCTAATTTTAATAAATGACACCTTGTTCACTATTATTTACGTTTGAAAATATTTTAAGACACATTTTCATGTAGAAAATTGAGTTTGTTCCCCAAATTGTGATTGTCTTGGTTTGTAAGAATGAAAGAATTGTGCCTTTAATTCATTAGTTCATAAATTAGAAAAGTAACCACAACTCTAGAACCAATTGCCTTTGAATTCTAAAAGCCACACAAATATATTAGTTTTTATTTATCCTATCTTTGATTCAACTCATCTTTCTCAAAATAGTTTTTAGTTTTACTTAAATATCCTGCCATTTTTCTAACCCGAACCCTAACTGGAACATTCAAGCTAACCCTCACACTAATCATACCCTAATCCTTCTATTATGAACAGTTTCCTATTTCACATTCATCCTAATTGTAACTTGACTTGTTTTTCAAAAATTTACTTTCAATTAGACCCTAAATTTTCCATTTCCCTAATGCTAACATTAAGCCCATCTAGAACGGAAATCTAACTTTCACCCTAATGATAGTCCAATTCTAATGTTTAAGAAAAATATTCTAGTTTTTATTCATTCTAGTGAATGTTCCAGTTTGCACTATGAAAATGAATTTCAATTTGCCCTAACTCCCACAAATTTCCTGACTCTACATCTGAAGTTATATTGTTTCCTAACATGAACCATTATGTGTCCTCAAATTCTCACATCAGGAAAAATATGGTATTTTCCCTTGATCTTACCTTTTCATGAACCACTGTACCCTAAAACAGTTTCAGATTTACTCATCATCTAGTCCATTACTTAACGCTAACTCTCAACTGAAACCTGGCTGGAAAACTCTCATTAATCATTACAAGAATGATCACTGAGAAATAAATATAATGATAATGCTCTAGTTACTATTCAATCTCACATTTTTTGCGTCCACTTTGTACTGAAAACTCAATTTCATACTAAAAATATTCCTATTCATAACACTAATCATAATCAGAAGAAAATACTGACCCTAATCTTAATATAAATTATATGTCAACACTAACACAAGTAAACTAATTTTCACTCATCCTGACTTGATTCAAATAAGGCTTCCAAACATAGGTTACAATTTTTTCCCAATACCTTAGTCATTTTCTAACCCTAAACTTAACCTTAACTGGAACATTGAGTATAACCATAAGCTGATTGTAAGTAGATTCTAATATAGCAATACTCTAGTTCACATTCATTCTAACTCTTACCAGGCTTATTCTAAAATTTACCTTCAATTTGAGCCTCATTTTTTTCTCCTTCACTCTAACCCTAATCATGGCTGTAATCCTAACCATAAACTTGACCCTAATGGTATCCCAATTATATAATTTATGAAAATCCCTCATTTTGTGTCATCCTAACTGAAATTGACTTGTAATTCTTGAAATAAATTGCAGGTTTTCCTAAACCCTACAGATTTTTTCACTCTTAACTCTGAATCTATCTTGTTCTATAACAGGAATCATAATACCCATTTGATCTCAAATCCTGATATTATGAAATAAAATGTATTTCCATTATTGTAACATTTCCTGAATTCATAGAACCTAAAATAAGTTCAGATTTATTTAACATTTAACCCATTCCTTTTTTTTTTTTTTCTTTTTGTTGGTCATGGGGCTTGATTTCTGGGCCTGGGCATGATCCCTGAGCTCTAGGCATGGGCATGATCCCTGAGTTCGTTAGCTCAAGGTGTGCACTTTACCACTTGAGCCACAGCACAACTTTCAGGTTTTCTGGTGGTTAATTGGAGATAAGAGTCTCACAGACGCTCCTGCCAGGATTGGCTTTGAACTGAAATCCTCAGAAATCACCTTCTAGGAATGGGAGTCCAGGGAAACCATAACCAATCAACTAAGTGACTTGAGAATAAACACTGAACACAAATTAAGGAAGTAAAGAAGTTCATACAAGATCTATAACAAACCCCCAACAAAGCCAAACAAGTAGAAGGAAAAGAAATGAAAAACAAAGTAGAAAGTCTTGATAGTAGGTTAGACCATGCAGAAGATCGAATCCCAGGGATTGAAGACAGCCTAGATATTATAGAGAAAGAACATTCAACCATCCAAGACAAATCCAAGAAATATGGTAGATCTATTCAACATTTTGAAGACACCATCAGAAGGCGTAATCTGAGGATAATAGTTGTAGAGGAGCACCTAGAGACAGAAGTTAATGGTCTAGGAAATTTGTTTAATAGGATCTTAGCAGAGAACTTCCCAAACATGCAAAAAGATAGGCCTATTCAGACACAAGAAGCTTTTAGTACTCCAAATAGACCAGACCAAAACAGGACATCCCACCATCATGTTGTAATCTGCACAGGATCAATTCAGAGCAAGGAAAAGATCCTTAAAGTTGTCAAGGAGAAAAGATCAATCACGTATAAAGGGAAACTAATTAGAATCACCTCAGATTTCTCAGCATAGACAATCAAAGCAAGAAGAGCCTCGAATGATGTATGCCATGCCCTAAGGACAAACAACTATCAAGCAAGAATACTGTATCCAGCTAAACTCTCCTTCATAACCTCAGGTCAAATAAAAACCTTCCATAGCAAAGAAAAACTGAAACAATACATCTCCACCAAACCAGCCCTATAAAAGATTTTTAAACATGTCCTATACATAGAAGACCACAATAAAGGCCAAGAAACCTCAACCAAACTGAAAATCCAAGAACCATAGGAAGAACCTAGTTGCCACAGCCCCCAAGAAGGTGGATAAAATGGCAGGGACTCCCAAATACCTCTCAGTCCTATCTCTCAACATTAACAGACTTAAGTCTCCAATTAAGTAACATAGACTGTCTAGTTGGATTAAAAAGCAAGATCCTTATATCTGCTGCCTTCAGAAGTCAAACCTTGCCCTTAAAAACAAACACATTTTCAATGTGAAAGGCTGGAACAAAATCTACCAAGCAAACGGCCCTCATAAACAGGCAGGAGTTGCAATACTAATATCAGATAAAATAGACTTCAAATTAAAATTAGTGAGAAGAGATAAAGAAGGTCGCTACATACTAATTAAGGGATTGCTCCTTCAGGAGGATATTACAATTATAAATCTCCATACACCAAACAACAGAGCACACAAATTTATCCAAGAAACACTACTTTAACTCAAATCCCACATAGATCCAAAGACATTAATTGTTGGGGACTTTAACACACCACTCATTCCACTAGATAGATCAACTCGGCAAAAACTCAATAGAGAAACCGCAGATCTGAACAACTGCATAGATCAACCAGATTTAACAGACATCTACTGAATATTTCACCCAGCAGCATCAGAATACACCTGGGTTTACATGGGACTCAGTGTCAGGTTAGCCTAGACCACTTGGCTAACTTCCCCATGTACCATGCATATTGTATGCAGTGTGATGTCAGTGTACCACATTTTCAGGGTGTGAAAAGTCTGACATTCTTAATGCATATTTGTAATGTAGTGCAGCAGAAACTAGGAAAATATTGCTTGGCATTCTGTTTTGGTTTGAGAATAAGACTTACAAAGCTAAGCATTGTGGTGCATGCCTATAATCACAACACTCAAGAAACTGAAACAAGAAGATCACATGGAATATACAGAGACTCTGTGTTCAAACAAAAAGAGGGTAGACAATAATGGAAAGGGTAACACTGATCAACATGCATTGTCCACATGAAATAAAATGAAAATCTCTTTAAAACTATTTAAAGAGATAGTATTTATTATTTATTTTACAATTATTATTTATTTTATTATTTGCTTATTTGTTACAAATAAACTGCTGATAGCTCACACTTGCAATCCAAGATAATCAGGAAGCTCAGACATGATGATCCCAGTTGACTTTTGGGGGATGGTAACTTGAGGTAAGACTCTCATGGACTTTCTGGCCCAGGCGGTTTGAATCTTGACACTCAGATTTCAGACTTCTAAGTAATTAAGGTTACAGGGGTGAACATCCAGCTCCAGGCTTCCAAGTGACTATTATCTCCAAATAACCACAAAAATGCCAAATGTGGCTCAAGTGATTGAACTCCAGCCTTCAGCGAAAAAAATCTCAAGGGACAGTACCCAGGCCTCAAGTTCAATTCCCATGAAGAACAACAACAAAAACAAAGAATCATCAATAGAATATGTAATCACTGTTGTTGTTGGTACCCTGTGCTTACATGGTAAATATCAATAATTATTCAATGATCTCTTTGTGCATCAAACTATTAAAATCATCTTTGCCATACATCCTGACTCCACATGAGGCAAAAACATCTAACAAAGATGAAATAAAGATCCTGTGATCATTACTCAGACCAGTTCTCCCCACATTCTGGTGGCTGTTGGTGACTGTGGGAAGAGGCTTTTTTTCTGAACAGACAATGTCCACAGATGCACAGTGAGGTCCCTCAAAAGCTAGCAGAAGGGATGCACCTATGCCCAAGCTCAGTCACTGTAAGCATGGTGGGACTCATTTTCTGAGAAGCTTTCACAATACTGCTGTGTGTAGAATACAGTCGTCAAACTGGAAATGAGTTAATATTGATACTAGAGCTAACTCTCAGCATCTATTATTGCATCCCAGAAGGAGGTGATGCACAGAGATATGTGCATGTGTGTGTAAGTACACACCTTGTGTGAACAGCAGTATTGGGATTTAAACTAAAAGTCTCACACTCTCACTCAGCTTTTTCACTCAAGTATAGCACTTGGCGCTATACTTCTTAAGCCAAAGTTTCACTGAGTTTTTTTTGGTTAGTTAACTGGAAATATGAGTCTCAGGACTTTTCTGTCCAGATTTTTCTGCAAACCCTAGATCTGAGCCTTTTGAGTATCTAGAATTATAGGTGTGAGACACTTGTTGCCAGCTCCAACTACTATCCAAGGAGACACATGGCTTTATTGATACAGCTGGTTGGCCTTGGTTTATGATTAGTGGAGATTGGAGTTGGAACTCCAGCCTTTCCTAGGGCCTGAATTGGTAATTCTAGGCATCTTGTCACCATGCATCAGACAGAATTGCCTTTAGCCTACTTGTCACAGAATTGAGAGGAAACTGCCAAGTCTCCTGGAATTCAGGGCCAATGCAAGGGATATCTGTTGGTTCTGAGTAACCAGGGCTGCCATTTCCATAGCCTTTCAGTCCTCCAGATTTGCCTGCTAGATCACTGTGCTTCCTATGCTTCCAGCACCTTTCACTCACAAGGACTAGGGCAGGCCCAGGACTCTGCTTTGAGGTGCCATGTTTGTTTATTGGGCGAAGAATATGAATGTAAGAATCAGCAAACTCACTCAATCCAGGGCATAGAAAGCTGTTCACAGGCTTTCAGGATTTCAGCTTGACCATTCTGGGGTTGACTCCCACTGCCCCTACCTTGAAGCATCCTCTTCAGAACCTAGATCAAGAGGGTCCATAAGGGGCCTGCATTGCATCTCAATACTGCCTAGCTGCTTTCCTGCTAAGCTGCTCCTCCTGCACTCCTTCTGCTATGTGTGATGAAGGGGGCCAGAAAATCTATACCAAAATAATCCTGCTATAGCATGTGGGGTCAAAGTTCATAGGGCATAGAAACATTTTCCTGGGTTTTCATACTCAGGAAAATGAATGATTATTCTCTTTTTTGATTGGTTTTGTTTTTCATTATTTCTGGACGCTGTATATGTAAACACAGACTGGTTCAAATGTGCTCTTTGAACAATGTCTTAATTTGATAAGCAGACATCTCACAATAAGTCAAATACCCAATAGCCCCATTTGTCAAAGGTCTTCTTTTCTCCAACACCTTCAAGAAGATGCAAGAAAGAAAAGAAAATATTTTTGTAACCCTTCTCTTTGATCCATGGGTGAACACAAAGTGTGGATCCAAAGTGTGGATCAAAGTGTGGTAAAGCAACAGTCTTGACCAAAAAAGCTCAGGGATAGCACCTAGACCCTGAGTTCAAGCCCTTGGAACAAAACAAAAGCACAAGAAAACAATCCACAATATGTATGGGATATATGGATATACCTGTATTATACCATAACTATGCTGTAAAAATAAACCTATTAGAAAATTTAAATTTGTTTTCTTTTGTAGCTCAGTACCCAAAGCTCAGGCCTATAATACTACTTACTCAAGAGACACTTCTCATCAACTCACCAGGAAAAAGCTGGGAGTGAAAGTGTTGCTCAAGGGGCAGAGTGCCCGCCACAAAACTAAAAGCTAAAACAAAAAGCTTGAGCTCTGTATTTAAACAGAATACTGGACCAAAATATTTCTTATGTGTCCCTGTCTACCTTCTATCTTTCTAGAGTGAACTGAATCAATACTGTTCCATTTTTACCAGAGAAAAAATTGGATCTGAAAATGGTGCTGGGAAAACTAGATATTCACCTTCAGAAGATTGAAACTCAGTTGCTATCTCTTACACCATACCACCTACACACACACACACACACACACACACACACACACACACACACACACACACACACACACACACACACACACACACACACACATTAATTCAATTTAATCAAAAGATCAGTGCTAGAGAACCTGCTATTGATTACATGTAACACTCAGATTAGCCCCTTCCAAGTCAAATCTCTGGGGCTAGGGAGTGAACTCCAGGCCAGACACACACTAGGCAATGTTCTAACATTTGAACTGTGCCTCTATCCCTTTTTTATTTAATATTTTTGAGAGGGTCTTATTACCTTGCTTCAAAGTGCCACTGAATGTATAATATCCTTGCACTGTTCCCCAAAAGCCCAAATTACAGCCTCTGCCAACATTTCCAGTTTTTCTCATTTTTCTTCCTATCTTCCACACACATAATCTCACTTCAGAAGATACTTTTCTCAGGTATTTGTTCTGATGAAAAACTGACTACTTGCCGGGTGCTAGTGGCTCACGCCTGTAATTCTAGCTACTCAGGAGGCTGAGATCTAAGGATCACAGTTCAAAGCCAGCCCAGCAGAAAAGTCAGTGAGACTCTTATCTCAAATTAACCACTAGAATACCGGAAGTGGTGCTATGGCTCAAGCAGTAGAATGTTCGTCTTGAGCTGAAGAGCACAGGGATAGTGCCCAAGTCCAGAGTTCAAGCCCCACGACTTACGAAAAACAAACAAAAAACCTGACTACATGCAACCCAATTAATATGCAGCAATCCCTTGTATTTGATGCACTGACATTTTATAATCTAAAAAGAAAACAAAAAAATCCACTTAAAGTTCTATGAGGGCAGAGTGAGAAAGGTGAGAGGCCCTGGGATTAGACATGTGGGACTCCTGACCTAAGTGGCAGAGTAAGCACCTTCCCCACATCAGGACCTTCATGACACCAAATCTGCACCTTTGTCCTCTGTCAGTGTCCACAATGACTACCCCACTCATATCTGCCACCATTTTCAACTTGAGAGAAGCTTTATGCAAGTTTTGGTTGCCAAGATGCTCAATGACAGAGCTCCCAGAGAAGGGGCTGCTTGCTGGACAGGAAGGCAGTGGTCTCTCCTGCTGCTGAGGTGTTTCCCTTGGAGGCACTTGGCCAACACCCTGCCCAGCACCAAGTTCCACCAGAACTAGGTCATCAGCAACCTGAAGGGTGAGCCAGTCCCAGTCTTGTACTCTAGGGACAGCAGCTTCAGAGACTGCTCTTTCTCACAGGTGCTGCTGCCCAATTAGAAGCAGACCAAAAGAGGCAGGTCAATTCCAGTCGCTATAAGAACTAGCTATTCCTCCAATTTGAAGAAAACACCTATAAATATAGAGACAAGTGTCACTTCATGCACAGCATCCACAAGCTCCACAGCCTAGCCTGCCATCCCAAGTGCAAGATCTAGTACCTTCCATGTCACCAACCTTTGCCTCTATGAGCCCTGCTGCCACTTCATCCACAAAGCCAAGGAACACAGAGCCCTGGCCAGGACCTTTCTTCAGACCTTCCCTATCTCCAGCATAGCTTTAGCTTTGCTGGATTTTCCAGTGACAATGAGACTGCTGCCACCACGAGGCTGCTAGATAGTCCCACGTCGATCATCCCAACACCCATCCTGATTGCCGATGACCTCCTGGGTTCACCCAACCTTCCTGATGGCACCAATAACCCCTTCACCTTCTAGAGTCAGGTATTTGTTCTTTACCTCTTTCATGGGGCTGCCTTTCATGTCTACCCCACCACCTTCCTATTCTGATCCATGTCTGAGTTCTCTCACATATTTGATTCTCATGCCACCCCTCAGAATTCTCTCTTGGGTCAAGGCTACCTGTGCAGTACAGCAGGAGCCATGCTGGGTCAGATTCCCCCATCTTGGACAATTCAGGAGACCTGCCCATTTTCAGCAAACTTTCCATCTCATATGACTAAAGCACCAGGGTAAGGAGGGACACCCCCAATCCATTCCTTCTACTCCCCTTCCTCCTGCACCACATCCTAGATCCAATTAATCACCAAAAAACCTGGAAGTGACCTGTATTTCAAGTGGTACAGTACTAGCTTCATGCTAAATGAAGCTCAAGGATAGCTCCTATCCTGAATTCAAGCACCAAGACCACCACAGAACATCAACAATAAAAAGATGAGTGATTTGGAAATGGAAAAAGGCCTTTAAATTCAAGTAGATCCACTGAAATGGAAAAAATAACCCTGTCCTATGACTAAAGGACTCAATATTGTACTTTATTTTACTTTTTATCAGTTGTGGAGCTTTAGTCATGGCCTGGGCAACGTCCCAGAACTTTTTTGCTCAAGACTAGCACTCTACTTCTTTAAGCAACAGCTACACATCTGGTTTTGGGGGTGGTTAATTAGAGTAAGAATATCACAGACTTTCTTGCTCAGGCTGGCTTTGAATTGTGATCCTCAGATCTCAGCCTCCTAGAAGCTAGGATAACAAATGTGAGTCATCAGTGCCCAGCTAGGACTTAATATTTCTAAAAGAGGGCTGGGAAGTTGGCTCAGTGGTAGAGCGCTTGCATTGCATGCCTGAGGCCCTGGGTTCAATTCCTCAGCACCACATAAGCAAAAAGAAAAAAGCCAGAAGTGGCGCTATGGCTCAAGTGGTAGAGCGCTAGCCTTGAGCTGAAGAGCTGAGGGACAGTGCCCAGGCCCAGAGTTCAGGCCCCACAACCGGACCCCAAAAATTAAAATATTTCTAAAAGAGCAGTACTTTTCAAATTGCCTTTGCATTCAAAATACCCCTTACAAGATTGTGACCTGGGTTTAAATTAATTGCAAAATTCATTCTAAAATGTGTAAGGGACTATAAGAAATCCTAAACAAACTAATTGGATACTGCAAAAACAAGAGGAAGTTAAGTAGGGGAGGATGACTCACATCTGTGATCTTCGCTACACAGAAAGAAGAGATCTGAGGACGGTAATTCAAAACCCACCTGAGGAAGAAAAACCTTTCCAAAAATTATTTCCAAAAAAACAACAACAAATATCCAAAATTGGAGCTATGGACAAGAGAAAAAACTGTTCAAGGACAGTATTAACATGTACTTTTCCTTTTTCCTGTATATGTTTTTCTTTAGTTTAAAATTGCCATTGCCCAAATTTTGTTTCTCTGATATATTTATCTTTCATGCCACCTTGGAATTTGAACTCAGGACCTTGCTCTCTTGCTTATTTTTTGTTCAACACTTGTACATAGAACTTTAGCTACACCTCTAGTTCCTGACTTTTACTGATTCATTGAATAAGGATCTTTAAGATTTGTCTGCAGGTGCTGCTTTGAACCTCCATCTTTAGAATATGCCACTTTAGAAGCTACAATTAGTGAGATGGTCCATGACACCTGGCAAGTCATTTTCCATTTATGCAAGTCTTCTTTCTCCTATTTATGATGTATTTTATGTCAGTGTTCATATTTCTTATGTATCTTTTTTCCAAATTTTTTATTGTGATTGATTACATAATTTCATAAATTTCAAAGTATTTTGGGATAGTGATGCTTAGTTAAAGTCACAAACACATTCTAACACTCATGGGACAAATTGCCTATCATGGTCCATGAAGTTTATGATTTCTATGGGCTTTGACTATACAGTTATTTCTTCCATATTGAGTGATATTGCATAGTGTCAGCTGTTTTCTCTTTCCCACTCATTTCCTCCCTCCCATCGCTGCCTTTAAGTTGCTTGGTTTGTTTTGATCAATGTCCGGTGCAGCCGATGGGTCCCACTGTTGTATGTTTTCCCGTTTCCCTCTAGTTCTGTGTCCTCCTCCTAGTTTCCCTCCGATGTGCACATATATACCATATGTGGTCAGCGGCATGGGGTCATTTAGTAATCATTGGACTAGATGAGTGGGGGTTTTTTGTTTCTCGAGTCTTGTTTACTGTGTATGTTCTGGATTTAACATCCACTTATCAGGGAGACCATGTGCCATTTGTCTCTTTCCTCTTGGCTTACCTCACTCAACATGATTTCTTCTAGTTCTATCCATTTCCCTGTGAATGCCATTATTTTATTCTTTCTAATCGCAGCATAATATTCCATTGGATATAAATACAATTTTTTGATCCATTCATCTGTAGTGAGAGCATCTGGGTTTTTTCCATATCCTGGCTATTGTGAACAGTGCTGCAATAAACATGGAGGTGCATATGTCCTTGTATCCTGGTTCCTGTTGTTCAGGATAGATGCCTAAGAGTGGTTAGTGCATGGTGACAGGCTGGAGTCCACTTTTAGTTTTCTGCATGTGGCCGCCCAGTTTTCCCAGCACCAGTAGTTGAAGAGGCTGTGCTTCTTCCACTGTATGTGTTTGGCTCCTTTGTCAATTATCAGCTGATTATAGGCATGTAGTTTTGTTTCTGGATCTTCTATTCTATTCCCTTGGTCTTTGGGGGTCTGTTTCTTTTTTTTGGGGGGGGGTCTGGTCATGGGGCCTGAACTCTGGGCCTGGGTGCTGTCCCTCAGCTCTTCAGCTCAAGGCTAGTGCTCTACCACTTGAGCCATAGCGCCACTTCCGGCTTTTTTCTTTTTTCTTATGTGGTGCTGAGGAATCGAACTCAGGGTCTCAGGCATGCAAGGCAAGTGCTCTACCACTGAGCCACCTTCCCAGCCCCTCAGGGGTCTGTTTTTGTGCCAGTACCATGCTGTCTTTGTCATTATGTCTCTATAATAGAGTTTGAAGTCAGGCATCGAGATCCCTCCCATGTTTTCTTTTTTGCCTAGAATTATTTTGGTTATTCTAGTTCTTTTGATGTCCATATGAATTTTTGGACTGTTTTCTTTCTGTATTTCAGCAATGTACATCATTGGGATTTTAATAGGAATTGCATTAAATTTGTATATTAATTTTGGCATTTTCACTACATTGTCTGCCTATCCAAGAACAGGGAAGGTCTTTCCACTTTCTGGTGTCCTCTATAATTTCTTTCTTTAAGTTTTTATAGTTTTCATTAAACAGTTCTTTTGCATCTTTGGTTAGGCTAATTCCTAAATATTTTATTTGGGGGGGGGTATTGTGAATGAGGCCGTTTCCTTGATTTCCCTTCCTGCTTGTACATTGTTTGTGTACAGGAAGGCAACTGATTTTTGTGGGTTGATTTTGTATCCTGCTACTTTGCTGAATTAGTTTATAAGTTCTAAGAGCTTGAGGGTGAAGTTTTTGGGATCATGGAGGTATAGTATCCTGTCATCTGCCCAAAGAGATCATTTAACTTCTTCCTTCCCTATGCGGATCCCTTTAATGTCTTTTTCTTGCCTTATTGCTCTGGCTAAGGTTTCCAGAAGTATATTGAAGAAGAGTGGAGAAAGTGGGAATCCTTGCCTTGTTCCTGATTTTAGGAGAATTGGTTGTTTTCCCCATTAAGTATAATATTGGCTGTTGGTCTATCGTATATGGCTTTTATTGTTTTAAGGAATGTTCCTTCTATTCCTATTTTTCCCAGAGCTTTTAACATGAATATTGTCTCATATCAAAAGCTTTTTTTCTGCATCAATGGAGATAATCATGTGGCTCTTGACCTTGGGTCTGTTGATATGATGGATTACATTTATTAAATTATGTAGGTTAAACCATCCATGCATCTCTGAGATGAAGCCTACTTGGTCATGATGTATGTTTTTTTATATGTTTCTGGATTCTGTGGGATAGAATTTTGTTAATGATCTTTGTCTGTGTTCATCAAGAAGATTGGTCTGTAGTTTTTTGTTGTTGCTGTTGTTGGGTCTTTGCTTGGGTTGGGGATGAGTGTGATATTGGCATCGTAGAATGAGTTTTGGATAGCTCCCTCTTTTTCTATTTCATAGAAGAGGCTGAGGAGTATGGGTGTTAGTTCCTCATTAAAAGTCTTACAGAATTCCGTAGTGAATGCATCTTGTCCTGGGCTTTTCCTTGTTGGAAAACTTCTGATTGCTTCCTTTATCTCATTGTAAGATATTGGCTTTTTTAATTGATTCGTTCTTTGCTCAGATTGGGTAACTTGTATTTCTCTAAAAATGCATCCATTTCTGATAGGTTTTCTTTCTTTAGAGAGTATGGATTCTGGATATAGTTCTTTAGAATTGCTTGGATGTCTTGGGTATTTGTTGTGATTTTTCCCGTGGCATCCCTGATCTTGTTAATTTGGGTTTCCTCTCTTAAGTAATCTTGCCAAAGGTCCATCAATTTTATGTATTTTTTTAAAAAAACAGCTTTTTGTTTTATCAATTTTATTTATAATTTTCTTAATCTCTAGCTCATTAATTTCAGCTCTTAATTTGGTAATCTGGTTCCGTCTAGTAACTTTAGGTTCCACTTTTTTCATGTTTTTCTAGTAGTTTACAACATGGGATTATTTACTTAGTCCATCTCTATTTTCTTGATGTGGACACTGAGGGCAATAAATGTGCCCCCTCAGGAATGCTTTTGCTGTGTCCCACAGGTTTCTTGATGTGTATTCATTTTCATTGAATTGTGGGATCCTATGTATCTTGTTAAATATTTTCTCCCCAAACTAGATTTTTGATGTTATTTAGGGTGAAATTTTCTTAGATGTTTGCATGAAGCACAATGGATGTGTAATGATACTTGAATTCACTGTTGGAAGAGAGTTCCATGTACCACTACATTTACTCTGGCATTTGTCCCAATTGACAGATTATGAGCTTGAGGATCAAGGAGGAACACCTTTCTAGGATGTCTGGTCTGCTATGTCTGCTATGTCCTAGAGCTAGAGGCATGGCCTGGACTTTTGCCACTGCCTATGCATTTAATAGTTGCCTCTATATTCAGTAGATTCTCTTGTACAGCTACAGGTATTTCAACCCACTCAGGACCCATGTGCCTGGGTCATCAGATTATAGGAAGAAAAAATCCACAGTATATAGGATTCAAGAATTGTACAACATAAATATTGACATTTTAATAGAGTTAGAAGAGTAAATAAAATAAACATTTTACATCAATCATGACAAAAAGTAAAATAGATATTTTCCCAGGGAGGGGAGAAGGAACCAATAACACTAGATCTTCCTATAAGTTGCCTATAAGCAGAAATGCTAGGTCAGGGTAGTCAAAGGGATCTACCACCTCATTACAGAAAGGCTTCTCTTCCTGAGTTGAGGGAGGGACATATTCAAATTTCTCCATTGGAGATTGGTTTTCCTGCAGCAGATACTCTGTGAGGACAGACTCCCTTTCCTCAACCGAATCAAGCTTTGAGACATCACTTATTGGTGCTTCTGAACACAGACTGGGGAAATTTTCCTCAAACCCCACAAGTGCTGGTTTATCCTTCTTGCCAAGACATGTCCTGATTTGACTCACCTGGAGCTGATCTAGGCAGACTGTGAAAGTCAAGTTAATAAATTCTGGATCTTCTTCCACTGGAGTACCTGCAGGTTCATCTGCGTCATGTGTAGGGTTCAGAACAAGTGGGACATCCACAGGACTCGAAATATGCTTGGTCTTTTCTGCAAATGGCCTTATCTGCTCTACATTCACATTCTTTCTGGAGTCCAGTGATGACTCCAGATCTCCATAATCACCATTGGTGACGCCACTGAGGGTTCTTTATTTCGAATTCAGAGAAAGCTGCTCTATGGTGATCGAAACCTGAGAATGTAAATAAGTAAAGGATTCTTAGAGTGGAGTCTATAAGTTCAGGTGTAATTAAACTGCCATGAGGTTTTAATGAAGAAAGCTATTGAGCTTGAGTTTGGACTGAACAGTGGTGAGAAGGTAGGGAGTTTCTAATCAGCACCGATGCCTGAATATTTTCAAAAAGAAACAGGCATTACCTGGCAGAGAATATCCATAAAAGGACATTTTGTCAAGCTGGGTAGTACTAAGGGCTCCTGGCCAATCACCATCCCGAGAAGCCCATCCCTAGGGGCCTAGTTTCGATCACTACTCACAAAGTCTTGGCACCTATACAAGGACTCCTCTTTTTTCTAGCTCTGATAAATCATGTGTCACTCCACTGGTCAAGAAGGATGTGTAAGAGGAAGAGCAAGTCCAAGAGTGCAAGTTGAATATGACATAGTATATGAGTTTATTCAGGGTGTCTTGGTTCATGGGCTCATAGAAGTCATCAGTGGAAAAGTCCATCCGCAAAGTGAAGATGGAATAAAGGGTTCTGGGAGCAGATTGGTGGCAAGGTGAGAACCTGCCCTCCCCCTTCTCTGCCTCCCATAGCCCCTTTCTTACAAACCCCATGCAGAGGCTGTCCATCCTCTATGCAGAGGTGCATTTATTAGGAAGTGGGAGGAGATTCCTGGGATTAGGATGCTTCTCACAACCCAGTTCTAAGAAGCTGCTGCAAGACAATTCTCCATATTTCTCACTGTGGGTTGTTCCCCCCATGATATGATTCTCTGCACACAATATTCCCTTGTCATTGATGAGAGACCACAACCACACCCACACCTATGCCATCTGCCAACTACTAAAGTCCCAAACCTTAACTCCCTGGTGGAAATCATAAATAGTGTGCAAAGGAGAAATGTGTACTTTGAATCAGAAGCCTCAAAGATACCCAGTTTGCTAGGAGAGGCCTTCTCTTTGTGCCAGAGTTCACTTACTTCTTGTTCATCTTCCTTACAGTTAGGGCAGAGGGATCTGTACCTATGGGAGGACAGGAGAACATCACTTTAATGGCTCCTCTTTTCAGAACTAACAGGACACCTAAGGATCTGGCTAAGTCCCAGATGGGAATGTGAAACTGAGAGACAACAGTGAAGTATGTCTATTCAGTCCTGTGAAAATTCTGCTAAGAGGCTTATAGAAGTCTGTTCAAAGTAAATGTGCCAATGATTCACCTCCAATCTTAGCTAATCAGGATGCAGAGATCTGAGAATCACCGTTTGAAGCAAGTCTGGCAGAAAAATTTGAAGACCCTTATCTAAAAGGCAGAAATGACCCTGTGACTCAAATGGTAGAGTGCTAGCTGTGAGCACCAAAAGATTGGTACTTAGACCCTGAGTTCAAGTAGCAAGACATAAAATGTAAATGGTTCAGGGCTTACAAATGGAAGGCATCCCTTGTAGGGAGCCGGGGCGAGACTCCGCCCACTCCCTTGCAGCTTTGAGGTAACCACCCCATATTAGACGGTGCTTGGCGGGACGCCTGGGCTGTGCGCGTGCGCGAGCCAGGTAGAGTCCCCAGCCAATCCCATGACACCTGGTGACGGTGAAAGGCAGGCGACCAACAATAGACCGACCCGCGTTCCTATTTCCCTATATAAGCGGCTATGTTTCGGGTGCACGCTATCTCGCGCCCAAGCTCTCCTACAACTAAAAGGCTCTCCAATAAAGCGTGATCTGAGAAGACTCCTGGTGTGGTGGTCGTTCTTTCTCGCTGGTCGAGTAGACGGTCGCTACAAGTGGTGCCGAAACCCGGGAACGAACCAGGGACGGGACCCGTGCGAGAGGCCGAACCGGAGCCAGAACTCAACACGCGGAGAGGGGACGTCGGTAAATATCCCCCGGTATGCTGTTCACTGTAGATTTAGATATTTATTGGTTGCTTGCATTGCTTCTTCCTTTGTGGCTTGTCTTTTTGATGGTGCGCACTTGCCTCGAGGAGGGAGGGTTTGATTTAATCCAGGAAGGATGCAAAGTACTAACGCAGCATCAGGATAGTCTATCAGAGTCAGCATACAGTAAGGGGGAGGAAAATAGGCCTAAAAGAAAAAGGGAAAAAAGACAAAAGGATCCTAAAGAATTAAAGCAGGAGGGACTGCAGCCCTCACAAAAGGAGAAGGGTTTTAGGGAGGGGGCCTCAAGGAGACCCCCATGCCCTTCTTTAAAAACAAACCGGTTCTCAGCCCTACATGTGGAAGGGCGGGACCAAGAATATAGTAATCTTGTGAGTGACTCAGAGGAAGAAATGTTAGAGGAGGAGGGAGAACAGCTCGATCCAGCTGATAGTGAAGACTTAGAAGAGGCTGCGGCGGAGCACGAGGCAGACAGATATGGGGGGTGGCGCCCCCTAGGGGTGGGAGTACCGCAGCAGCCAGGGAGAGGAAACGGAGCTGCCCCTCACCAGTCGGCCCCCCCGCCGTGCCCGCCGGCAGGGAAGAGTCACTTTATAAAAGAAAATACCTGGTCGCGGCTGGCAGCCGCTTTCCCAGTTTTTGAAAATCCAATTACTGCTGAAAGAAATTTTGAGCCGGTTTCCTACTCCCAGTTAAAAGATTTAGTTGAGGCAGTCAGGACTTATGGAGTGACGGCTAATTATACCACTGCCCTGCTCCGAAGACTGACCGTCAATGCCATGATGCCCACGGACTGGTTTGAGGTAGCCCGTACCTGTCTCAATCATGGGCAGTTCCTCGATCTCCGGTCTATTGTTCAAGACAAGGCTCAAGCCCAATACAGACAAAATGTCCGTGACGGGCACCCGGACTGGACCGTAGACATGCTTCTCGGGCAGGGAATCTACTCGGTAGACCAGACAGGATATCCCTTTGAAGTATACCGCCAGGTAAAGGAGGTTTTTTACAGGTCCTGGCGAGCCCTCCCAAACAAGGGAGAGGTGGCTGGCAACCTAACAAAAATCATGCAGGCCCCTAATGAGCCATTTTCTGATTTTGTTGCCCGTATGCTAGAGACAGCCGAGCGGGTATTAGGAAATCTGGAAACAGCCATGCCATTTGTACAACAAATCATTTTTGAACAAAGCACCAAGGAATGTCAGAGGGCAATTACCCCAGTAAGAACCCAAAGCCTAGAAGCTTGGTTAAAAGCCTGCAGAGAAGTAGGTGGCCCCCTGACCAATGCGGGGCTGGCAGCTGCTGTCTTGTCGGCTGCCGGGGCCGCAAAAGATAGTAAAGGAAAAGGGTGTTTCCGGTGTGGTCAGTTGGGACATTTTAGACAGCAATGCCCACAAAATGCTGGTCCTGCACAAAACATACCCAGGCCGCCAAGGACTCCAGGAGTGTGTCCTCGTTGTAAAAAGGGAAAGCATTGGGTCAACGAATGCAGGTCAGTTAGAGACATCAATGGACATTTTATACCCCAAATTACTCCAAACACTAATTCGGAACAGGAGCCAAAAAACGGAGAAAAGGGCCCTCGTCCCCAGGGCCCGAAAGTTTATGGGGCATTTCAGACTCTGGCTCCTGGACAGCACCCGCAACAACCCCCCAGCCAAGAAGAGCAACCTCAGGCTCCGCAGGGTTGGACCTCTGTGCCACCTCCGGACGGTATTAACACAGCAGATGGGTGTCCAGATTGTGGAGACAGACATGACAGGACCCCTAGATGAAGGCACTGTAGGAATAGTTT
This sequence comes from Dipodomys merriami, assembly GCF_024711535.1. NCBI lineage: Eukaryota > Metazoa > Chordata > Mammalia > Rodentia > Heteromyidae > Dipodomys > Dipodomys merriami. The sequence goes on from NW_027203004.1 coordinate 2,429,595, forward strand.
TAGGACGCTCCTCCTCCACAATGAGAGGATTAATAATTTTCCCGGGAGTAATTGACCCTGACTATACGGGGACTATCAAGGTCCTCTGCCATGTCCCCCATGGAGTGGTGTCCATTTCTCCCGGGGACAGAATCGCACAGCTTCTGCTTTTGCCTTCTCTTCATGGCAACTTCCCTGCTAAGGAGATAGAGAGAGGAGATAAAGGGCTAGGCTCCACTGGAGTCGACCTTACATGCCTATCCATAACTTTAGACCAAAGACCCATGCTAACTCTCCAAGTGGAAGGGAGAAGATTTGAGGGACTGGTGGATACAGGGGCAGATCGAAGCATCATCCAAAGAGGGGAGTGGCCAAAGCAATGGCCAACTCAGAAATCCTCCCAGACCTTACAAGGGCTGGGCTATGCCGATGCCCCACAGTTAAGTGCAAAAGAATTGACTTGGAGAACAGACGAAGGCCAAGTTGGAAAAATGCAGCCATTTGTGGTAGACGTCCCTGTCAATCTTTGGGGAAGAGATGTGCAGCAACAGCTAAAGCTAACTTTAACTAATGATTATTCTGAGGCCAGTCAGAATATGATGAAACAGCAAGGATTTGTGCCAGCCTTGGGGCTTGGTCGGCGTCTCCAAGGACACAAGGAGCCGATAGAGCCACTTCCTAAACAGGACAGGAAGGGTTTGGGTTTTTCTTAGGGGCCTCTGAAAACAAAGCTTCCACTGAAGGTGCGGTACCCATACCTTGGTTAACGCAAAAGGTGGTGTGGGTTCCTCAGTGGCCCCTCTCTCGAGAAAAATTGGAAGCGGCTCAAACTCTTGTCCAGGAACAGCTGCAGCTGGGGCATGTTGAGCCTTCAGTGTCATCTTGGAATACCCCAATTTTTGTGATCAAAAAGGCCTCCGGAAAATGGAGATTATTACATGACCTTAGAGCAGTAAATGCCCAGATGCAAATTATGGGACCCATCCAAAGGGGACTTCCACTGCTCTCTGCGTTACCTAGAGAGTGGCCTATTTTAGCTTTAGACATTAAGGATTGCTTTTTTTCCATACCTCTTTATGAAAAGGATAGGGAGCGCTTTGCCTTTACTTTGCCCTCGGTTAATCATGAAACCCCGGATGCTCGCTATCAGTGGAAAGTTCTCCCCCAAGGGATGGCTAATAGCCCAACAATTTGTCAATTGTTCGTGGGGGCTGCATTAACCCCTGTTAGGGAAAAAATTCCAAAAGTACGAATTGTCCATTATATGGATGATATCTTGTTGGCTGCTCCCTCGGTAGAGACTCTTCATAAAGTGTTTGGGCAGGTAACGGAGACCTTAGCTAATAAAGGATTGATTATTGCCCCTGAGAGGGTTCAGCAGACTAGTGTTGTTCAATTTCTGGGAACCATTGTTTCTCCTACTGAGATTAAACCACAAAAACTTTCCATTCGAACTGGTCATCTTAAAACACTTAATGATTTTCAGCAATTGGCAGGAGATATTAATTGGATAAGGGGGTTTCTTAATCTCCCTCGGTCAGAGTTGTTACCTTTATTTGCTATTTTGGAGGGCGACCCTGAAGTCACCTCCTCTAGATCCCTGACACCTTTAGCACTAAATTCCCTACAAAAGGTTGAGGCAGCTTTGTCTAGGGCTCAACTTTCACGGGTTGATTTAAAATTACCTATTGATTTATGTATATTAAAAACAGAAAATTATCCCACGGGGGTTCTTTGGCAAAATGGCCCCTTATTGTGGCTCCACGGCAATTCTGTGGGAGCAAAAACTGTTCAATATTTTCCTGAATTAGTGCCTAAACAGGCAATTTTGGGTATATTGTTTAATGCACTTTGCAAAAATTCCAGATAAATTAATTATTCCATACACCCGTGAGCAAGTTGAAATTTTAGCAGCCACAATGGTTATGTGGGCAATTCTTGTTTGCTCATTTCCAAATGTAATTGATAATCATTATCCTAAGCATCCTCTGCTCGCCATAGTTAACAAAAATTTAGTGTATTTTCCTGTTGTCACTTCAAAGGAGCCCTTGGTTGATGCTCTGACTTTCTTTACGGATGGATCAAAATCTGGACAAGGTGCCTTTTTTGTTCAAGGACACAAACAGCCGGTAGTCTTTAATTTTCGGCCGAATGCCCCACAGGCTGTTGAATGTTTAATTGTGCTTGAAGTTTTTAAAAGATTTGATCAACCTTTTAACTTATTTTCTGATTCATTATATGTTGTAAATGCCGTTGCTTCTCTTGAAGTTGCTGCTTCAGTTAAGCAGGCCAGTACAATTTCTAATGTTTTGTTACAGATTCAGTGCCTGATCTTAAACAGAAAACATCCTTTTTATATTGGACATATTCGTGCCCACTCTATGTTGCCGGGCCCGATGGCAAAGTGTAATGATTTGGTGGACCAGGCAACACGGGCTATGGCTCTGGTTGCTGCTGATCCTGTAGAATTGGCAAAAGACTTTCATAGATTGTATCATATACCTGCTAATACCCTTAGGAAAAGATATAATTTGTCCAGGCATGTGGCAAGAGATATTGTTAAAGCCTGTAAATCTTGTGTTACCTTTCTTCATCCTCCCCATGTGGGGGTAAACCCCAGGGGGTTGAGACCAAACGCCCCATGGCAAATGGATGTTACTCATCTGACGGAATTTGGTAAGTTGAAATATTTACATGTGTCTGTGGACACCTTTTCTGGTGTCATTCATGCCACACCTCTGGCAGGAGAAAAGGTGTCTCACGTCAGAATACACTGCTTAGAAGCTTGGGCAGCTTGGGGAAAGCCCCTTAGACTTAAGACGGATAATGGCCCTGCTTATACTTCCCATGGTTTTCGTGCCTTTTGCGCACAAATGCAGGTTGCCCACACCACCGGATTGCCCTACAATCCTCAAGGACAAGGTATAGTGGAAAGAGCTAATCGAAGCATAAAAGAAATGCTTCAAAAGCAAAAAGGGGGAATTGCTGAGTCCGCGTCCCCCAGGGAAAGACTTTCTCTTGCGCTCTTTACCCTTAATTTTTTAATTCTAAATGACAACGATCAGTCTGCCGCAGATCGGCATATGACAAGAGACTCCATGGATACTAAAGACATGGTTATGTGGAAGGATGTTATTAATAATAAATGGTGTGGACCGGATCCGGTAATAACGAGATCCAGGGGAGCTGTTTGTGTTTTTCCACAGAGTCAAGAAGTACCTCACTGGGTGCCAACGAGACTGACCAGGCCGGTGGAGACTGCAGCAGAACCCCCTCTTGAAGATGCAGCTGATCTTCCTGCTGTTAGCAACAGTGCTAATAGCAATCCCTGTGATAGCTAAACCAATGATGCTGTGGGCTGTTACAATTTACTGACTGGATTGCCTCTGCAGTGTCCTTTTCCAAAGAGCGGGTGGGAGTCGGAATGTTTTTAGCCTGCTGCTTGGGAGGATGCGTGGTCTGCCTATGATTGGTCTGTCGCCTTCGAGCCCAAACCAGAAGGGACAAGGTTGTTATCTTGCAAGCATTAGCCGCTTTGGAGAGTGGATCCTCACCCCAGATTTGGCTGTCGGCCCTAAGAGGCAGTTAAGCCTTACCATTCTGCATAGCCTTAGCACCCCGAGGGATCAGGGGATCCCATTGCACCGGACAGGTATGCAATTTGCAATTTGGGACAGGGTGCAAGGCAAGTGCACTGCACTTGAGGAGATGGTTCTCATCTCCTCAAGAAGAGCATGCTGGGTTGCAAGTGGGTTGATGCCCAAGATCCCACCTCTGCAAAAAAGGCATCGGACGGGCCTGGTCATCACTGGGGAAGGAGCCCCTCAGGCGAAGGCCAGTGCAAGGTCCTCTCATTAATGTTTTAGACAGAGGCCCAACCTCTACTCTTACCTGTTGCCAAAAAACAAAGAAGGGGGAACTGTAGGGAGCCGGGGCGAGACTCCGCCCACTCCCTTGCAGCTTTGAGGTAACCACCCCATATTAGACGGTGCTTGGCGGGACGCCTGGGCTGTGCGCGTGCGCGAGCCAGGTAGAGTCCCCAGCCAATCCCATGACACCTGGTGACGGTGAAAGGCAGGTGACCAACAATAGACCGACCCACGTACCTATTTCCCTATATAAGCGGCTATGTTTCGGGTGCACGCTATCTCGCGCCCAAGCTCTCCTACAACTAAAAGGCTCTCCAATAAAGCGTGATCTGAGAAGACTCCTGGTGTGGTGGTCGTTCTTTCTCGCTGGTCGAGTAGACGGTCGCTACAATCCCTACTGGCTCAGAAGTCATTTAGCCACCTTTGACACCCTAGCCCTTTCTCTGATTACATTATTTCACAGGCCTCCAGGATTACTACTGAAAACTTATTTACAAATGGTAAATGTGATTTCCTGGAGCCTCAGCTAGGTGAGAGCTACTGGCTCATGCCTGTAATCCTGGTTTGTCACAGATTTCTAAAGCTCCAATAGCTTCTGAGGGAAATGAAATGTCCTGGCTGGCCAGTCTTAAGAAATTAGTCATGGTGTGTTTTTCTTTGTCTTATGCCAAGTTCTTGTGAGAAGAGCCCAGTGAAACAAACAGTCTCAGATTGGAGCCAGTACTCCCAAGACTCATCCATGAGGGCTGGCTGAGCAGCCCCAGATTGAAAGAGGAGCACTCACTTTTTAAACATAACAGCCAGCACTTGCTCCATTTTCCCACAGCCTATAGTTGTATAGGAAGTTTTGAATAAAGAAGAGATCTCCTTTCTGGTGGGCAGGGACTAGGTTAATCACAAGCCTCTCCAGGCCTGCCTCCAAGCTCCATAATTTACAGGGTATATCCCAGGTTGGAGCCGACTCCTTTTCACACTAAGGTGGTAAAAAGAATGGATCTTTCAAACATGGAATTGGGAGCACACTTCAAATTGAGTAACTGTAATAGAGTGGATTGAAAACTACGTAGAAAGAATTATTTCAATATAGACACTTAAAAGCACACAAGAAGATGGTTCTAGTCTGAGTAAGATGAGATCAAATAGGTTTCCTATCATGATTACACCTCGCCTGAGTTGCTCTGTATTTCTCTTGGTTTCTACTTGGACAAAGGCCTGAGAAACTAGATTTGGTTCTTGGCACTGATCCAATGTCTGAAGCTTTGAGTGATGCACTCACTCTTGCCTGAGACCAGAGTCTCCTGACTTTTTTTTTGGGGGGGGGGGCGTCATGGGGCCTGAACTCTGGGCCTGGGCGCTGTCCCTCAGCTCTTCAGCTCAAGGCTAGTGCTCTACCATTTGAGCCACAGCACAACTTCCAGCTTTTTTCTTTTTGCTTATGTGGTGCTGAAGAATTGAACCCAGGGCCTCACGCATGCAAGGCAAGCACTCTACCACTGAGCCACCTTCCCAGCCCCAAGTCTCCTGACTTTTGAACACAGAATAAGAACATCTTTCTTGTTCCAGAGCCACAGGCCAAATGAGCTGACTTGAGCAAACTTTCACAGTTTATTATCACAGTTTGCTATCACAGTTCCATGTTCTAATCCACTGTGAGGGAGGCAAGGTCACCTCTCTGGTTCCAATAATCTAAGCTGCTTGCTCACGTAAGACCTTCCCCAAAACAAACGCGTCTGAAATCACCACTTCAACATCACAATATACACATATGGACATAGTAAACAGCATACCTTGTTTGTCGAATCCCCTAGGTACTGGCATGGTCTCAGCTTCAAGGAGCCATTCTTAGGTCAGATCCATGCCTTATTAGTCACTATTCCTATCACTCGGCACAAATAATTTTACTTCTCAGGGCACTCTCAGCCTGCTATGTGCTTCCTGCACATGTTTTTTACATCTATATCTTAGGACATTATTTTGTTTCTGTATCCTAATCTTCTGTTTGCCCTTAAGGGCAGTCATCAGCAAAATATGCAAGTACCTAGAGGTGGGAAGATAAAAGAAGCATTGGTAAACAAACATTACACACATAGATATTTTTACAGGTGTCCATTCTTGTAAGAAAAAAGACTTTTTTAATTCTGTTGCCAAATATTTTATGAAGTAAGGAAGGGGAGAAGGAAAAGGTGCTGCAGTGTTTTTATTGTTATGATGACTATTATTTTAAGAATACTACAGCATTTAAGGAATGTTATATGTAAAGCTAGATAGAAAACTGGTATTTAGTTTTTTTTTTTTTACAAGCTATTTGTTTATACAGTACTTGCCTCTGAAGTCTTGGCTTCTGTGTGCCATGATCTATCCTTTTCCTTCAAGAAATACAAAAATGAATTTCACAAATTGCCGAGATGTTGTCCAATCTCTGGATGTGAATGTAAAATACAATGTTGCTTTAGAGAGAGAGAGAGAGAGAGAGAGAGAGAGAGAGAGAGAGAGAGAGAGAGAGAGAGAGAGAGAGAGAGAGAGAGAGAGAGAGAGAGAGAGAGAGAGAGAGAGAGAGAGAGAGAGTGTGTGTGTATGTGTGCATGCTCACACACTCACATGAATGTTTTAGGCTTGTGCTCACGGTTACCTTGAGTATCTTCTGCTCAAAACTAGTGCTCTACTACCTGAGCCAAAACTCCACTTCCAGCTTATTGTAATTAATTGGAGATGAGAGACTCACAGAGTTTCTTGCCCAGTCTGGATTGGAACTGAATCTTCAGTTTTCAATGTCCTGTGTTGCTGGGATTACAGGTAAGAGCCACCAGAATCTGCTGAGAGATCACGAAGGTTGCAAGTTTCAGTCAAGCTTCATAAAACACAATATCCAGCAACTCTAAATCCCTACATGATGGAATATGATGGAATGAGGATAAATTAGGGGGATAGTATACTAGCATAACTTACATCATACCCTGGTCTCAATATCTACCATCACAAAACCAAACAAAATGAGGGAATTTAAAAAAATCCATCTTATAATAATTTAATTGTGAAAATAATTAAAAAGGGAAAATATTCATATTTATAGGGGATAGTGGATGGCAGAATAAGTAAAGGAAAATTGTATACTGCAGGAAAATTATTCTCTGGTATTGTCATGGTGGATATATGGTAATGCTTTACAAAGCAGCAATAAATAAAGATATATCTACTACCTATAATCTAACATGTCTCTATCCCTATCCACTTCCAATCCTTTAGTGAACATTATCAATTTATGGATGTTTATGGGATATTCCAAAATAACAAGTAGAGTCACGATGTTACCAAATTACATTGGTAATCAAAGTTTTAAGAGATGAAAGTGCGCTGGGAAGGTCGCTCAGTGGTAGAGCGCTTGCCTTGCATGCCTGAGACCCTGGGTTGGATTCCTCAGCACCACATCAGCAAAAAAGAAGAAGAAAAAATACATGCAGACAAGGCAAAGCTTTCAGGTGCCCTTCTAATTACTTCTAAAACCCACAACATAAAAGATCTCATTGAGATAAACAGATGGACACACAACTGTAATCCCTTTACTCAGAAGGTTTTGGCAGGAGGATTGGAGTATGACTCAAATGTGGTTGACACACCAAGACCTAAGGCAAAGCACATCAAAAATGAACACATGAATAAATAAAATATCAGTCCCATGAACCCCTGCCTTATCTTCTTTACTCCCTAGGTCCAGGATTATGGTGTTCACCACATCATAACCTGTTTAGTTATTTTAAGAAACAGATGGATGCTGGGCACTGGTGGCTCACGCCTGTAATCCTAGCTACTCAGGAGGCTGAGATCTGAGGATCTCGGTTCAAAGCCAGCCCTGGCAGGAGAGACCGTGAGACTCCTATCTCCAATAAAAACCACCAGAAAACCGGAAGTGGCACTGTAGCTCAAGTGGTAGAGTGCTCGCCTTGAGCTGAAGAGCTGAGGGACAGCACCCAGGCCCAGAGTTCAAGCCCCATGACAGAAAAAAAAAAGAAACAGATGGTTTTCCCTGATGCAAAGGGTCAGAAAAGGGTAAATGGTGTTCAGAGTCCTTTGGTGGAAACCAAGTCCTTAGCACAAAATGCAGGGATGTTCTTATTGGTCTGTTCCAATGTAAACACAGAAGATGGGCTCCTAACCCCAAGCCCCTGGACAGCAATGTCTCTGTGCAATACTAGGGTGAAGGCAGTTCCAGACACCAGAGGAAGAGCTGATTCTATGTGAGGATGAAATACAGCAGGGTCAAGCTTACTTCTCAATACACACACACCACCACTACCCTTACCACCATTACCACTACCACCACCACACTAAAGAGTCTTTAGCATTCTGGCCATCTGCCTCTCCCCAAAACTTATGCTATTATACAAGTTATTCCAAGACAAACTCATCAGTGTTGAAGGGATTGAGTTGCCACTGTTCTTTCTACACCTTCCAGTGATTCGTGTTTCAAACTAGAAAGGTCTAAGGTGACCACATAACTGCCTAAGTTGAAATGATGTTTGCATGGAGACCTAGCTATGTAATGGTGGACAAGCTGCATAACTTCAATCCTCAGGGTTTTTTTAATCTGCAAATAAATAGGGATTAGTATAGGGGTGCATGCCTGTTTACCTATTTATGGACAGAAGGAGAATAGCAGACCACAGCCAAACCAATGTGAAAGAAAATGGGAAGAAGCAAAAGGACTGGAAGCGTGGCTACAGTGGTAATGTTGAGGTGCTGCCCTAACTTGTGGAGAGCCCTGAACATAATACCACTGGAATTCACCAAAGCAAATTGAAATACCTCAGAATGCCTGATAAAATATCTGTAATAAATAATGAAAATATAAACATGTGTCACCCATCCCCTCACCCTCTAGTCCCCATATCCTATGCAGGACAGAGCTGAAAGCTCAGTAAAGACTTGGTGCTAAGGATACAGGCCTGGGATGGGCCTAGTGTGGCCAGAGTTGCTCTGACAGGTACAAGTTACCAAGCAAGAATGCATAGGTTGTCCTTCCTCACACATGTGTTCATTGCCTTCTCCAGGCTACGGGATGAACATGTCTGAAAGCACAGATAAAAATGTGCTATGCAGCTGGGAATATGGTTTAGTGATAGAATGCTTGCCTAGCATGCATGAAAGTCTGGGTTCGATTCCCCAGTACCATATAAACAAAACAAACAAAAGAAAGGTAGAAATTGCAATGTGGCTCAAGTGGTAGAATGCTAGCCTTGAGCAAAAATAGGCTCAGGAACAGTGCCCAGGCCCTGAATTCAAGCCCCAGGGTTGGCAAAACCAAAAACAATAATAATTAAAAAAAAAAACTTGGTATTGCCATGTACCAGTGCCTCACGCCTATAATCCTAGCTACTCAGGATGCTGAAATCTGAAGATTGTGGTTCAAAGCCAGCCTGAGAAAGAAAGTCTAGGGGACACTTATCTCCAATTAGCCACCAGAAAACTGGATGTGGCACTGTGGCTCAGATGGTAGAATGTGTGCCTTGAGCTGAAGAGCTCAGGGACAGCACCCAGGCCCTGAATTCCAGCCCCAGAACTGACAAATTAATTAAGTAACATTTTTTTCCACACATATCCTGAGCTCCCAACCCCACAGGTACTGAACATAATATGACCAAAATACAAACTTAAAGTGCACTGAAGACTCAGAGGCCTGGGTAGGAACCTAGAGTCACCAAAGTTGTTCTGGTTAGCACCAACGCACCAAGCAGGAAGGGACTGGATGTCCTTTCTCACATACACCTTCATCTCCTTCTCCAGGCCGCAGAATGAACATGAAAGTATAGATGAAAATTTGATGCAGACTTGGAGAAAGGCGAGTGACCTGGGCAAGATATGAGTTTGCGAGAGCAAGTTCTGATGGGGTCTTTCTAGACCATCCCACATTGGGCCACATACCATGAACCTCTATTAAAGATACCAAGCTTCCATACTCTCCACATTTTATCCTACAGTCAGAAGAAGACAACATGCGGGCTGGGAAGGTAGCTCAGTGGTAGAGCACTTGCCTTGCATGCATGAGGCCCTGGTTTCGATTGCTCAGCACCACATAAACAAAAAGAAAAAAAAGCCGGAAGTGGCGCTGTGGCTCAAGTGGTTAGAGTGCTAGCCTTGAGCTGAAGAGCTGAGGGACAGCGTCCAAGCCCAGAGTTCAGGTCCCACGATTGGACCAAAAACAAAACAAAAAAAGAAGACAACATGCATCAAAATCTTGATGGCCAGGCTAAGAGCTGAGGTGCTTGCCTAGCTTATGAGAGGTCATGGGACACAATACCACTGGAATTTACCAAAAAGAAATAGAAATAATTTTGAATGCCTAATAAAATGTGTATCAAACCTATATGATGAAAACAAAAATCTTTTTGTGTTGGTCCTGGGGCTTGAACTCAGCCTAGGTGCTTTTCTTGAGGTTTTGTTTCCCTTTTGGGGGGAGAGGGGGGAAAGGAAGGGGACAGTTGGTGATTATTGAAGAAAAAGGACTTTTCTACCTGGCTTGGGTTCAAACTGCAATCTTCAGAGCTTCACCTCTTGAGTAGCTAGGAAAGCAGACATGAACCACTAGCACCTGGCAGAAATGTTTTCCACAGATCCCTTTATGCCCTAACTCACTATCTTCTCCAAAGCAAGATTTGTTGAGGTCCAGCCAAACCATACTACATTAGGCCTTACACCCAGATCCTACACTCATAATTCCAGGCTTCTGAACCCTTTGCATTTTCTCATCACCCAGGACCTGAAGCCAAAGGAAGTCTCTGTAGAACAAGGGTTCAGCATCCTGGAGCCTCTTTTATGCTGAGTGTGATCTGGATTATGGCTGAGAACAAAAAGAAAAAGCCATCTAGAGCACACTTTCTGCTCTCACCTTCTGATACCACCGCCCCGCTTCTAATGAGACAGATCTCAGGTCAGGCCTTACACAGTGATGGTAAGGGACATGACTCAGTGTAAAGGTGCCTACCTAGCTTGAAGGAGGCCATGGAACACAGGATCATTTTCATGGTCTTAACTCTAGACAAAATACTTTCATATGCCTAGTACAATGGGAATAAAACCTAGACACTGGAAAATGAATGTCTTATACAATTTTCCCAACCCCTAGGCTTTGCTAAGGACATGAACACCTTGAACAGGCTGATAATAGATGCAGATTCTGAGTTAATCAAACTAGGAATTGGCCAGAACATGAAGCAGGCCCGGAAAATGAACATGGCCCAGACCAGAGCAGGTCCAGAGTTGAAGTAGGCCAGGTGCAGACCCAGACTCAAAGCAACCAGGACTCCAAGCAGTCAGGACTCAGAGCAGCCCAGACTCAGAGCAGGCATAGAAAAGATGTGGACATACTGGCTGGGAAGGTGGCTCAGTGGTAGAGTGCTTGCCTTGCATGCATGAAGCCCTGGGTTCAATTCCTCAGCACCAAATAAGCAAAAAGAAAAAAGTTGGAAGTTGTGCTGTGCCTCAAGTAGTAGAGTGCTAGCCTTGAGCTGAAGAGCTGAGGCACAGCGCCTAGGCCCAGAGTTCAGGCCCCCGACCGGGACCCCCCCCAAAAAAAATAAAGAAAAGATATAGGCATAGACTGGACTACAAGGAGGCCCAGGAACAGGTCTGGAATTGGAACCAGCATAGACTCAGAGTGGGCACAGAGTCTGAGGGACCTAGACTAGGAACAGGCTTGGACTCAGACTCAAAGGACACCTGGACTCAGAGTAGGCACAAGAAATGGACTTTGAGGCTCAAGTGGTAGAGTGCTAGCTGTGAGCAAAAGCAGCTCAGGTATAGTGCCCAAGCCCTGAATTCAAGCCCCAGGACTGGCCAAAAAAAAAAAAAAAAAAAAGGCTGCGACCTGGAAGGTGGAAATTTGAAGCCAACCTAGGCAGAACAGTCTGTGAGAGTTCATCTTCAATTAACCCATAAAAAGCCATATTGGAGAGGGGGACCAAGATGGCGACGGGGCAGGAGAGAAACGCCACAGCTCTCTCCAACCAAAAAGAGAGTTCGAATTCCAACGCTTAATTTCCCCAAGAGACCGACAACAACAAAAAGACGAACACTCAGAGAAAAACCAGAGGCGGAGAATAACAAAAAAAGGAAGAGAGGAAAAGAAGAATTTCAGAACAGAGAAAAGCAAAGACCCCTCCCCCAACCTTTACTGGCCGCGCGGCAGTGCGCCAAGCCGCCGGCCAGCCGGCCTGGCGGGGGCTGCGGGAGCCCCAAGAGACACAGCAGAGACACAGGGGGCCGCTTTCAGATCACCAGGTACTGGTTTGCAGAACAGCAGATCACCAGGAACAGAGAAACCTACCAGCCAGGAGTCTCCACGAGGATCCCACCCCCACCCCTCACTCTCCACCTGAGCAGAGAGGCTCCATCCCGCCAAAGCCGCTCGGCACCAGCAGCGCGACAAAGGGACCTGTCTGCAGACCACCCGCCCACCCGATCACGATCGCAACGACCTGGCGGGGCCACTCGGGCCCCAGAGGTACCACGAAGAAACTGCTTGAGCGTGGACACTCTTGACCTGACAGCATCGACAGAGGCAGAGACAGAAAAGAATCACACAGAGCCACCACCGCCCAACCCAGCCCGGATTGCAACAACAACTGATGACCTACACCACACAGAAATAACCAGCTCCAGGGTGAGTACCCCACAGGGGAAGTGTATCCCTCAAGGGAGACCAGAGCTGGAGGGAATCCCCAGACCCTGACCTAGACTCCCTACCCCAACACCCGGACCACAGGACCCACTAAAACTGGGAACTGTTTGAGAGCTCCACCAGCCCGTGGAGCACACTCAGCTGGCCAGGCTAGAGCAAGAGCACCCCTGGAAGGGAGCTTAAATGCCCAAGCCAGGAACATTGCCCCTGGGTCAAGACTACCAACAGTAGCAGAAATTTGAACTGTGTCCCCCAGGCTGTATAACCTAGGTGGTATACACAACAGCACAGCCCTAACGAGTGCGCTCCAGGCTGCATAACCTAGGTGGTATACACATCAGCACAGGCCTAACGAGTGCGCTCCAGGCTGGGGCCGGAACCAGGCCCGGGGATCCGGCGCCTGAACAACACGACCAACTCCTACCAATTGAAGTAAAAAGCTGAGCATACGCCTCAACATAGGGGAGAAAATCAGGAAACAACACTCCCCCGGAAAGCACTCCTGTGACAACAAAAGACCTGGAGGCCCAGGACAAGAGAAGCCCAAACACCACCAAAACTCCACCCATATACCCTAGACTGGGAATTGGGCAACACAGGCTGCCAGCACCTGATAGTAAGCAGGAGCTCAGACTGTTAAGGCGGCTCAGCAATAGAGTGATAGTCTTGGATGTATGAGGCCCTGGATCTGATTCCTCAGCATCACAAAAGCAAAAAGGGTCAGAAGTGGTGCTGTGGCTCAAATGGTAGGGTGCCAGCCTTGAGCTGAAGAGCTGAGGGACAGCACCCAAACCTAGAGTTCAAGCCCACAACCAGCCCAAAACAAACAAACAAAAACGCATCAGGAGCCCATAGCAGACTCCAGTATTTGGGAGAGTGCATCCAGAGCATCTGATCTTCACAAGAGCACCCGTAGGAGCAAACACAAGCAGTCTAGACTGCTCAACCCTTCCAAAGGCGGGAACTGCCAGCAATCTACAGCAGAGAGCTGAGAATCCTAAGTAAGTCAGAATAGCAGCTGGAAATAGGCTCCCAACAGAACCCAGATCAGGCACAGACTCTCTCTACCAATACAGAATCAGCAACCAAGCAAAGACAGACACACCAAAACAAAATTGAAGAGCAGTCTCCTGAACCTCCATGCGAAAATGACAGAGAAAAATCACAAGGTTTACTACCACCCAGGACAGCAAGCTCACCTCAAAAGCCAGCAGCCACACAGGGGAGAGCCCCAGTGGGAGCAAAGCAGGAATGGAAGACAAAGGCTACTTCCAAGGGTTGCTGGAGGCAATGACTCAAGAAATAAAGCGAGAAATTGATCAGAAATTGAAAGAGCACAAGGATGAACTATCCAAAGAGATACAGGGTATCAAACAAGAGATGCATGCAAAAATAGAAGCTGCACAAACCTCAGTAAGAAGTGAGATAAACGCCAAATTAGAGGTAATGCATACCTCATTGAGAGGTGAGATCAGTACTCTGAGAACCAACATTGAATCCATAAAGGGATCCATTTCCTCCATGCAAACCACAATAGAAGCCACTGTCAACAGAGTGAATGAACTAGAAGGTAGAGTGTCAGATACAAAAGACAGAATACACCAACTGGACCAAAAAGTGACAGATATGGAAAAATCACTCAAATTAAACCAAAGGGATATTCAAGAGCAAGCAGATAATGCTAAAAAATTTAACCTTCGCATAATTGGAGTGGACGAAGGTGAGGAATTCCAGAGCAAGGGAATGCAACAACTATTTAACAATATAATCAATGAAAATTTTCCCCACCTCAAAAACGACCATCTTAACTACATCACAAAAGCTTATCGAACACCCAACAAGCAAGACCCCAGGAGAAACACTTCTAGACACATTATAGTAAAAATGATAGATCTGAATAATAAGGAAACAATCCTGCATGCAGCAAAAATGAAGAAGGAGCTATACTACAATGGGAAAAAAATAAGAATTACTGCAGATCTCTCCACACAAACAATGAATGCAAGAAAACCCTGGGAAAGCACCATACGAGCCCTGAGAGCCAATAACTGCCAACCCAGACTGATCTACCCGGCAAAGCTAGCATTCACATTCGATGGAGAACTGAAAACTTTTAATAGCAAAGAAAAACTAAATGAATACATAAACATTAAGCCAGCATTACAAAGAATTCTAAGAGGGGGGACACAACCTGAAGAAAGCAGCCAGGAACTGGGGCCTGCCCCAAACAGGCGTTACTCAAAGTCTAACTGAGCAAGCACAGGAGGAAAGGAAAAAAGAAAAACTTAGGAAAACGGAATGGCAGGGACAACAATGCATCTCTCTATACTTTCTCTTAATATAAATGGGCTGAATTGGCCAATTAAAAGAAAATGAACTGAGGACTGGATCAGAAAACAAGACCCATCCATCTCTTGCCTTCAGGAGACCCACTTCTCAGCCAAACATACAAACAAACTCAGAGTGAAGGGGTGGAAAAGGATCTACCAATCAAACGCCCCCAGTAAGAAAGCAGGTGTAGCTATCCTGATATCTGACAAAATAAACTTTTCACTAAGATCAGTACAGAAAGACAAGGACGGACACTACATATTAATAAAGGGAACAATCCAAGAGGAGGATATAACCATCATCAACTTATATGCCCCAAATATTGGTGCACCCAGATATGTCAAACAAATGCTCTCAAACTTACAGAATAAAATAGATCCCAATACAATAATACTAGGAGACTTTAACACACCACTCTCACCAAAGGACAGGTCTACCAACCAGAGGATTGGCAAAGAAGCTACCGAATTAAGAGAGGCCATATTTCAAGCGGAATTAACTGACATCTACCGAGTATTTCACCCTAAAACAACACAGTACACATTCTTCTCAGCAGCTCACAGAACTTTCTCCAAAATAGACCATATCATAGTTCATGCAAGGAACTTAAGCAAATACAAAGGGATCGACATAATCCCCTGTATCCTATCTGACCACAATGGAATCAAGCTAGGTCTCAATAACAAAGCATACCACAGAAATTTCTCTAATACATGGAAATTGAACAGCACACTCCTTAACAATGCCTGGATAACAGAAGAGATCAGAGAAGAAATAAAGCATTTCCTACAACTCAATGAAAATGAAAACACCTCACAAAGAAACTTGTGGGACACAGCAAAAGCAGTCCTGAGGGGCAAATTTATTGCCCTCAGTGCCCACATCAAGAGAATGGAGACAGACCAAGTAAATAATCTCATGTTGCAATTAAAACAGCTAGAAAAACAAGAAAAAATGGGACCTAAAGCTACTAGACGAAGCCAGATAACCAAATTAAAAGCAGAGATTAACCAATTAGAAAATCAGAAAACCATAACCAAAATAAACCGAACAAAAAGCTGGTTCTTTGAAAAAATAAACAAAATTGATGGCTCATTGGCTAGATTAATTAAAAAAAGGAGAGAGGAAACCCATATTAATAGGATTAGGGATGCCACGGGAAACATCACAACAAGTACCCAAGATATCCAAACAATTCTAACAGACTACTTTCAAAAGCTATACTCTCTAAAGGAAGAAAATCGGGCAGAAATGGATGCATTTTTAGAGAAATACAAGTTGCCCAAACTGAGCAAAGAAGACGTTAACCAATTAAATAAGCCAATATCCTATAATGAGATACAGGAAGCTATCAAAAGTCTTCCAACAAAAAAAAGCCCAGGACCAGATGGATTCACAGCAGAATTCTATAAGACCTTTAAACAAGAACTAATACCCATACTCCTCAAGCTCTTCAGAGAAACAGAGAAGGAAGGAGCTATCCCAAACTCATTCTACGAAGCCAATATCACACTCATCCCCAAACCAGGCAAAGACCCAACCAAAAAGGAGAATTACAGGCCAATCTCCTTGATGAACACAGATGCAAAGATCCTTAACAAGATTCTAGCTAACAGAATCCAGAAACACATAAAAAAAATAATTCACTATGACCAGGTAGGCTTCATCCCAGCGACACAGGGATGGTTTAACATACGTAAGTCAATAAATGTAATCCAACATATCAACAGAGCCAAGGTCAAGAATCACATGATTATCGCCACAGATGCAGAAAAGGCCTTTGACAAAATTCAACATTCATTCATGCTAAAAGCTCTGGAGAAAATAGGAATAGAAGGAACATTTCTAAAAACAATAAAAGCCATTTATGACAGACCAATAGCCAATATTATACTTAATGGGGAAAAGGTACAACCAATTCTCCTAAAATCAGGAACAAGGCAAGGATGCCCACTGTCTCCACTCCTCTTCAATATAGTCCTAGAACCCTTAGCCAGGGCAATAAGGCAAGAAAAAGACATTAAAGGGATCCGCATAGGGAAAGAAGAAGTTAAACTATCCCTTTTTGCAGACGACATGATACTATACCTCCACGATCCCAAAAACTCCATCCCCAAACTCTTAGAAATCATAAATCACTTCGGCAAAATAGCAGGATACAAAATAAACCCACAAAAATCAGTTGCCTTCCTATACACTGATAATGTACAGGAAGAGAGGGAAATAAAGGGAGCAACCCCATTCACAATAACCTCCTGAAAAATAAAATATTTAGGAATTAACCTAACCAAAGATGTAAAAGAACTATTTAATGAGAACTATTAAAAGTTAAAGAAAGAAATTGCAGAAGACACTAGGAAATGGAAAGACCTCCCATGCTCCTGGATAGGCCGACTTAATCTAGTAAAGATGGTAATACTTCCAAAACTAATATACAAATTCAACGCAATTCCTATTAAAATCCCAATGACGTACATCACTGAAATACAGAAAACAGTCCAAAAATTCATATGGAACAACAAAAGACCTAGAATAGCCAAAACAATTCTAGGGGATAAAGACAATATGGGAGGGCTATCCATGCCGAACTTCAAACTCTACTACAGAGCTATAATAACAAAGACAGCATGGTACTGGCACAAAAACAGACCCGAAGACCAATGGAACAGAATAGAAGATCCAGAAATAAATCCACAGGCCTACAGCCAGCTGATATTCGACAAAGGAGCCAAAGACATACAATGGAAGAAACACAGCCTCTTCAACCGCTGGTGCTGGGAAAACTGGGCAGCCACATGCAGAAAACTAAAAGTGGACCCCAGCCTATCACCATGCACCAACATCAACTCAAAATGGATTAAAGACCTTAACATTAAACCTGAATCTCTGAAACTACTGCAGGACAGAGTAGGAGAGACACTTGAACTAATAGGCACAGGAAGGATCTTCCTGAACAGAGTCCCAGGGTCACAATAAATTGGAGAGAGACTTGACAAATGGGACTACCTTAAAATAAAAAGCTTCTGCACAGATAAAGATATCGCAACCAAGCTAGAAAGACAACCAACTAATTGGGAATAAATATTTACCAGCAATATATCAGACAAGGGGTTAACATCCTGTATATATAGGGAACTCAAGAAACTAATCCCTCCCAAACCTAACAAACCAATTACTAAATGGGCAAGGGAACTAAAGAGGGACTTCTCAAATGAAGAAATGAAAATGGCAAAGAAACACATGAGGAAATGTTCATCATCCCTGGTGGTGAAGGAAATGCAAATAAAGACAACCCTGAGATACCACCTTACCCCAGTCAGAATGTCCCACATTCACAAATCAGCCAACGACAAATGCTGGAGGGGATGTGGAGAACGAGGAACGCTATTACACTGCTGGTGGGAATGTACATTCATACAACCACTTTGGAAAGCACTCTGGAGGGTCCTTAGAAAGCTAAAGATTGACCTCCCTTACGACCCAGTCATACCACTTCTAGGCATCTACCCTGAACAACAGGAACCAATATACAAGGACACATGCACCTCCATGTTTATTGCAGCACTGTTCGCAATAGCTAGGATATGGAAACAACCTAGATGTCCCACCACAGATGAATGGATCCAAAAATTGTGGTATCTATACACAATGGAATATTATGCAGCCATTAGAAATGACAAAATAATGGCATTTGCAGGGAAATGGATGGAGCTAGAAGGAATCATGTTGAGCGAGGTAACCCAAGAACGAAGAGACAAACAGTACATGGTCTCCCTGATAAGTGGATGATAAATCCAAAATGTTAGGTGATATGACAAAACTAACAGGACTTAAGAACTCCCACTCATCTAGTTGAACCACTACCAAATATCCCCATGCTGTTGATCACATATATGGTAAATAACATATGAGCACCATTATATATTACAGACTGTGATAGACAATTTGCTCCAGGAAAGTTAGAATGAACTTGTGACTTTAAATGAGCATCATTATTCCACAATACTGTGAATTTCCGGAAATTAAGTAATCACTTAATAACAATCAAAAAAAAAAAAAAGAACCTTGGGGAAGGGAGGGAGGGAGGGGATGGTGGGGGGAAAACAATGGAGGGGGTAACAATGTTCAAGAGGAAGTGTACTCATTACCTCACTCATGTAACCGTAACCCTCTGTATAGTATCTTTACAATAAAAAAATTAAATATATATATATATTAAAAAAAAGCTGACCAATTAGAAGGAAAAGAGATAAAAAACAAAGTAGAGAGTCTTGACAGCAGGTTAGACCATGCAGAAGATCGAATCTCAGGGATTGAAGACAGCCTAGATATTATAGAGAAAGAACATACAACCATCCAAGACAAGTCCAAGAAATATGATAGGTCTATCCAACACCTGGAAGACACCATCAGAAGGCCCAATCTAAGGATAATGGGTGTAGAGGAGCACCTAGAAACAGAAGTTAATGGTCTAGGAAATTTGTTTAACAGGATCCTAGCAGAGAACTTCCCAAACATACAAAAAGATAGGCCTATTCAGATACAAGAAGCTTTTAAAACCCCAAATAGACCAGACCAGAATAGGACATCCCACCGTCACATTATAATCCATACAGGATCAACCCAGACCAAGAAAAGATCCTGAAAGCTGTCAAGGAGAAAAGGTTAATCACCTATAAAGGGAAACCAATTAGAATCACCTCAGATTTCTCAGCAGAGACAATCAAAGCAAGAAGAGCCTGGAATGACGTATGCCATGCCCTAAAAACAAACAACTATCAACCAAGAATACTGTACCCAGCTAAACTCTCCTTCATAACTGAAGGACAAATTAAAACCTTCCATAGCAAAGAAAAATGGAAACAATACATCTCCACCAAACCAGCCCTACAAAAGATTCTTAAAGATGTCCTACACATAGAAAACCAACAAGACCGCAACAAAAGCCAAGAAACTGCACCCAAACTGAGAATCCAAGAACCTTAGGAAGAACCCAGTTTTCGCAACCCCCAAGAAGGTGTATAACATGGCAGGAACTCCCAAATACCTCTCAGTCCTATCTCATAACGTTAACAGACTGAAGTCTCCAATTAAGCAACATAGACTGTCTAGTTGGATTAAAAAACAAGACCCTTCTATCTGCTGCCTTCAGGAGTCACATCTTGCCCGTAAAAACAAACACATTTTCAATGTTAAAGGCTGGAACAAAATCTACCAAGCAAACGGCCCCCATAAACAGGCGGGAGTTGCAATGCTAATATCAGATAAAATAGACTTCAAATTAAAATTCGTGAGAAGAGTTAAAGAAGGTCTCTACATACAAATTAAAGGATCTCTCCTTCAGGAGGATATTACAATTCTAAATATCTATTCACCAAACAATGGAGCACCCAAATTTATCAAAGAAACACTACTTTCCCTCAAATCCCATATAGATCCAAAGACATTAATTGTTGGGGATTTTAACACACCACTCTCCCCACTAGACAGATCAACTCGGCAAAAGCTCAACAGAGAAACCGCAGATCTAAACAGCTGCATAGATCAACTAGACTTAACAGACATTTACCGAACATTTCACCCAGCAGCATCAGAATACACATTCTTCTCAGCAGCACATGGAACGTTTTCTAAAATAGACCACATTTTAGGCCACAAAGCAAACTTGTCTAAATTCAGAAACATTGAACTTATAACTTGCATTCTCTCTGACCACAAGGGAATAAAATTAGAACTCAACACCAAAAGCCACCAAAGAAAGTCCGGTATCACATGGAGGCTGAACAACACACTGGTGAATCATGAGTGGGTCATGGAAGAGATTAGAAAGGAAATTCATATGTTCATGGTATTCAACAAAAATGAACACACAAATTACCAGCTCCTCTGGAACACAGCAAAGGCAGTACTCAGAGGCAAGTTTAGAGCTCTGAGCTCCTACATCAACAAATTGGAGAGATCGGAAACTAACAATTTAATGACACATCTAAACCTACTTGAAAAAGAGCAGCAAGATAAACCCCAATCCAGTAGACGGAAAGAAATAATCAAAATTAAATCAGAATTAAATGAATTAGAATCCAAAAAAATTATAGAAAGAATCAACAAAACAAAGAGTCGGTTCTTTGAAAAACTTAACAAAATTGACAGACCCTTAGCAAACCTCATCAGAAAAAGGAGAGAACACACCCAAATTAATAAACTCAGAGATGAGAATGGAAACATCACCACGGAAACAACCAAGATTCAGAACATTATAAGGGAATACTTCTCAAAACTTTATGCTAATAAATTTGAGAACTTGACAGAAATGGACCTTTTCTCTAGCAAATATTGACATGCCAAAACTAAACCAAGATGAGTTAAACCAGCTTAACAGGCCCATATCAAGCATTGAAATAGAAACAGCAATAAGAGACCTCCCAGCTAAGAAAAGTCCAGGACCAGATGGTTTTACAGCGGAATTTTATAAGGCCTTCAAAGCAGAGCTCACACCAATACTCCTCCAACTCTTCAATGAAATTGAAAGAGAAAGCTCACTACCGAACACATTCTATGAAGCTATCATAACCCTCATCCCAAAACCAGGCAGGGACTCATCAAGAAAGAGAACTATAGACCCATTTCTTTGATGAACATTGAATCAAAACTTCTCAACAAAATTTTGGCCAATCGAATTCAACAATTCATCCAAAAAATCATACAACATGATCAAACAGGATTCATTTCAGGGATGCAAAGCTGGTTCAATATACGCAAATCAATTAATATTATTCATCACATCAACAGGAGCAAGAATAAGAACCACATGGTTATCTCAATAGATGCAGAAAAAGCATTCGACAAGATCCAACACCCCTTTATGATGAAGGTTTTGGAAAAATTAGGAATCCATGGAACATTCCTCAATACAATAAAGGCTGTATATGACAAACCTACAGCCAGCATTATACTCAATGGTGAAAAACTAAAGCCCATTTCCTCTTAACTCAGGAACAAGACAAGGATGCCCACTCTCTCCACTTCTCTTCAATCTAGTATTAGAATGCCTAGCGACAGCAATAAGACAAGATGCAGACATAAAGGGGATCCAAATAGGGAAAGAAGAAATAAAACTCTCCCTCTTTGCAGATGACATGATCTTGTATTTAAAGAATCCCATAGACTCCACTCCCAAATTACTCAAGCTGATTCAAAACTTTGGCAAAGTATCAGGTTATAAAATTAACCCCCCAAAATCAATGGCTTTTCTGTATGCCAACAATGAGAAAAGTGTGGCTGAAATTAGGAAAGCAACTCCATTTGTAATAGCCCCACAAAAAATAAAATACCTAGGAATTAACTTAACCAAAGAAGTGAAGGACCTCTATGATGAAAACTTTAAAATCTTGAAAAAGGAAATCAACACAGAACTTAAAAAATGGCAAAACCTCCCATGCTCCTGGATTGGCAAGATTAACATCGTGAAAATGGCAATACTTCCCAAGGCTATCCACAAATTCAACGCGATACCTATCAAAATTCCACCCTCATTCTTCATGGAAATAGAGGAGGCAATCCAAAAATTCATATGGAACAAAAAAAGACCCCGAAGAGCAAAAATGCTCCTCAACGGAAAGAATACTGCTGGAGGAATATCAATACCAAATTTCAAACTCTACTATAAAGCCATAGTAATCAAAACAGCTTGGTATTGGCATAAGAACAGACCTCAGGACAAATGGAATAGAATTGAAAACCCAGAAATGAACCTACAGACCTATAGCCATCTAATCTTCAATAAGGGAGCTAAAACAATAGAATGGAAGAAAGATAGCCTCTTCAGTAAATGGTGCTGGCAAAATTGGTTAACTACATGTAGAAAATTACAGCTAGATCCTTATATATCACCCTGCACCAGAATCAACTCCAAATGGATCAAAGAGGTCAGAGTCGAAACAGACACTCTGAAAACATTACAGGATGGAATTGGAGAAACCCTAGGTCTCCTTGGCGCTGCCCGGAATTTTCTGAATAGAGACCCGGAAGCACAACAAATCAAAGAAAGGTTGGACAAATGGGATTGCATAAGGTTGCAGAGCTTCTGCAGGGCAAATGACATAGCTAGCAAGATCAACAGAAAGCCCACCGATTGGGAGAAGATCTTTACTAGCCATACAACGGACAAGGGTCTCATATCTAAAATATACTTGGAACTCAAAAAATTAAACCACCCAACAACAAATCCTCAAAGAAACAACTGCCCAATAAATAAGTGGGTGAAAGACTTAAAGAGAAGCTTCTCTGAAGAAGAAAGAAGGATGGCCAATAGACACATGAAAAAATGTTCAACATCCCTAGCCATAAAAGAAATGCAAATCAAAACAACATTGAGATTTCACCTCACTCCAGTTAGAACAGCAAAAATCAAGAACTCTAACAACAACAGATGCTGGATGGGATGTGGACAGAAAGGAACCTTACTTCATTGTTGGTGGGAATGTAAACTTGTTCAACCACTTTGGAAAGCAGTATGGAGGTTCCTCAAAAGACTTCACATAGATCTCCCCTGTGATCCAGCAATCCCACTTTTGGACATTTACCCAAATGTTTACAAACAAGACCACACTAAAGCTACCAGCACAACTATGTTTATTGCAGCATTATTTACCATAGCTAAGATATGGAACCAACCCAGATGCCCCTCAGTAGATGAATGGATCAAGAAAATGTGGTATATTCACACAATGGAATTCTATGCCTCCATCAGAAAGGGTGAGTTTGCCTAATTTGTTAGGAAATGGAAAGGCTTGGACAAAATTACATTAAGTGAAGTAAGCCAGGCCCAAAGAACCATAGGTCCCATGGTTTCCCTTATTTGCAATATCTAGTATAGGTATGAGTCTAGCGGAAAAGGTCAGTTAATGTGATATTAGGAAAATGAACCCTTAAATATGTATTTTAATGTTTTCGTTTCTTTCATGCATGTTTTCTAACGCATTTATAAGATTATTTCTTTGTTGCTTTGTATGTCCCTCCCCCACAGTGTAACCCCCGCTTTCACTATATTTGATGTCAGTATAACATGTGGAGGAGATGGGGAAAAACAAGTCGTTTAAGGATTCAGGTGGACCTGTTGCAACAATGAGAAGTACAAAATGTCATGTCAAAACCAGCTTTACAATGTCGGTGTGTGGGGGGGAGGGGGGTATAATTGGGTGGGGGGAGGGGGGAGGCTGGGAAGGGAGGTGAAGGGTAAACAAAGGAGGAGGCTGCAATGCTTGGTAAGAAATGTATGCATTATCCTGCCCATGTAATTGTAGCCTCTCTGTACAGTATGTTCTCAAATAAAATAAAATAAAATTAAAAAAAATAAAAAAGCTGATGTGTAACTCAAAAAAAAATAAAAAAAATAAAAATTATATGAAGATGCACATTTATGTGGCACTTATATTAATTTATGAAATAGTTACATAAGATCACATTAATGATATTCAATATTTTATGTTCAATGTTATGCTCATGAGTCTGCCTTTTGCAATATGAATTGAGATCTCTAACATCAAATGGAATTTCATTGTCAAATACTACAAAGAGATTACTGATGCTAGTACCAAAATGAAAGCTGGAACAACAAAGCTGAAAGTTTGAAGGGAAGGGATCAGTGTAAGGGCGATGATGAAAGAGAAATTTTCACCATAGAATCTTGGAAGAATAGAATATGTTTTGTTGAATTACTAGCTTTTTAAACCTTCTTAGAAAGCAGAACATTATTTTTTATTCTTGCTTTTTGGAAGCTCTTTAATGAATGGTTTAACCAAAAATTATCAAAATTACTATGAAAATTGAATTATGTGAATTATCAGATTAACATTATATTCAAAGTTGCCTTGAGATGCAGGAAGATTGGATTCTTTTCTATTAAATTAATGGAATAAGCTTCCTTTGAATGGTTGGACAGTCCATGACACTTGTTCCAAAACAAGAAAAGATACTGGAGAGAAAAAAAAATAGGAATGAGACTCAAGGCACCTGAAATTAGCATGTTCTCATTTGGATTTTAATGGTTTTTTTCTACAAAGAATAAGAATTTCATCTTAACAAAATAATTTCAAAATGGATGTGCTACAGGATAGCTTCTAAATGTAATATTTAATGTTGTTGGATTACTTGAAGACAAATGTTTACAGAAAACTTTAAATTCCAGAAAAAGTGTAATGTTCCAATAAACACCTAGAAGGAATATAATTTAAAAATTCACGGTTCAAAGCAAACCCTGGCAGGAAAGACTGTGAGTCACTTGTCTCCAAACAGGAAGTGGCACTGTGGCTCAAGTGGAAGAGATCTTCTCTTGAGCTGAAGAACTCAGGGATATGCTAAAACCCAGTCCCTGAGTTCAAGACCTAGGACTGACAAAAAGAAATTTAAAAAATTAAAGCATTAGGGCTGGGAAGGTGACTCAGTGGTAGAGTGCTTGTCTTGCATGAATGAGGTCCTGGTTTCAATTCCTCTGCACCACATAAGCAGAAAAAACTGGAAGTGGCGCTATGGCTCAATTGATAGCCTTGAGCTGAAGAGCTCAGGGACCATGCCCAGACCCAGAGTTCTGGCCCCCCTACCAACAACAACAACAAAAAAAATAAAGCATCAAACAACCTGAAGATGTTGACCAGAATAATGAGTGAGGCATTATCCGTTTACATGACTTAGTGACATGAAACCTAGTTTACCAGGGGAGGTGGTGGGCAATTTGTGTGTTTGATGAAACCTGCGAAATTATTTTGTACTCTCCCAAGGATGGAGAAAGGAGGGAATGGGGGAAGTAGGATAGGTGTTTGGCGGCCTTGCCTTTTGGTTCAGTGATTGTTTTCTGGAGTCAAATTCAGAGAAATACTGCTTGCAATCCTAGTTGCATGGGGAATGAAGAAGCCATGTCCTGGAAGTGGTTTTTGCACTGCCCTTGGCCCAGTTCCAACCACCACTGGATAATCCAAGTCCCATTTGAGGACCAAGATACCTTGAAGACTACTAATCCACTGAGCAGTTGGACTTAACCACAGCCAGAAAAGGCAAAAAATTCAATGCGGAGGGCAGCACTGGAAAAATCCTGTACAGAGGGGGTTCAGTTACATGAGTAGGGTAATGAGTACATTTCCTATCGAGCATTGTTGCCTCCTCCTTGGTTTTTCCCCTACCATCCCTTCCCTCCCCACCTCTCCAACTCCTCCTTCCACTATCCCTGCCTGACAGTGTAAATTCATTTTCTACATAGTGTCCTGTACATCTCTTCGTCACAATGGGTCAACCTGCAGCCCCATTTAAGCATTTTGCTACATCCTTTCAACTCCCCAAATTACAAAAGTGAATATACAAGATGCACAACATTGGAATCAAATACAGTGAAAACAGGGGTTATATCTTGGGGGGGATGAACCTACAAAAGAAACACATAGTGCCTTATAAGTATATTAAAAACAAAACCAAGACTGACTTGGGGTATATTTCAGTTAACATCATCTTATATGATCATATGTACATAACCTTTGATCTTCTCTGCTTGTCCTAGACATGTACTAGTCCTTGCAAATAAGGGAAACCATGGGACCTCTGTTTCTCTGGGCCTGGCTTACTTCACTTAATATAATTTTTAACAAGTCTTTCCATTTCCTAACAAATGGGGCAATGCCTTTCTTTCTAATGGAGGCATAGAATTCCAGTGTGTGTGTGTGTGTGTGTGTGTGTGTGTGTGTGTGTGTGTGTGTGTGTGTGTGTGTGTGTGTGTGTGTGTGTGTACATACATATATATACATATATATATATGTATATATATAATATTTTCTAGATCCATTCATCTACTGAGGGGAATCGGAGTTGGTTCCATATCATAGCTATGGTGAGTAATGCTGCAATAAACATGGTTGTGCTGGTAGCTTTGGTGTGATCTTTTTTGTGATCATTTGGGTAAATGCCCAAAAGTGGGATTGCTGGGTCATAGGGAGCTCTATATGGAGTCTATTGAAGTACTTCCATACTGCTTTCCAAAGTTGTTGAACAACTTTACACTCCCACTAACAATGCAGTAGAGTTCCCTCCAGCATCTGTAATTATTACATTTCTTGATTATAGACATTCTAACTGGAATGAGGTGCGATCTCAATGTTGTCTTGATTTGCATTTCTTTTATGGCTACAAAACTTGAGCATTCCTTCATGTGTCTAAAGGGCATTTTTACTTCCTCTTCAGAGAAATCTTTCTTTAAGTCTTTAGCCCACTGAGTTATCAGGCAGTTGTTTCTTTGAGAATTTAATTTTTGTGTCCTAAGTATATTTTAGATATAAGACCTTGTCCATTTTATGACTCATAAAGATCTCCCAGTACGTGGGCTGTCTACAGTTCGTGTTAGCTTTTACCTTTGCCTTGCAGAAGCTCTGCTGTTTCATGCAATCCCATTTGCCCAACTTTTCTTTGATTTGTTTTGTTTCTTGTTCTCTATTAAGAAAATTTTGGCTTGCACTAAAGAGCCCTAGAGTTTCTCCTATTCCTCCATATAATGTTTTCACAGTGTCTGCTTTTATTTTGAGTTCTTTTATCCATTTGCAGTTGATTCTGGTGCAGGGCGATATATACGAATCTAGTTTTAGTTTAATAGGTGTTTAACCAATTTTGCCAACACTATTTACTGAGAAGGCTGTCTTTTCCCACTCTATGTTTTTTAGCCCTTGTCAAAGATTAAGTGGCTATAGGTCAGTGGATTCATTTCTGAGTCTTCAGTCCTTTTCCATTTGTCCTCAGGTTTGTTCTTGTGCCATTATCTCTTTGTTCTTATTACTATGGCTTTTTAGTAGAGTTTGAAATTTGGAACTGATATTGCTCCAGCACTGTTCTTTCTGCTAAGGATTGACAAACCTACAGCCAGCATTATAGTTAATGGCAAAAAGTTAAAATCATTTCTTACAAATTCAGGAATGAGATAAGGATGTCTTCTCTCTCCATTCCTCTTCAACTTAGTATTCGAATGCCAGCTGGGGCAATAAGACAAGATGCAAACTTAAAGGGGATCTAAATAGGGAAAGATGAAGTAAAACTATCCCTCTTTGCAGATGACATGATCTTGTATTTAAAGAACCCCATGGACTCCACTCCCAAGTTACTTGAGCTGATCAGAAACTTTGTCAAACTAGCAGAATATAAAATTAACCCTCAAAATTCAATGGCTTTCCTGTATTCCAATAATGATAAGAGTGAGGCTGAAAATAGGAACACAATACCTTTTTAATATCCCCCCCTAATACCTAGGAGTTAACTTAAGAGGTGAAGGACCTCTATGATGGGAACTTTAAATACCTGAAAAATAAAATTAAGGCAGAACTAAGGAAGTGGGAAACCTCCCACGCTCCTAGATTGGGAAGAGTAACATCATTAAATTGGCAATACTGCCAAAGGCTATATCCAAATTCAATGTGATAACTATCAATATTCCAATCTCACTTTCAATGAAATAGAAGAAGCAATCCAAAAATTCATATGGAAGAATAAAAGACCCCCAATAGCAGAGAGGATTTATGTGATTCTCATTTGCTATTACCACTTTTATTCTACAAAGTAATCTATGGATTTTAACTTTCTTCCCTCCCTTTGGATAAACCTCACAAAAACCCTGGCTCTAGCTCCCAAGACACCTAACTCTTAGGTCTGGACAATTGTTCCTAGATAGTGAATTACTTAGTTGTATTTTGAATGCATAAAACGTGCATATAAAACTAGCATATTTTGATCTCATGAGAAAACTGCCTTTTCCCTCTCTCAAATTCATTTCCTGATAGGCATTTTTAGAAAGAATATATTTTCATTTTAAGATGAAAGTATTGTAGGAAACTATGTTCATAATCTGGCTCCTCCTGCACCTCAACACCTAAACACAAATGTCACAAAGCATTTATAAGAAACAATACAAAGACCAAACACTGGGAAATGCTCAGATGCAGAAAGTTTTACAAAACCCAGAATATAACTCTGCTGTCTGAGGCAGGGGCTCTCTGTGTAAATTAACAAACCCCAAAAGAGCAGCCAGGAGTACCGGACATGAGTGTCCCTGGCTGATAATCCAAGGACAAGGAGCATGGAAGGGCACCCTGAGCCTGCAGGAGAGTGTCTGGAGGAAAGTTTCCTTGCCAGCCTGAGTACAAAAGTTAGCATCACCCCTCCTGGGCCTGTATTTCTTGTCTTCTCCCCACAGCTGAGCACAATCGTCCACTGCTCCACGGATGATACTGTACAAGCTGATCCCCAGAGTGGCTTCTGTTTTGTCTGCACTCCTTTCTAGGTGGGTGCTCCCCCGCCCTGCCGTGTGTGTGTGCTATCACGGGCTGATCCTTAGGGCCCAGTCCCATGGGGCTGGTGGGTGCTGATTTGGGTCAGTGGCACTGTGTCATTCAAGCAGCAGCTTCCCTAGTCCAACAGTAGGTACACCCTGATATCCTCCCACAGAATCAGGCGAGATGCCCAGAAGCACCTGAGTTGGGCAGGCTGCCACTAGGATCCTACTTCATCAGAGTGACCAGGATGCCAGATGAAGTGGCTGCTTCCTCAATTAGTAATTATTTTATGGAGCAGTTATAAACAAATTGACCCACATCACTGTATGATATATAATGATATATCCTTGAGTCTCTAGTCTACAAAATCATTGAATTTGATACTAGCAAGAATGGATTTTATTGTATGCGTTTATAAGGCCTAATGGCAAACTGAAATAAAAGTACAACAAAACTCTTATTCAAAAAACACATTCTTAAATCTCAGAATTAAAAAAAATTGTATGTAAGTGGTGCAAATAAAGTTATACTAGAATAGTAAAATACACACAAAAATACTACATTAGTTACATTCAAAAGTAAAATAAGGAGGGGGGACCAAGATGGTGACGGGGCAGTAGGGAAACGCCACAGATCTCCCCAACCAAAAAGAGAGTTGAGTTCCAATGCTTAATCTCCCCAAGAGACCGACAACAACAAAAAGACGAACACTCAGAGAAAAACCAGAGGTGGAAAATAACAAAAAAAGAAAGAGAGGAAAAGAAGAATTTCAGAACAGAGAAGAGTGAAGACCCCTCTCCCAACCTTTACTGGCCGCATGGCAATGCGCCAAGCTGCCGGCCAGCCAGCCCAGCGGGGGCTGCCGGAGCCCCAGAGACACAGGGGGCCGCTTGCAGACCACCCACACAGAAGCGGCCTGAGGTACCGTTTTGCAGAACAACTGTTCGCCAGGAACAGAGAAACCTACCAGCCGTGTGTCTCTAAGAGGTTCCCACCCCCACCCCTCACTCTCCACCCAAGCATAGAGGCTACATCCTGCCAAAGCTGCCCGGCACTGGCAGCACTACAAAGGAACATGTCTGCAGACCAACCACACAGAAGCTGCCGGAAGCACTAGACCCGCCCGTTCTTGAGCGCAAGAACCAGGCAGGGGCCTCCCGGGTCCCAGAAGCACAGGGGGCTGCTTGCAGAACACCCGCGCAGAAGCCACCTGAGCATGGACACTGTGGCCCCAACAGCTTCGATAGAGGCAGAGACAGAAAAGAATCACACAGAGCCACCACCGCCCAGCCCAGCCCGCAACCACCCCAACTGAACTAGGATTGCAACAACAACTGATGACCTACACCACACAGAAACAACCAGCTCCAGCGTGAGTACCCCACAGGGGACAGTGCATCCCTCAAGGTAGACCAAAGCTGGAGGTTATCCCCAGACCCTGACCTAGACTCCCTACACCAACACCCGAACCACAGGACCCACTAAAATTGGGAACTGTTCGAGAGCTGCACCAGCCCATGGAGCACATTCCGATGGCCAGGCCAGAGAAAGAATGCCCCTGGAAGGGAGCTTAAATGCCCAATAAAACAGTAGAAGAAATTTGAACTGTGTCCTCCAGGCTGCATAACCTAGGTGGTATACACATCAGCACAGGCCTAACGAGTGCGCTCCAGGCTGGGGCCGGAACCAGGCCCGGGGATCTGGTGCCTGAACAACACAACCAACTCCTCCCATCTGAAGTAAAAAGCTGAGCATACGCCTCAACAGAGGGGAGAAAATCAGGAAACAGCACTCCCAGGAAAGCACGCCTGTGACAACAAAAGACCTGGAGGCCCAGGACAAGAGAAGCCCAAACACCACCAAAACTCCACCCATATACCCTAGGCTGGGAATTGGGCAACACAGGCTGCCAGCACCTGATAGTAAGCAGGAGCTCAGACTGATAAGGCGGCTCAGCAATAGAGTGATAGTCTTGGATGTATGAGGCCCTGGATCTGATTCCTCAGCATCACAAAAGCAAAAGGTTCAGAAGTGGTGCTGTGGCTCAAATGGTAGGGTGCCAGCCTTGAGATGAAGAGCTGAGGGACAGCACCCAAACCTAGAGTTCAAGCCCACAACCAGCCCAAAACAAACAAACAAAAACGCATCAGGAGCCCATAGCAGACTCCAGTATTTGGGAGAGTGCATCCAGAGCATCTGATCTTCACAAGAGCACCCGTCGGAGCAAACACAAGCAGTCTAGGCTGCTCAACCCTTCCAAAGGCGGGAATTGCCAGCAATCTACAGCAGAGAGCTGAGAATCCTAAGTAGGTCAGAATAGCAGCTGGAAATAGGCTCCCAACAGAACCCAGATCAGGCACAGACTCTCTCTACCAATACAGAATCAGCAACCAAGCAAAGACAGACACACCAAAACAAAATTGAAGAGTAGTCTCCTGAACCACCATGCGAAAATCACAGAGAAAATCACAAGGTTTACCACCACCCAGGACAGCAAGCTCACCTCAAAAGCCAGCAGCCACGCAGGGGTGAGCCCCAGTGGGAGCAAAGCAGGAATGGAAGACAAAAGCTACATCCAAGGGTTGCTGGAGGCAATGACTCAAGAAATAAAGCAAGAAATTGATCAGAAATTGAAAGAGCACAAGGATGAACTATCAAAAGAGATACAGGATATCAAACAAAAGTTGGATGCAAAAATAGAAGCTGCACAAACCTCAGTAAGAAGTGAGATCAGCGCCAAATTAGAGGAAATACATACTGAGATCAGTACTCTGAGAACCAACACTGAATCCATAAAGGGATCCATTTCCTCCATACAAACCACAATAGAAGCCACTGTCAACAGAGTTAATGAAATTGAAGGTAGACTGTCAGATACATAAGACAGAATACACCAACTGAAGCAAAAAGTGACAGATTTGGAAAAATCACTCAAATTAAACCAAAGGGAAATTCAAGAGCAAGCAGATAATGCCAAGAAGTTTAACCTTCACATAATCAGAGTGGAAGAAGGTGAGGAATTACAGAGCAAGGGAATGCAACAACTTTTTAACAAGATAATCAATGGAAATTTTCCCCACCTCAAAAACGACCATCTTAACTACATTCCAGAAGCTTATAGAACACGCAACAAGCAAGAGCCCAGGAGAAACACTTCTAGACACATTATAGTAAAAATGATAGATCTGAATAATAAGGAAACAATCCTGCATGCAGCAAAAATGAAGAAGCAGCTATACTACAACGGGAAAAAAATTAGAATCACTGCAGAGCTCTCCACACAAACAATGGATACTTAAAGATGTCCTACACATAGAAAACCAATAAGACCACAATAAAGGCGAATAAATGGCATCCAAGGGAATAAAATTAGAACTCAACACTAAAAGCCACCAAAGAAAAGTCCTGTAACACATGGAGGCTAAACAACACACTGTTGAATCACCAATGCGTCATAGAAGAGATTAGAAAGGAAATGCAAATGTTCGTGATATTCAACAAAAATGAACACATAAATTACCAGCTTCTCTGGGACACAGGAAATGCAGTTCTCATAGGCAATTTTGTACCTCTGAGTTTCTACATCAACAAATTAGAGAGATCTGAAAACAACAATTTAATTAGACATCTGAACCTTCATGAAAAAGAGCAACAAAATAAACACCAATCCAGTAGATGGGAAAAAATAATTAAATTTAAATCAGAATTAAACTAATTAGAATCCAAAAAAACCTAGAAAGAATCAACAAAACAAAGAGTTGGTTCTTCAAAAAGTTAACAAAAATTGACAGACCCTTAGCAAATCTTATCAGAAGAAGAAGAGCACACAAGGAAATAAACAAACTCAGATATGAGAATGGAAACATCACCACAAAAACAACCAAGATCCAGAACATTATAAGGGAATACTTCTGAAAGCTTTTGCTAATAAGTTTGAGAATCTCGTAGAAATAGACCTTTTCCTAGCAAATATTGACATGACAAAACTAAACCAAAATGAGTTAAACCAACTTAACAGACCCATATCAAGCATTGAAATAGAAACATCAATAAGAGTACTCTCATCTAAGAAAAACCCTTGACCAGATGTATTTACAGTGAAATTCTACAAGGACTTCAAAGCAGAGCTCACACCAATACTCCTCCAACTTTTCAATGAAATTGAAAGAGAAAGTGCACTACTGGACTCATCATCCCAAAACCAGGCAGGGACTCATCAAAGAAACAGAACTACAGACCCATTTCTTTGAGGAACATTGATGCAAGACTTCTCAACAAAATTTTGGCCTACCGACTTCAATTCATCCAAAAAATCATACAACAAAATCAAACAGGATTCATTTCAAGGTTGCAAAGCTGGTTAAATATATGCAAATCAATTAATACAATTCATCACATCAACCAAAGCAAGGATAAGAACCACATGATTATCTCAATAAATGCAGAAAAAAAACATTTGACAAGTTCCAAAACCCCTTTATGATGAAGGTTCTGGAAAAATTAGGAATCCAGGGAACATTCCTCAAAACAATAAAGGCTGTATATGACAAACCAACAGCCAGCATTATACTTAATGGTGAAAAACTAAAGCCATTTCCTCTTAGGAACGAAACAAGGACGTCCAATCTCTCCACTTCTTTTCAATTTACTATTAGAATACCTAGCTACAGCAATAAGACAAGAGGCCATCATTAAAGGATCCAAATAGGTAAAGATCATGTAAAACTCTCCCTCTTTCCAGATGATATGATCTTATATTTAAAGATTCCCACAGAATCCACTCCCAAATCCCTCATGCTCATTGAAAACTTTGGCAGAATAGCAGAGTATAATGTTAACCCTCAAAAATCAATGGCTTTACTATACGCCAACAATGAGAATAGTGTGGCTGAAATAAGGAAAACAACTCCATTCGTAATAGCCCCACAAAAAATAAAATGACTAGGAGTTAGTTTAACTAAAGATGTAAAAATCTTTATGATGAAAACTTAAAAACCTAAAAAAGGAAATCAAAACAGAACTTAGAAAGTGGAAAAACATCCCTGGATTGGAAAGATCATCATCATGAAAGTGGCAACACTTCCCTAGGCTATGTACAAATTCAATGTGATACTTATGAGTATTCCAACCTCATTCTTCAAGAAAATAGAAGAGGCAATCCAAAAATTCATATGGAACAATAAAAGACCTCGAACAACAAAAACATTCCTTAATAGAATAGTGCTGGAGGAATATCAATACCAAATTTCAAACTCTACTACAGAGCCATAATAATCAAAACAGCTTGGTATTGGTACCAGAACTGATCTCAGGAACAATGGAATAGAAGTGAAAACCCAGAAATTAACCCACAGACATATGGCCATCTAATTTTCGATAAGGGAGCTAAAAAAATAGAATGGAAGAAAGGAAGCCTCCTCAGTAAGTGGCTGGCACAATAGGTTAATCACTCATAGAAAAATAAAGTTAAATGCTTATATATCACCCTGCACCAGAATCAACTCCAAATGGTTCAAAGACCTGGAGTCACAGCAGACACCTTAGGTCTCCTTGTCACAGGTCAAATTTTCTTAATAGAGACCCAGAAACACAACAAATCAAAGAAAGGTTGGACAAATGGGATTGCATGAAATTGCAGAACTTCTGCATGGCAAAGGGTAAATCTAGCAAGATCAATAGAAAGCCCACGGATTGGGAGAAGATCTTCACTAGCCATACAACGGACAAGGGTTTCATATCTAAAATGTACCAGGAATTCATAAAAGTAAATCTAACAACAAATCCTCAAACAACTTCCCAATAAATAAGTGGGACTTAAAGAGAAACTTCTCTGAAGAGGAAAGAAGGATGGTCAATAGACACATGAAGAAATACTCAACTTCCCTAACCATAAAAGAAATGCAAATCTAAACAATATTGAGATACCACCTCACCCCAGTTAGAATGGCTATAATCAAGAACTCTAATAACATCAGAAGCTGGAGGGGATGTGGACAGAAGGGAACCTTACTGCATTGTTGATGGGAGTGTAAATTTGTTCAACCACTTTGGAAAGCAGTATGGATGTTCCCTAAAGGACTTCACATAGCGCTCTCCTATGATCCAGCAATCCCACTTTTGGGCATTTACCCAAATGATCACAAACATGATGATACTAAAGCTTACCAGCACAACTATGTTTATTACAGCCTTATTTACTATAGCTAAGATATGGAACCAACCCAGATGCCCCTCAGTAGATGAATGGATCAAGAAAATGTGGTATACTTACACAATGGAATTCTAGGCCTCCATCAGAAAGAATGACATTGCCCATTTGTTAGGAAATGGAAGGCCTTGGAAAAAATTATATTAAGTGAAGTAAGCCAGGCCCAAAAAGTATAGGTCCCACGGTTTCCCTTATTTGCAATAACTAGTATATTTGTGAGACAAGCAAAAACGGTCAGATAAGTTGATGTTAGGTGAAATGAACCCCAAGATAAGGACAAAAATGTTTTTTTTGTCTTGGTATTGTTTCTAGCTTATTTATAAGATGATTTATTTGTTGCTTTGTATGTCCCTCCCCCATGTTATAACCCGTTTTGACTGTATTTGATGTTGGTATAATTTGTGGAGTAGAAGGGAAAAACAAATTCTTTAAATAGGGATACAAGTGGACCCAATGTTTGGTGCATGGGTTGGTTTTGGGTGGGAGGGGATGGGAAGGGATGGGAAAGGGAAACAAAGTAGGGGGCAACAATGCTTGATAAGAAATGTAATCGTTACCTTTCTCATGTAATTGTAACCCCTCTATATGTATTTTCACAATAAAAATCATGAAATAATAAAGTAAAAATCCATGTCAATTTTTTGTGTTGTTGTTGTTGGTCGTGTGGCTTGAACTCTGGGCCTTGGCGATATCTCGCAGCTCTTCAGCTCATTGATTCCACTGAATCACTTGAGCTGCATTGCCGTTTCTACTTTTCAAGTGGGTTATTGGAGATAAGAGTCTTACAGACTTTTCTGCCCAGGCTGGTTTTGAACCACCATCCTCAATCTCAGACTCCTGAGTAGCTAGGATTACAGGCATGAGCCACCAAAGCCCAGATCCAAGTCAATTTGTAAAAAGCAAGCTTATTGAAACTTCTGGCTTTTTTCCAATAAACAATCTTACTTTTTAGCATTAGTTTATAACTTTGAGTTATTTTTAGATGTAACTAAAGTTTTTAATAGAAACAAACATAATTTTTACTATTGCTCAGTATCTCACAAAATCCCTTGTAATTGACTTTCCCTAAAGTCAATTATTACATACTATTACTCACTATTATTACACTCTATATTACATATAGTGTGAAGCAAAAATAGTTTGGACCATTTCATATAAATTATTAGATGGTATTTTAGCATTATAAATTTGCATCTGTGATTTTAAAAGAAGGAAAATGTAAAAGTGTAGTGTGTCCTAATTAATGCAAAATTCATGAGTTCATACAGACAAAATTATTTTCTTTCCACTAAAGGTTTGAAGGAATACTATTGGAAATAGTGAGGGAAGAGGAGGAAGAATTCCAATCATGTCAAAGAATGTCTCTGTTATTCTGCTACCCCTTCCACTAACAAGACCTACCCGGTACCAGATGTCACAAAACTTCAAGTATCTCTCTTAGAAATCTATTTGGAAAAGTTCTAAATCACTGATTATTTATGTACTTTCTGTTATATGAAACAAAATATAGACATATAACAAGTGAAATAAAATGCACACATATGTTGAAGTCACCACACCTGGAAAAACAACCAACAAAGTAGAACTCCCCCAGGAACAAAAACATGTTGTGTCCGGTTGTTTTGAATCACAAAATCCTCATATACATGTTATCCTTGAGTAGCTCCATAAAGATAACTGTCTCAGAAGTACAGTTGTGTTAATTTGTAATTAAATTCATCTAGATGAACCTAATATAGCAAATCACGTGAATGGATCAAATTGTTTAAAACAAATGTGACTGTATGTGGAGTGAGAGCTGCACATATTTAAAAGAATAAAATAAAAATCATCACATACTTAAAGAATTCAGAAATGCAACCAATAAGTCCAATAGTATCCATATTGAGACCTAAATCCTACTGATTTAACAAGAACAAAATATGCAAATAATAGAATCTGAGCAGTGTACCTGAGTGTACATAATTTTAAACTACTCCAAATTATACTTTGTGGAAGACTGAATGCGAGTTAATTAAAGGAAAACATCAACCCATGATATAAATGACATTAAAAATCTCATGAAAAGAGAGAAGTAGTTTCTGGAAAATACTATTTTAATAAGTGGTAGTCAAAATCTTTCTAGTACAGACAAAATTGCATACCTATTTAGTTAGATCCAAAAAAGATCCAAAATACTCAAAGTGATTTGAAACTTTGGCAAAATAGCAGGATACAACTGTAACATTATTATGAATGTTGACTCTGGCATGGAATTAATTTCCTCTTTGATCTGACAAATGATTATATGAAAGAACAAAATTTCAAATAAATATCAAGACCTAACTAAACATATAATCAGAAAAGTCATCATGCAAGCCATATTGCAACTGGGATAAAAGAAATACCAGTTATGCTGATTCTGTATTTATTGTAAATGTTGATTTTTTCATAAATTATTTCCTTTAGCTTGCATTTTTAAAATACTGTGTTAATTATGTATATCTTGGAGACTAATTTTGGATTCCTCCTTCAATTTAGTTCTGAGTATAATGTCTAACTTCAGTTCCTAACCCATGAAATGATGTTGATTACAAAACAAATCTAATTACCACTGTTTTATTTATTTATTTTTTGGGGGGGTCCAGTCGTGGGGCCTGAACTCTGGGCCTGGGTGCTATCTCTCAGCTCTTCAGCTCAAGGCTAAGGCTCTACCACTTGAGCCACAGCACCACTCCCGGCTTTTTTTCCTTTTGCTTATGTGGTGCTGAGGAATCAAACCCAGGGCCTCTTGCATGCAAGGCAAGCGCTCTACCACTGAGCCACCTTCCCATCCCACCACTGTTTATAATACACAAAATCTCATAAGCCTGACACCAGTAAGCATTGGTTAACATTTTGATATCGTGGTCTCATGACTGATGAGGCTTACCTGCATGAGTATAGTTGTACCTAGATTCCTCAGCTTAAATTTAGCCACTGTTAAAAAATGTTTATATCTTTATTTGTCACCCATCGGAGATTAAACCTGAGTATAAACCTAAGAAAAATGATAAGGTGAGAATTTATCTTTATAGATATAAAGTAAACAAGATTCAGCATAGAGTAACTCACTAGTTTAAAGTCAACCTATTTCTCCAAAACTTTCTAAGCATTTCCTTACAATGTGTATTATTCTCAAGGGAATGAGGAATGTGAGAAGAGGACTAACCTAGCATTATCTTTAAATGCACATAATTTGGATTTACCTCTTTATTTTGCTATAGTCATTTTTGATTTAAAAAACTGTTTGAATAATTGATTTTCAGGTCAGCTATAATATACCTTGTTGCATATTCCAAAGTACATTCAGAAAATTCTATATAGCAATTAAGTAAAGAAAGTCCGGGCAGAAAAAATGGCATCTCTATACTATGTGACACCCAATACTTAGGTAATTCATTATGCCCCCATTTAATGAATGTGATTGTTTAAATCTTCATCAAGTATTAATTAAAATCAATCAGTGTCCTATAAAATAATTGTGTATAATTTTATCCTAGAATCATTCAAGAACTGCCCATTCAATCATGACATACATCACATTCCATTGGTATTCATATGGATAGGAATGAGTTTCTTAGGATCTCCCACCTGCCATTTGGAGGTGGCAGGACCAGGATTCAAACTGTGGGCTCCAGCTCCCACCACTTCAACCTGAGGATAGGGAACTCACCGGTCTGTCCAAGAACATCAGCAAGACCAGTGATTAGGCAGGTACCAGTGGCTCTCAGCAGTCCTCCTTGATACTTACAAGGCTGTGATAGGAGGATCATGGTCAAAGTCACCCTAAGCAGAAAAGTCCTTGAGACCCCTGTCTAACTTCAGTGCCAACAAAGCCAGAAGTAGAGCCGTATGGCTCCAGTGGCAGAGGGCTAGCCTTGAACAAAAGCAGCTCATGGACTGTGCCCAGATCCTGAGTTCAAGGTCCGGGACTGGCAAGAAACAGACATACACAACAATCTGTGCAGCCATCCAGCTATACAGGTCACCCTTTTGTCCCCAACTCAATTGGACCGAGTTCCCTGGGAAAGGGGCTAGAGGGCCACTGTCATCTTGACTCCGCCCATTCTGGGTGCATCACAGGATTCCAGCCACACCACCATTATTTCATGGTTCTTTCTGACCAATGGGATACAAGAATTATTGCCACGCCCACATTCCATGCTATCTTATAGATGGACTAGGCTCGGTTAGCACACTTGGAGGCTGAGATCCACAGGGGGAAAATCCTTCCACAGGAGCAGCAGGCCCGCTGTAGGCACCCGGGTCACCAGGCAGCTCAGTGCCAGACTAAGCTGGAGCCACAGGCCCTCTCCCCCATGAGCTGTCACCACAGTATGTGTGGGGATGGGAAGCGGGACATATGGGTATCTAAGAAGAAAATCTGCTTCATCCATGACCTGCCTGATGAGGTGGACTTCCAGAGTCCAGCAAGTGAGCTCCACCATGGATACAGCCAGCTATCAGCACACATCTGAACCATCGAAGAGTCCCTTTTGGTGTGTAAAGAGCAGATGTTGGTCCTGCATGAGCTGTGCTGGGAGAAAGCCGAGTGCTTGCACTGGCTGTCCCAGGAGAAGATGGAGAAGAGGAGAGTGCTGCAGGAGCTGCAGTTGCTCCCAGCAGGGGAAGGCATAGACAGCAGTCTCCAGATGCCAGCACAGGCTGAGCCCCCAACCACCAACACCGCTTCAGATGCCTCAGGGTCGGTGGTGGGTGAAATGAGGGAGCAGCAGAAAGGTTTTGAAGAATTGCAACTTGAAGACAGCATGGAAACTGCCAGAGGAGAGGTCAGGGTTCCCGAACCCATAGTGGACTCCCCCAAGAAGCATATCCTGCCAAAGATGCCCCACATCCAGATCCACCCACAGCTCCCAGGCTCAGGTGAGGAGTGCTCCCTCACTTTCTTCTGTAGACTGATGCAGATGATGACTCTCTATGTGACATACTGACTCTCAAAAGCCTTGGCAGCCACCAGAACTAAGTGGCCAGGTGCCCTTCTCTCAGGACTCCATCTGCCAGGTGACGGGAAGTTAAACTGGGGGTCGGGTAGGGCATAGGCTGCTGGGACTTGGCCCAAACACAAGGGACATGTAATGGCCCATTGGTGGCCAGGAAAGAGGCCCATGTTATGCTTATCACAAATAATAAATTATTTACAAAGCAAAAAAAACCCGTCCAACAAAGATTTGTTCTTCTAGTCCTGGGGCTTGAACTCAGGCCCTGGCCACTGTCCCTGAGCTCTTTTTTGATCAATGCTGGCCTTCTACCAGTTGAGCCCCACCTCTCCTTCCAACATTTTCTGTGTGGAATCGAACCCAGGGCTTCAGGCATGGTCGGCGACCACTCTACCACTGAGCCACATGTTCAGCTAAGATGATTTCCCCCCCCCAAACCCATATGGCCATTCCTCAGATAAATAGAGCTAGGATGAATATGAAGCACAAGTCTGGTTTACAACAAAATACTTCCCCGCCCCCTCTTCCCAAACCCTTAGTTGAAGTTTCTCTTCTAACATTGAGGGATGAGAAAGGGAGAAGGGAGTCCTGAGAGAGTACCAACAACAGTGGCCCCCTGAGTCCTACATCCTCTCCCACACGTGGTCCTCCAGATTCTGATCTTACCTGATTCAATGTGGAGTCTACACTGTCTCCCCACCACTGCAAGGCTCAGGATGAACTAAATGTCAGCCCTGGCCTCAGCCCACACCCAGGGTGGAAGCTCCTAGTCCCAGACCCACTTCCACCTCTGACTGCCCCGAGTTAGGCCAGACCCACCACTCACCACTATGTTGGCGGTGATGACCTCATGCATGGATTACAGGAAGACAGTCTATGGCAAAGAGCAGAAGCAGCAGGGTGAGGAGGGCAGAAGGAGGAGGGATGATTGCTGTGGGACCTTCCTTGGAGCCCTCCTATCAATCCAGAGCCATGCTGACACAAAGCATGGACAAGGCCAAGGGGTGAGACGAGATGGAGGAGCACGGGACTAAAGCAGGTACTGTTTTGTCTTGGAGCACTTGAAAATTCCAATTATATTTGGCCCATGCCAATCCCAAAGCCAACATGCAATGCCTCTCCTTGTTGTTGTTGGCCGTGAGCGCTGTCCCTGAGCTCTTTTTCTCAAGGCTGGCACTCTACCACTTGAGCCACAGGACCACTTTTGTTTTCTGACTGTTCATCAAGGATAAGAGTCTCATACATTGTCCTGCCCAGACTCGCTTGGCACCATGATCCACCAGATCTCAGCTTCCAGAATAGCAATGATGCCAGGCATGAGCCACCAGTGCCCAGTGTATGATGCCTTTTGAGGCATCTTGGCAAGTCTGTAAATGAGCCCCAAAGGGCCTGGATAGAACATGACCCACTCATGGAGCTGGGATGGGGGAAGGCTGACCTCCTAGCAATTCTGTTTCCCAAAAATTAAAGATGTCAGGTGGTATATGCATCAAAGACCTAGGCCAGCAGCCACCAGGCTTAGTGGGGAAAAAGTAGAGAATACCCAAAGATTGTAGTGTAGGAATTTCTGATTTTGTATGCATGTGGGGTGTGTGTGTGTGTGTGTGTGTGTGTGTGTGTGTGTGTGTGTGTGTGTGTGTGTGTGTGTGTGTGTGTGTGTGTGTGTGTGTGTGTGTGTGAGTGTGTGTGTGTGTGTGTGAACTCAGGCCCTAGGCTCTATCCCTGAGTTTTCTTGCTCAAGGCTAGTGCTCAGCCCCTTGAGCCACAGCTCCATTTGCTTTTCGATGGTTAACTGTAGGTAAGAGTCTCAAGGACTTTCCTGTCCAGGGTGGTTGAAGCATGATGGGGGCCCCAGGGAAGCAAGAGTAAACACAACTCGCAGGTACAATCTCTATGGTGGGCGACTCCTGCTCTCTGGTGGCCAGACGCAGAACATGCGGCCCCATGCCATCATCGTCAAGAGTTCAATTTGGGGAAGTGACCAGGGCCAAGCTGACTTTTGCTCACCCTGATTGCTGATGCCAGAGCAGGTCTGTTCCACCCTAGGCCAAGAGAGCTCCAGGAGGCCTGGCTTACCAGGGACACAAGGAAGGGAGAGGTCAGCTCCAGGCTGAGCTAAGAACCTTTGCCCACGGATACCCCAACTTGGCCTTACTTATCCCCATACGACCTGTCAAAGAACAACCCCACAAAACAAAATGGGAGCTGTGCCTCCAAGTGGTAGAGCTCTAGCATTGAATCAGATAGCTCAGGGACAGGGCCCCCAAGCTTTGAGTTCAAGCCTCCCAGCTGAACTTTCCCCATAAAACACAGGTTGGCTAAATGTGAACTAGTAGGATTTGTGAAGTGTTTAAGAATGGTGATACTGAAGAAAGCACCCTAATTCTAATGACAGCTGAACTTGTGACATACAGCTTTGTGGTGAGTCCTTCAAAAGGCACAATTTCTGGGTCCTTCCCGCATGGGGGTTTTGTGCTGAGTCCCCAAAATGGTGCTGTTTGCTGAATCATCCCAAAGGGTGCTATGTGCTGAGTCCCTGAGAAGAGTGGGCTGTCCTGGGTTTTTCAAAGGGTGCTGTGTGCTGAGTCCATCACACAACATACTGTAAGCTGAGTCCTTCAAAATGTGTGGTATGCTAATTCATTCCAAAGGGTCGTGCTATGTGCTGAGCCCTTGAGAAGAGAGGGATGAGTTGAGCTTTTTGAGTGCAGTGTGCTGAGTCCTTTACACAGGGTACTCTGTACTGTCCTTCAAATGTTGCTGTGTGCTGAGTTCTTCCACAGTGTGGTATGTGTTGAGGCCCTCAAAATTGTTCTATGTGCTGAGTTTTTCTTTTGTTTGTTTGTTTGTTTTTTTGGGGTCCGGTCATTGGGCCTGAACTCTGGGCCTGGGCGCTCTCCCTCAGCTCTTCAGCTCAAGGCTAGCACTCTACCACTTGAGCCACAGTGCCACTTCTGGCTTTTTTCCTTTTTGCTTATGTGGTGCTGGGGAATCGAACCCAGTGCCACCTGCATGCAAGGCAAGTGCTCTACCACTGAGCCACCTTCCCAGTCCATGTGCTGAGTTTTTGAAGGGTGCTGTGCACTGGGTGTTTTACACAGGGTGCTTCATACTCAGCCATTCAAAGGTTGCTGTGTGGAGTCTTAACATGGTGTGATGTGTGGAGTCTTAACATGATGTCCCTGGGAAACAGTGCTTCGTGCTGAGTTTTTCAAAGTATGCCATGCACTGAGTCCTTTACACTGCGGGCTATGGACTCCCTCCTTCAAAAGGTGCTGTGTGCTGAGTACTCTACCCAGCGTACTGCATGTTGAGTCCTTCAAAGGGAGCTGTGTGCTGAGTCCTTTACACAGGGTGCTTTGAGCTGTTTTTGGAAGTG
The DNA here is from genome assembly GCF_024711535.1 of Dipodomys merriami. Classification (NCBI taxonomy): domain Eukaryota; kingdom Metazoa; phylum Chordata; class Mammalia; order Rodentia; family Heteromyidae; genus Dipodomys; species Dipodomys merriami. Next base: position 2,473,305 of record NW_027203004.1, read on the forward strand.
CGTTGTGTGCTGAGTCATCCCAGAGGGTGCTATGTTCTGAGTCCTTGAGAGGTAGTTATCCCCAACAATCACACACACACAAACACAAACACACATACATGCATGAGTGTCACCATGCAACTGCTTGGTGAGTGGAGTGGAGGAGGAAGCCTCAGGGCCCAGTCAGGGCTGTGACTGTGGGTGGGGGACGGGGCCCAGGGGAGGAGGGGGCCGAGCCCAGGTGCCCACTTTGGTGGCAACAATGGCCAGGGACCCAAGGGTTCAGGGTCATGTGTGCAACAGGGATGGGGTGGCCCAGGAGAGGATTGTGGGGCCAAGAGAGAGCAGAAAAAGGAGTTAGCATGAGCACAAGCACCAGTGGAAACGGCTTCAGTGGTGGTGGCCGCCCAGATCATAGCGTGGGATGCTGAGCCTGCATGGCAGGCACTTCGCTGGGCGCAGCCCCTCAGAGTCGCGGCAGCCATGGCGGCAGGGAGCACAGCAGAGCAGAGGCTACTGAGGTGGAGGCATAGACGGTGGCGGAAACCGCCTTCACAGGGCAGGAGGCCACTGAGGCGGCGGTGGTGGCTGAGGAGAAGGAGCAGAGGCTGCACACAGCCCCACCACGTGCCTGCAGATGCCTCCTCCTCCTCCCAGCAGCACCGTGTTTCAAACATGGAGCTGACAGCACCAAAACTCGGAGCCTCTTGCAGGCACCTAGGGGAGATGGTGTGCCCCTGGATGGCTTGTGGCCTTGACTTGGTCCAGGCCTGTGGTCCTCAGACTCGGGGCACGCACCCGGAGTTGCAGCTTCTCCCAGCAGCACATGTGAATGGCCGCCCTGCATGCCTGCACCCCACGACCCCTGCACCCTGCAACCCCCCTACTCTACCCTTCCCCTACCCGTGAGGACCAGGAACCGTTCCTCTCACCTCCTCTCTCCATCGCCCCCTGGACATCCCCTGCGCCCCACAGTCCACCCTGGCTCTGCCACAAATGCACTCCAGGGGTGGGGGGTGGATGTGGGTGTCTACCCAGGGATCCCACCCTCATCCCTAGTGGCCAGTGTTCCAGGAAAAGGGGAGCTGCAGGGATGGGTGGGGAGGGGGCACCACAGAACCCCTGGCCTGGAGCAGTGGGAGCCACATAGACACGCATCTGCACCCTTCCCTGCTGGGAACCTGGTGGCTTTAGTCAGAGGTGGGAAGCAGCACCTCCACACCTGCCTTCTAAGGTCTTTTCCTTTTCACTGGGAGGGGGTGTTAGATGCAGAACATAGGCCCCCTTGATGTGTGAACCTTTGTCTTCTGTGCTCAGTCACCCTTTCACCTGAGGACATTCCCAGAAGAGCTCACTAGAGAGGTGAGGGCACTGGGGTCTGATAGAAGGTGGGTATTTGGCAGAGAAACACACCCCCTCTGACAAACATACACCTGGCTTGTACCCCCAAACCTGGGGGGGGCTGACAACCCCAGTTTTCAACAGTTCTGACTGGGTGATCACATTTCCCAGCTCTGCCAACCTCTGCTAGTGTTCCCAGGCCATCTGGTCTCCTTGTCCTACCCAAGAATCTGCCAAGTCACCCAGAAGTATCTAGGCTGGAAGTAGGGAGTCCATCCATATATATAGCCTTTAGGACCCCAACAAAGTCCCCAACAACGACCCCACCCCAGGTCAGACACGTCTCTGGAGGCACCATGACCCCCTACTTTGTTTTCTGTCCAGGCTCTGAGGAGCCACCTGTCTCCAGACTCCTTCACCCAGCGTCCTAGGGTTTTGGTGAATGGGGATTCAAGGCTGGTTGTTGCCAAGGGGAAGGGTCTGGCCCTAAAAAAAGGGGGAGGCAGGGTGGTTCTGCATTATTAGAGCATTGTTCCCCTTGGGTCGGAGCCCCTGGTTCTGACAAGGGAACCCCCGTCCTCGAGCTGGTACATGCCCAGATGAGAAACCAACAAACTCAGGAGAGGCACTGCTCTGAGTCTGTATGCTTATGTGTGTGAGTGAAAGAGAGAAAGACAGAGAGACAGAGAGACAGAGAGACAGAGAGAAAGAGACACAGACAGAGAAAGACACAGAGACAGAGAGAGAGAAAGAGAGAGAGAAAGAGAGAGAGAGAGAGAGAGAGAGAGAGAGAGAGAGAGAGAGAGAGAGAGAGAGAGAGAGAGAGAGAGAGAGAGAGAGAGAGAGAGAGAGAGAGAGATCATCTTTCTCAAGGTACAGCCTGTCTGTGCTCAGGTGAATAATCAGTTGTCAAATTCATGGATAAGTCTTCTGTCACTGGTTTGGATTTTTGTGTGTTTGTCTCTCTCTCTCTCTCTCTCTCTCTCTCTCTCTCTCTCTCTCTCTCTCTGTGTGTGTGTGTGTGTGTGTGTGTGTGTGTGTATGTGTGTGTTGGGATAGCAGGGAGATGAGAACAATGAAAATATATTTGTCACTGTGTCTAAAAAGAGCAAGAGCATTTTATTTGTTGTTCTTGAATCACTAATGTCCAGTATGAGCCCAGCCACAATTTTTGTATTCTCTTTCACCGTTTCATGGCTCCTTTAGGGAAGGTTTCAGTAGATGTTCCTTTCCACCTCTTTCTTCCCCTTTCCTGCAGCCCACAGTAGCTGCTGGACCTGTGTTGGTCTCCCTTTGGAGGCCTGTGTGAACTGCAGACCAGGGTGGACACCTGCCCTTCTGTCTTCAGCCAGAAGGCTCATGAGGCTACTGTGACCACAGCTGCACTCTTCCAGCCAGACAATATGCTCTGGTGTGTATAATTGGAGCTAATTCAAAGTTGGGAATGTGTCTGCCAAACATAAATAGGGAATGAGATGGGGGGGAGTAGGGCAGTGGCTGTGAAGCTAGGAGGGTTGGGAAGTGTCAAACGGTGTGACATGGCAGATGGTTCACCATGACCGAGAATGAGAGAGGAATCTTACCCAGGCATTGGCAGTGTCTGTGGGCATCAGGGAAGGGGGCTCCGGGCACCCAATGGTGGTGTGGATACCCTCCAGGGGCAGTCCTCCCTGGAGTTCTGCAGACTCCAATATGTGCCCTCCTGGGCTGTTTCCAGCTGGGCAATGATAAGCAAGTGTGTTCCCCATGCTGGAGCCTGCTTGGGATCAGGACATGGCAGTTAGCTAGGGCTCTCTGAATGCCATTTTCTGTAACCTGCTGTAGGCTGTCTGCAAGGAAAAGGGAACACTGACTTTGGAACCCTTTAATTTGGTTGGGACAAGTGAAATACCAGATTTTCCAGGGTTTTTTTTTCTTGAAGCTGGCAATTTCTACTAATGCCTGGGATTCTGGATTGGTCAAATTAGATGTACCATTTCAGCCACCAAACAATGACGTTCAAAGTGGCACAAGCAGAGTTCCCAAGCCAGATGGTCTCCTGCTATGAAGGTCATGCCTTGACTGCCTTTCTCCGGCAGCTGCTGATTCTCCTCCGGCTCTCTCTAGGGTGACCACTACAGTTGAGGATGTTATGGGGAGCACAGACTGTGACCTCACCATCCGCAGCAACCTGCCAGCTGTGAACAGAGACAATTCCCAAAACCTGTACTGGACTCTGGGAGATTCAGAGACCCGGGATGCCTCAAGGATCCTTTCTCTGCAACATGAAATTTGGGGGCCGGATATGGTAAACCATCCTTTCTGGCCCCAGGGAGTGGAGAAGAGGGCTCTTGAGCCGGGCATTCACTTCCTAGCAACTTTGTTCACACCAGAGTAGGGAATTGAGTTCCACAGAGCTGGTCAGTGGCTGGATAGAGATCTTTGAGAAGATAGGCATCCCAGAGACCCCGGAATCCGGTGAGTACATCATGGCTCACATCCTTGGAAACAAAACAGTTAAGTGGGTGGCACCAGGAGGGTAGGAAAGGAGAGAGAACAGTGAGAAAGCTACATCAGGCTTTGCCCCCACCAAGGATGCTTACCTGAATTGAATGGGACTTTTCTGTAGTATTGTTGTAGGCAGATGCTCATTTATTTATACAACAAACGGTTACAGTGTGTGCCAGGGCCGGAAGGGAAGGGGGCGGCATAGACAATGAAAGGTTCCAGTGCTGGTTCCACAGCACATGAAGAAATCTTGGTTTGAGTTGGATGCCGGTGCTTCACACCTGTCATCCTAGCTACTTAGGAGGCTGAGATGGGAGGATTGAGGCTTAAGGCCCAGGCAGGAAAGCTTGTAAGACTCTTATCGCCTAGTAACTACCAAAAAGAAAACGCCAGAAGTGGATGAGTGGCTCAAGCCATAGACTGTTGGCTTTGAGTAAAAAGGCTCAGGGACAACACCCATGCTCTGAGTTCAAGGCTTAGGAGTGACACAAAGAGAGGAAAGAGAAAGAGAGGAGGAAACAATGGAGGGAGAAAAGGAGGAAAGGAAGGAAGAAGGGAGCATGCAAGCTTTGGTTTGGAGTCCCTGGATCAAGGGAGCCAACCATTCACAATCTCTGTGGGGTCAGTTTAAGAGCCAAAATCCAGTATGTAGGACCAAGCCACAGACCCCTTAGTCACTTCATGACATCCAGAATCTGTATGGTCGCTGACTGCAGAGGGAAACAGTCTCGGGTAGACCATAGGTTTCAGGGTGGGTCACAGAGTTTCAATCTCCCCTGTCTCACCGAGTTTATTTTCCTGTCAGATAAGAAAGTGTCCAATGGCTAGAGAGGTATAGAGTGAAAAAGTGTCAAGAGGGGTTGTCAAGGGATAAGCATTGCAACGGACCAGCTCAGACGGAGCACTGGGACCGATGGGACAGGGATCTCGGGATAGGTGGGCAAAGGAGTTGGCGAAGTGACAAACAGACATAGACTCAAAAGAGTTGCATCTGAGTGTATCTTTATTGAGGAGAATTAACATTTTTATACAGTGTGTGATCGTGACATAGATTTTTTGTTTATTTAAGCACGTAATCAATTTTTTAAAGGCAAAGCATTGATGAATTACATGAAAATTAATGACTATTCCACCAACTGTTTAAGCTAAGTGGTGCGAAACAAGTCTAGCATATTGTTTAATAGAATACGTCATCTATTCAGCCTTTTTTATGTTTAATAATTAACAAACCTAAGACAGGGCTGTACTTACATTATACTCTTTTTAATTTTATCCAATTAATTTCATCTTTATAAGCTCCTGTATAAGGAAATGGTTCTTGGTTGGTTCAGGAAATATGTCACTAACTTTATATTTTGTGTGAAAACACCATCTATTCCCTATAACGTAAGTTGGACTAAACTTAATCATAACTGTTGGGAGAATCTTTCTTTTTCTTATATAATCAGAGGTCCCTTCTTTTTTAGAACTCTCTAAACTACTGGGATAACTCTTTCTAACTTAGTTTAGTTTATTGATTTTGTCTGTTGGACATATCTAGAAATTTTAAGTCTCTATATTTACTATTCACGAGCTGCAAAACCGCTTGTGAAGTTGTAGGAGTTTCTGGAGGCAACGTCACATCAGATGATAGATTGATTGGGGGATTGCCGACATTTAATCTTTGGCCTTAGTCTTTATTACTTAGAGAAGCCATCTCTATTGGACTGGAAAAATACAACATGCTCTGTTCACGGATCAATAGAAAAATAGCCAAAATGAGAATAAAGGCAACGAATGTACAGCCAAGAAGAATATAGTAAGAATAAAGGTAGAGGCTATAAAGGTGCAGCCAAGTGTATGGGAAGCCTTGAACCAACACTCCTTTCCTGGGGGCATGCTTCCTTGAAGCTCTTTGTCCAACAGAATCTCTCACGCAGACTCCGCAGAAGGTGGGGTGGCACCCACTGGTCACAGAAAGATGTCCACTCAGCTGGAAATACCAGGAACCACTGGAAGTGAAGAAACTTAAGCGTTTGACCTTGTTTCTCTGGCCAGAGATTATTCATTGAACTTGCAGTCCCTTATTCTGTTGTCCATGTCAAATCAGAAGCCATTTATCCACCACAGGCAGCTTTATGGAAGTGCTCTGCCCACCTGCGCCGGCCTCTCTTTGCTGAACCCAGCTAAGGACTCATTGCAGACACATCTTCATGGCTGCTTTGCATGCTGTGATCTCTGCTCCTTTCCAAACGCTTGCTTCGGCAGCTTTCTCTCCATTGTGCCTCTCGGACTGGGTTCCCATGGTGGTTGGATACTGAGCTGCTTGTTAGAGGAGGAAACAAGAGTTGTTGTATACAATGGCAGGTCTGAATTGGCCTGGAGGCAGGACAGACGCTCTCCCAGGTGGGACTTGTCAGGGCACAGGGCAGGCATCCTGCCACTGGGCCCTGGGTCACTGTGGTGAGCAGCAGTCACACTGGAATGTCTCTTTCTCAGACAACAACGGGTTAAGTCTGACCAGATTGTCTTTTTTAGGGAATCCAGTTCTCCACCATCTCCTGGGGGATGCCTGGGGCTTGAGTCTATGCCAAGCTCCTCTTCTGTCCAGAACCTTTCATTCGAAAAGTTTCAACCAAGTGTATGTGGCATGGCAAAGCATGAAGATGAAGAGGGAGGACGATCCCAGATCAGGCATGTCAGGTCATTGTAGCCATGACCTCAAATGACAACCTAGACCATCAGTGATAGAGCCTTCGACACAGCCACATGGCTCTTAAAATCCTGGCACTCTGGGTTCACCATTGACGACCTGGTTGTCGTTGGCTACAGGATGCCTGTGCAGTACATCCTTGGGGAATGGGAATTTTGCTGGCTCAATCTGAAAATGACACCCGCAGTGTTCATTCCTGGACAAGAGACAGAGGTAGACATGCCACTGGCACAGGACAGCCAGGAAATGAGGGCGGGAGTCAGACCCGTGTTGCTCTGAGACTTCCTCTAGGGAACTCTAGGGCCCCGTGACTGCCACTCTCAGAGGTAGAGGTGGGTCTCTTTGCTGGCTCAGCCTTTATTCCAGAAGAAAGTTGTAGGATTCAGAGAGGGCCGACTGAAGGTCGAGGCTGGTTGGAAAACCAGAGGCACTGGGTTCTGAGAAGGGTTGTTTCTTTGAGGATATTCACAACCCAAGATCATTCCTGGGATGGATCAGCCCATTTCTCCTTCTCGAGAGAGAGGGACCTAGAGCCCTCCAGTCTGCATCCCATGGCTGAGAAATCTATTCATTCCCATATCCTTGGTTGGATAACTAGACCTCAACTGACTGCCGAGTGTCGAGGCAGGACAGGGAGAGATCTTGAGTACTTGATGAGGTCATGGTCAGTATGAGATGTTTTTTTTAATTTTTTTATTGTAAAGTTACTATACAGAGGGTTACAGTTACATGAGTGAGGTAATGAGTACACCTCTTGAACATGGTTACCCCCTCCATTGTTTTCCCCCTACCATCCCCTCCCTCCCTCCCTTCCCTGAGGTTCTTTTTTTTTTTTTTGATTGTGATTAAGTGATTACATAATTTCCGGAAATTCACAGTATTGTGGAATAATGATGCAAATTTAAAGTCACAAGTTCATTCTAATTTTCCTGGAGCAAATTGTCCATCACAGTCTGTAATATATAACGGTGCTCACATGTTATATACCATATATGTGATCAACAGCATGGGGATATTTGGTAGTGGTTCAACCAGATGAGTGGGAGTTCTTTGTTTCTTAAGTCCTATTAGTTTTGTCATATCACCTAACATTTTGGATTTAGCATCCACTTATCAGGGAGACCATGTACTGTTTGTCTCTTCGTTCTTGGCTTACCTTGCTCAACATGATTCCTTCTAGCTCCATCCATTTCCCTGCAAATGCCATTATTCTGTCATTTCTAATGGCTGCATAATATTCCATTGTGTATAGATACCACAATTTTTGGATCCATTCATCTGTGGTGGGGCATCTAGGTTGTTTCCATATCCTAGCTATTGCGAACAGTGCTGCAATAAACATGGAGGTGCATGTGTCTTTGTATATTGGTTCCTGTTGTTCAGGGTAGATGCCTAGAAGTGGTATGACTGGGTCGTAAGGGAGGTCAATCTTTAGCTTTCTAAGGACCCTCCAGACTGCTTTCCAAAGTGGTTGTATAAGTGTACATTCCCACCAGCAGTGTAATAGCGTTCCTCGTTCTCCACTTCCCCTCCAGCATTTGTGGTTGGCTGATTTGTGGATGTGGGATATTCTGAATGGGGTAAGGTGGTATCTCAGGGTTGTCTTTATTTGCATTTCCTTCACCACCAGAGATGATGAACATTTCCTCATGTGTTTCTTTGTTTTGGCTATTCTAGGTCTTTTGTTGTTCCATATGAAATTTTGGACTGTTTTCTGTATTTCAGTGATGTACGTCATTGGGATTATAATAGGAATTGCATTGAATTTGTATATTAGTTTTGGAAGTATTACCATCATTACTATATTAAGTCGGCCTATCCAGGAGCATGGGAGGTCATTCCATTTCCTAGTGTCTTCTGCAATTTCTTTCTTTAACTGTTTATAGTTCTCATTAAATAGTTCTTTTACATCTTTGGTTAGGTTAATTCCTAAATATTTTATTTTTGGGAGGTTATTGTGAATGGGGTTGCTCCCTTTATTTCCCTCTCTTCCTGTACATTATCAGTGTATAGGAAGGCAACTGATTTTTGTGGGTTTATTTTGTATCCTGCTATTTTGACGAAGAGAGTTATGATTTCTAAGAGATTCGGGATGGACTTTTAGGGATCATGGAGGTATAATATCATGTCGTCTGCAAAAAGGGATAGTTTAACTTCTTCTTTCCCTATGCGGATCCCTTTAATGTCTTTTTCTTGCCTTATTGCCCTGGCTAAGGGTTCTAGGACTATATTGAAGAGGAGTGGAGACAGTGGGCATCCTTGCCTTGTTCCTGATTTTAGGAGAATTGGTTGTAGCTTTTCCCCATTAAGTATAATATTGGCTATTGGTCTGTCATAAATGGCTTTTATTGTTTTTAGAAATGTTCCTTCTATTCCTATTTTCTCCAGAGCTCTTAGCATGAATGAATATTGAATTTTGTCAAAGGCCTTTTCTGCATCTGTGGCGATAATCATGTGATTCTTGACCTTGGCTCTGTTGATATGTTGGATTACATTTATTGACTTACGTATGTTAAACCATCCCTGTGTCTCTGGGATGAAGCCTACCTGGTCATAGTGAATTATGTTTATTATGTGTTTCTGGATTCTGTTAGCTAGAATCTTGTTAAGGATCTTTGCATCTGTGTTCATCAAGGAGATTGGCCTGTAATTCTCCTTTTTGGTTGGGTCTTTGCCTGGTTTGGGAATGAGTGTGATATTGGCTTCATAGAATGAGTTTGGGATAGCTCCTTCCTTCTCTGTTTCTCTGAAGAGCTTGAGGAGTATGGGTATTAGTTCTTGTTTAAAGGTCTTATAAAATTCTGCTATGAATCCATCTGGTCCTGGGCTTTTTTTTTTGTTGGAAGACTTTTGATAGCTTCCTGTATCTCATTGTAGGATATTGGCTTATTTAATTGGTTAACTTCTTCTTTGCTCAGTTTGGGCAACTTGTATTTCTCTAAAAATGCATCCATTTCTGCCCGATTTTCTTCCTTTAGAGAGTATAGCTTTTGAAAGTAGTCTGTTAGAATTGTTTGGATATCTTGGGTACGTGTTGTGTTGTTTTCCGTGGCATCCCTAATCCTATTAATATGGGTTTCCTCTCTACTTTTTTTAATTAATCTAGCCAATGGGCAATCAATTTAGTAAATTTTTTAAAGAATCAGCTTTTTGTTTGGTTTATTTTGGTTATGTTTTTCTGATTTTCTAATTGGTTACTCTCTGCTTTTAATTTGGTTATCTGGCTTCGTCTAGTAGCTTTAGGTCCCATTTTTTCTTGTTTTTCTAGCTGTTTTAATTGCAACATGAGATTATTTACTTGGTCTGTCTCCATTCTCTTGATGTGGGCACTGAGGGCAATAAATTTGCCCCTCAGGACTGCTTTTGCTGTGTCCCACAAGTTTCTTTGTGAGGTGTTTTCATTTTCATTGAGTTGTAGGAAATGCTTTATTTCTTCTCTGATCTCTTCTGTTATCCAGGCATTGTTAAGGAGTGTGCTGTTCAATTTCCATGTATTAGAGAAATTTCTGTGGTATGCTTTGTTATTGAGACCTAGCTTGATTCCCTTGTGGTCAGATAGGATACAGGGGATTATGTCGATCCCTTTGTATTTGCTTAAGTTCCTTGCATGAACTATGATATGGTCTATTTTGGAGAAAGTTCTGTGAGCTGCTGAGAAGAATGTGTACTGTGTTGTTTTAGGGTGAAATACTCGGTAGATGTCAGTTAATTCCGCTTGAAATATGGACTCTCTTAATTCGGTAGCTTCTTTGCCAATCCTCTGGTTGGTAGACCTGTCCTTTGGTGAGAGTGGTGTGTTAAAGTCTCCTAGTATTATTGTATTGGGATCTATTTTATTCTGTAAGTTTGAGAGCATTTGTTTGACATATCTGGGTGCACCAATATTTGGGGCATATAAGTTGATGATGGTTATATCCTCCTCTTGGATTGTTCCCTTTATTAATATGTAGTGTCCGTCCTTGTCTTTCTGTACTGATCTTAGTGAAAAGTTTATTTTGTCAGATATCAGGACGGCTACACCTGCTTTCTTACTGGGGGCGTTTGATTGGTAGATCCTTTTCCATCCCTTCACTCTGAGTTTGTTTGTATGTTTGGCTGAGAGGTGGGTCTCCTGAAGGCAACAGATGGATGGGTCTTGTTTTCTGATCCAGTCCTCAGTTCATTTTCTTTTAATTGGCCAATTCAGCCCATTTATATTAAGAGAAAGTATAGAGAGATGCATTGTTGTCCCTGCCATTCCGTTTTCCTAAGTTTTTCTTTTTTCCTTTCCTCCTGTGCTTGCTCAGTTAGACTTTGAGTAACGCCTGTTTGGGGCAGGCCCCAGTTCCTGGCTGCTTTCTTCAGGTTGTGTCCCCCCTCTTAGAATTCTTTGTAATGCTGGCTTAATGTTTATGTATTCATTTAGTTTTTCTTTGCTATTAAAAGTTTTCAGTTCTCCATCAAATGTGAATGCTAGCTTTGCCGGGTATATCAGTCTGGGTTGGCAGTTATTGGCTCTCAGGGCTCGTATGGTGCTTTCCCAGGCTTTTCTTGCATTCATTGTTTGTGTGGAGAGATCTGCAGTGATTCTCCTTTTTTTTCCCGTTGTAGTACAGGTCCTTCTTCATTTTTGCTGCATGCAGGATTGTTTCCTTATCATTCAGATCTATCATTTTTACTATAATGTGTCTGGAAGTGTTTCTCCTGGGGTCTTGCTTGTTGGGTGTTCGATAAGCTTTTTTGATGTACTTAAGATGGTCGTTTTTGAGGTGGGGAAAATTTTCATTGATTATCTTGTTTAATAGGTCTTGCATTCCCTTGTTCTGGAATTACTCACCTTCGTCCACTCCAATTATGCGAAGGTTAAATTTTTTAGCATTATCTGCTTGCTCTTGAATTTCTCTTTGGTTTAATTTGAGTGATTTTTCGATATCTGTCACTTTTTGGTCCAGTTGGTTCATTCTGTCTTCTGTATCTGACACTCTACCTTCCCTTTCATTCACTCTGTTGATCGTGGCTTCTATTGTGGTTTGCATGGAGGAAATGGATCCCTTTATGGATTCAATGTTGGTTCTCAGAGTACTGATCTCCCCTCTCAATGAGGTATGCATTACCTCTAATTTGGCGTTTATCTCACTTCTTACTGAGGTTTGTGCAGCTTCTATTTTTGCATGCATCTCTTGTTTGATACCCTGTATCTCTTTTGATAGATCATCCTTGTGCTCTTTCAATTTCTCACTTTATTTCTTGAGTCATTACCTCCAGCAACCCTTGGATGTAGCTTTTGTCTTCCATTCCTGCTTTGCTCCCACTGGGGCTTTCCCCTGCGTGGCTGCTGGATTTTGAGGTGAGCTTGCTGTCCTGGGTGGTGGTAAACCTTGTGATTTTCGCATGGAGGTTCAGGAGACTGCTCTTCAATTTTGTTTTGGTGTGTCTGTCTTTGCTTGGTTGCTGATTCTGTATTGGTAGAGAGAGTCTGTGCCTGATCTGGGTTCTGTTGGGAGCCTATTTCCAGCTGCTATTCTGACTTACTTAGGATTCTCAGCTCTCTGCTGTAGATTGCTGGCAGTTCCCGCCTTTGGAAGGGTTGAGCAGTCTAGACTGCTTGTGTTTGCTCCTACGGGTGCTCTTTTGAAGAACAGATGCTCTGGATGCACTCTCCCAAATACTGGAGTCTGCTATGGGCTCCTGATGCGTTTTTGTTTGTTTGTTTTGGGCTGGTTGTGGGCTTGAACTCTAGGTTTGGGTGCTGTCCCTCAGCTCTTCAGCTCAAGGCTGGCACCCTACCATTTGAGCCACAGCACCACTTCTGACCCTTTTTGCTTTTGTGATGCTGAGAAATCAGTTCCAGAGCCTCATACTCCAAGACTATCACTCTATTGCTGAGCCGCCTTAACAGTCTGAGCTCCTGCTTACTATCAGGTGCTGGCAGCCTGTGTTGCCCAATTCCCAGTCTAGGGTATATGGGTGGAGTTTTGGTGGTGTTTGGGCTTCTCTTGTCCTGGGCCTCCAGGTCTTTTGTTGTCACAGGCGTGCTTCCCGGGGAGTGTTGTTTCCTGGTTTTCTCCCCTCTGTTGAGGCATATGCTCAACTTTTTACTTCAGTTCGGAGGAATTGGTCGTGTTGTTCAGGTGCTGGATTCCCGGGCCTGGTTCCAGCCCCAGCCTGGAGCGGGGCCAGTAAAGGTTGGGGGAGGGGTCTTCGCTTTTTTCTGTTCTGAAATTCTTCTTTTCCTCTCTTTCTTTTTTGTTATTTTCCACCTCTGGTTTTTCTCTGAGTGTTCGTCTTTTTGTTGTTGTCGGTCTCTTGGGGAGATTAAGCGTTGGAACTCGAACTCTCTTTTTGGTTTGAGAGAGCTGTGGCGTTTCCATACTGCCCGTCGCCATCTTGGTCCCCCCTTATACATAAGCTTTAAAATGTTGCTTCCCCCCCTGTTTTTCCTTTTTTGTTTTTCTTTTTCATGGTCATGGGCCTGGGCACTGTCCCTAAGCTCTTAAGATCAAGGCTAGCACTTTACCACTTGAGCCACAGGGCCACTTCAGTTGTTCTGGCTGTTAATTGGAGGTAAGAGTGTCACAGATTTCCTGCTAAGGCTAGCTTTGAACTACCATACTCAGATCTTAGCTCCTGAGTAACTAGGATTACAGACATCAGCTACTGGCTCCCAGCTAAAATGTTACCTATTTTAAGTTCTGTGATTTAGTTGAGGGAGTAGCATGAGTGTGTAGAAAGGTAACTTTCAAATAATCTCCAAATAATTTCAGAGTTTCATTTTCATAATACTTATTGCAGTGATTAATAACAGAAGCTCACAAAGTAACAGAATGATCCTTCATTTTCCCCTTCCTATAGGTATTATTGGAAGAAAATGAGTGAGATCCAAGTCTAAGACAATATGTACTTGAAATTATAAAAAATTATTTTGTTGACACATAAACAACCAGATTACACAACATTATTTTCATTTTTTAAAGAAAGGAATGTCATACAGGTATATTTATTGGCAGGTTTTTTCATCTGAAAAACAAAGAAAAAATTATCATAAAAAAGCTGATGGGAATCAGCAGCTATGTAAGTGTGATTGGAGAGTTTAAGGCATGAATTTATTCAGGTAAAATAATTATTTGGGAAAGGTATCTGTTCACTGAGTTTATTCATCGTTAATTTTATTCATGTATCACTTAATATATAAACACATACATGTGTGTATATGTGTGTGTGTGTGGGGGGTGTATCAGCAGTATCCGTCCAGTGAACTGTTTGGTTAGGTAATTTCATGTTAAGTTCACAAAAAGATGGACTTCCATAAACTTTAACAACTCTGCAACACCACTGCACATGCAAACTTAAGGGTTCACCATTGTAAGCCAGACCTGTGTTTTACCAAAGCATATACAAAGCGTATATAGTGTGTTATTTTTTCATTTAGGCTTGACACAAAATGTGTTTGTCCCTAGAAATAAATGATGGTATTATAACTACAATAATTTATTGTAAATCTTTACATTGAACACATGTTCAACATGTCTTTTTCATATTTTAATTTTAGGAAGTTGATTTGAGTTTTGATGTTGTGTTTGCCAGACAGGTACTCCACCACTGGAGTCACTACACCAATCCTTTGTTGTTTAAGTTACTTTACTCATAGATTAGCAATTTTTGCACCTAGCCTAAAAAGCAGGGATCATGATTGCATTCCAATATCCCTACCTAGTAGGTGGATATGGGTGATACTTTCCTTCCTAGAATGTCTCAGAAGTGTGATCTTCTCAAATTCTACCACTTTAGTTAATAGTGTGTGATCCAGTTCTGCCTATCTGTAGAAGACAGAAATAAATGATTACAGGTAATTTGAGTTAATCATTGGCTAATATAGGTGATTTGGTATTAAAATGTAGGGTAAGTTTAAAAGTATAATCACAGTAGTCATATTTTGCTAAGTAAATTTTGTTTCACATTAAAAACACATCTTAACCAGAATTAATGACTTATTTTGTTGTCTGTCAACTGGTATGTCATTTGGGAAACCTCATGTCTTCCATGTATGATAAAGGACTTTGATTGATCTGATGTACTGGCTCACATCTATAATCATGGTTAGCAATCAGAAATAAATAGATCACAATTTGAACATAGCCTAACCAAAAATTTAGGAAGTCCCAGCCTCAACAAACTAGTGAATCATGTTGAATCATGCCATTAATCTCAGTATCACAAGAGGCTAGGTTTCTGCCCAGTACCTGAGTCACTTAGGTAACTGGTTCACTTCGAGGCAGTCACCTCTTCTGATGCAGAAACTGGGCTGAGATTTAGCCAAAAGGAGGGAGGAGTCTGCCCCACCTTCCCAGAGTGGACCTCACAGAATGCAGTAAAAACATGCTTGCTTTCCTCCTCCAAATAGCTTGAGATGGCATGCTGCTGAGTGTACATTATTTGATTCCAGTGATCTGTGGTAGAGATGTAAGGAAACATTAAACTAAATTTCATATTTGCCCATTGAGCTACTCTTCCCAGCTTGTGAGTTCAATTCAGCAAGTGTTCATTATTTGAGAGTTGAGAATACTGAGATAGGGGAGAGAGGGAGGTTTAGTGAAGGAGAGGAGAGATTGGTACAGAGAGGGAGAGAGGAGAGATGGGGAGAGAAAAGAAAGGAAGGAAGGAATGAACAAATGAACAAAGGAACAAAGAAGGAAGGAAAGAAAGAAGGAAGGAAGAAAGGAAGGAAGGAAGGAAGGAAGGAAGGATGGAAGGAAGAAATGATTGAGAATGAATGGTTTGGAGTCAGGAATTACATGGCAGAGGTACTACTTGTATTTGGTATTAGGTCTGCCCCAGGCCATGCAGACCCTATGCAGACACCTCCCCACTTCTTTGCTAAGTTTCCACCCTTTATGTGTTACCTAGTTATCTGGGACTCCTGAAGGCAGCCACCTCCCCCCTCCCCCCCATTAAGTCACAACCTGGTCAGCTACTGGTCACACTTTCCATCTGACCAGAGGAGAGTCCCAGGCCCCGAGGTCACATCCAGATCCAGTGTGGTCAGACTTTTCCCCAACCTGGGCATACCTCATCTGGTCTTTGGCTTAGATACGACTTGGCCCTAGGTTGGGTCACCAACACCCCCCCTTTTCTACATGCCTCTCCACCATGTATGGCATGGGCAGCAGTTCAGTAAATAAACTACTTTAGGGGCTGGGAAAGTGGCTCAGTGGTAGAGCACTTGCCTTGCATGCATGAGGCCCTGGGTTCGATTCCTCAGCACCACATAAGCAAAAAGAAAAAAGCTGGAAGTGGCACTGTGGCTCAAGTGGTAGAGCTAACCTTGAGCTGAAGAGCTGAGGGACAGCGCCCAGGCCCAGAGTTCAGGCCCCACAACTGGACCAAAAATAAATCAATACATAAAAATAAACTAATTTACCTGACTGAATACCATGTGTTGTTTTCTTTATTGGCTACCTAATGAAACTTACCTAATTAATATACCTTACACTTCAGAGTTTCTAGTTATGAATCCAAGGATATTTTTCTGACACATTTGAGTTCAGTATCTACAAAACATATGTACTAACTCATCATTTACCATTATAAATCTGCCTGGAATCTTTTTTTTTCAATTTTTTAAATTGTGAAAATAAGGTACAGAGAAGTTACAATTACATGAGCAAGATAATGAGTACATTTCTTATGAAACATTGTTGCCTCCTCCTTTGTTTCCCCTTCCCATCCCTTCCCATCTCCCACCTCCCACGCCAAAATTGTAAAGTTCGTTTTTTGACATAATGTGTTGTACATCTCATTGTTGCAATGAGTCCACCTGTATCCTTATATGAAGAATTTGTATTTTCCCTTTCCCTCTACAAAGTGTACCAACATCTGAATCTTTAATAGCAGCATAATTAACCTTAAAGTTTATTTTGTTTGCTTTGCTTTCTTTTCTTTTTTGCTTAAAGTAATCAAAGATTTGCTGGGCCAATCTGAAAGATCTCTGCCTTCATACTTTCTAATCACCCTGGGCTATGTGATACCTGCTCAGATGATGGGACTTTGAAATTCTGGAAAGCAGATGCACATCATAAGGCCCTATGGCTTTGGAATTTCCCACATTCTTTTTTAAATGTAATTGTTACTCAGGTGTGTAAAGTGAGTTTACCATTTCACAAAACATGTAATGTGTACATTTTTCTTGTAGGCAATGCTATCCTTTCCTGAGCTTTCTCCCAGTTTCTGTTTTTTTTGTTGTTGTTGTTTTTGTTTGTTTTTGTTTTTGTGCCTGACTTGCAGCTTGAACTCAGAATTGGGTGCTGCCCTTGAGGTTTTGTAATCAAGGCTACTCTACCTCTGGAGCCCCGGTTCCCTTTATGGATTTTTGATTGTTAATTGGAGAGAAGGGTCTTACAGATTTTCTCACTGGAGCTGGCTTTGAACTGTGATCATCAGCCTCCTGAGTAGCTCGGATTATAGGCCTGAGTTCCCAGTGTCCAGCTACTGAAGTGTTGGTTGCATGCTTCCCTTGTTGTGTTACAATTTTCCTCGACTCTTGCACTAATACTGAATATTGCCTGGCTCAAATCTGAACTGGTGGAAATGCTTGTATTTTGAGGAAGGCAGGAATAGGAAACTATAGGCTATAGGGACATATACGGTAATCAAATTATTTGGAACATGGCATAAAGACAAGTAAGTTTACTGCCAGTTGACTTTGTCCTGTCTTTACTGTTAATTCTGCATGGCCTGTGAATGAAGTCAGACATACCCAAATGGCCACTGGCAGAAAGAAGTTCACTCGTCCTGTTCTAAAAACAAAACAAAAAACAACCAAAAAGTACTACGTATGAGTGCAGCAATGTCCTCCAATTAGAGACCAGTCTGCCCTAGTTTATGAAAAAAATGTCTTTTGTTCAAGTGCTGCTACTTTTTCTAACTACAAATATAATTAAATCTGTAGTAGTCTGTAGAATTGTATACCACAGCTTTCATTTTAGTTCACAAGAAATTCAGACATTAGATGCTGGCAAAATTGATTAACTACTTGTAGAAAACTAAAGCTAGATCCTTATATATCACCCTGCACCAGAATCAATTCCAAATGGATCAAAGACGTCAGAGTCAAAGCAAACACTCTGAAAACATTACAGGATGGAATAGGAGAAACTCTAGGTCTCCTTGGCATAGGCCAAAATTTTCTTAATAGAGACCTGGAAACACAACAAATCAAAGAAAGGTTGGACAATTGGGATTGCATGAAATTGGAGAGCTTCTGCATGGCAAAGGATTTAGCTAGTAAGATCAATAGAAAGCCCACGGGTTGGGAGATCTTCACTAGCCATACAACAAACAAGGGTCTCATATCTAAAATATACCTGGAACTCAAAAAATTAAATCCCCCACCAACAGATCCTCAAAGAAACAACTGCCTCATAAATAAGTGGGTTAAGACTTAAAGAGAAACTTCTCTGAAGAGGAAAGAAGCATGGCCAATAGACACATGAAGAAATGCTCAACCTCCCTAGCCATAAAAGAAATGCAAATTCAAACAACATTGAGATACCACCTCACCCCAGTTAGAATGGCAAAAATCAAGAACTCTAAATAACAACAGATGCTGGAGGGGATGTGGAGAGAAGGGAACCTTACTGCATTGTTGGTGGGAGTGTAAACTTGTTCAACCACTTTGGAAAGTAGTATGGAGGTTCCTCAAAAGACTCCACATAGAGCTCCCCTATGACCCAGCAATCCCACTTTTGGGCATTTACCCAAATGTTTACAAACAAGACCACACTAAAGCTACCAGCACAACTATGTTTATTGCAGCATTATTTACCATGGTTAAGATATGGAACCAACCCAGATGCCCCTCAATAGATGAATGGATCAAGAAAGTGTGGTATATATACACAATGGAATTCTGTGCCTCCATCAGAAAGAATGACATTGCCCCATTTGTTAGGAAATGGAAAGACTTAGAAAAAAATTATATTAAGTGAAGTAAGCCAGGCCCAAAGAAATATAGGTCCCATGTTTTCCCTTTTTTGCAGTAACTAGTATATGTTTGAGTCAAGCAGAAAAGGTCAGATAATTTGATGTTAGGGAAATGAACCCTAAGATATGTATTCAAATGTTTTTTTTCTTTCATGCGATTTTTTCTAACACATTTATTTATAAGATTATTTCTTTGTTGCTTTGCATGTCCCTCCCCCACGGCTTTACCCCTGCTTTCACTGTATTTGATGTTGGTAAAATTTGTATAGGGGAAGGGCAAAAACAAATCGTTTAAATAGGGATACAGGTGGACCCATTGCAACAATGATATATACAAGTGGTTATGTCGAAAATGAACTTTATAACTTTGGTTGGGGGGAGGATTAGGTGGGAGGATTGAGGGAGGATGGGAAGGGATGGTAAGGGGAAACAGAGGAGGCTACAATGCTTGATACGAAATGTTCTCATTATCTTGCCCATGTAGTTGTAACCCCTCTGTACTGTATTTTCACAATAAAAAAATTCAGACATTAAAATGCTTTTTTTTGTCAGTTGTGGGGCTTGAACTCAGGACCTGGACACTGTCTCTGAGATTCTGAGCTCAAGTTAGTTAGCACTCTATCAATTGAGCCACAAAGCCACATTTGCTTTTTCAGTAATTAATTGGAGATTAGAGTCTTATGGGGACTTTTCTTCCTGGGCTGTCTTTAAACTGTGATCCTCATATCTCAGAATCATGAGTAGCTGGGATTACTGGCATGAGACACTGGCTCCTGGCTTCAAATAGTCATTTTTAAAATGATGAACTGCTTGGTGCCTCTGGCTCACATATATAATCCTAGCTATAGGTAGGATTACAGGTATAAGAAACAAGAACTACGTGTGTGTTGTTTATGATGGTTTGTATTAGCATGTTTTAATACTGTTTGTTTCTTATACTACATTGCTCTTATTTTTATTTTCACCTAGGTGGGGGTTATAGGTGCTGCCAGTGTTGAACCTTCTTTGGTTGAGATGGAGCCATATGGAAGTTCTTGCCTAGTATGGCATGAAATTGAAGTCCTCCTGCTCTCAGCTCCCCATGGACATGAGATGATAGATGTATTCCATTACGCATAGCTAGGTTTTGGGAGCATTGAAGGTAAAACTACACTGGTCTGAAACTGATGTCCCAAATAGCTAGCTTTACAGGCAAAACCTTGTATTCCGTTTCACTTTGAAGAATTGTAGGTACATACTTAGAGAGTACAATGATAGCACACTACATGTTTAATATATAAAATAGTCAATATAATTAGCAGGTTCATCTCCTAAAACATTGAAGCTAATGAATTTGGTAACCTGACTCTGCTAGTTATTTTGGAATATACCATAAACATGAATAAACTGATAATGTGCAGTAGAAGATTGGAAGTTGATAGAGATCGAGACAAATTAGACTATATGTAGTAAATATATATTTATCTATTGCTGCTCTGAAGAACATTATCATATATTCACGATGACAATACCACCACATATCCATCATGACAATGATTTTCCTGCAGTGTAGAATATTCCATTTCATAATCTGCCATCGTTTATCTTTTTTACATTCTCCTAATAAGTATGAATGTTTTCCAGTTTATTATAATGTTTTGAAATTATTATATGATGGATTAAAAAATTTGGAGAGTCTACTGAAATTATCTCATTTTGTCTGGTTTTGTGATGCTAAATCATTAAGAACACAGATTCCTGAAAGTTATGCTAGCAGACTATATCACTAAATTGTATTCTAAGTATATCTTATTATTGTATTTTGATATAGATTTTTACTGTTGCTGTTTTATGATATAGAATGTTATGAAGCTGGACTGAAACTTGCAACCCCACTGCCGCCAGTAACAGTTTTATCACCAGGTTCTGGAGGCTCATAATTAGAACTCTAGCTAATCAGGAGGTTGAGACCTGAGATTTAGTTCAGACAGCCTGAGCAGGAAATTTTATGAGTCTCTCCTCTCCAGTTCACTACAGAAAACTTGCAGTGGAACTGTGGCACAATTGTTAGAGCACTACACTCAAGGGAAAGATGCTCGGGAATGTCATATAGCCCTTGAGTTCAAGTCCTAAAACACACATATGCACAAACACACATTCACATACATTCACACACCCTCCCACACACATGTACACACACAGATTCGCAGGCAATGTTATATCTTAAATTCTTATCTGGAGATTAGACAACAGCCCACTTATTTGTGAAAGTTTTTCCTGATTATTTTGAATGAGGAGGATAGTTCGTGGGACACAGATGACAAGACTTAGTGAGGAATACTTTATAAACGACTAGCTTATAAAAAGGACAGGAAAATAGCTTTTATCTTTAAATCTTACATTCCTTCAACTATTGTATTTTGAATTATGAGAAGACAATGCAGCACCTCTTCCCTTCTCCCCCTCACCTCTGTCATAAGATATGAGAAAATTATCAAGAATAGTCTTTTATCTTACAAGAATGAACACCCATAAAAATGTCTGACTATAGGTGTAAGGTTTGTTTTTCAATACTTGTACGATTTTCCACATGACAGCACACATGGGCTTCAAGAGCAAACAGAAGATTAGGAAATAAAAACCTAACAATGTCCTAAGAAGTAGATGTCAAAAATACATCCAAGAATCAAATGGCAGGCTGAGAAGGCCCTGAGAGGCAAAATGATTTGTGAAGGATGAGAGGAATAGTGACAAATAAGGTATGGGTCTGACCTAGGAAGGGTTCCTTGTGGCTGAGATCATGCTGGCTTGTAGGACTAGCTTAGGATGTTTGGATTTGATCATGTCCACATGTGTACAGAGTGATGTTGGAGGGGAGATTTCAGCCTCCAGGTTGTCTTTGGAATGGTCTTATGTGAGCAAGTAACTCTGATCATTGGGCTCTGAGAGATGATACTGCCTCCCTTACAATGGAATAGAATATGGAACTCTGAGAGACAGGCAACTGTAACCGACAGTCAGCTCAAGCCAGGTCACGTGGCCTGTAGCTCGGGAACAAGAAAGATGTTCCTGTGTTGTTTTCAAAGTTCAAGAGACTCAGGTCTCAGGCATGAGTGGTATGAGTGCTGCACTCGATGCTACAGACATTGGATCAGTGCCAAACCATGAATCCAATGTCTCAGGCCTTTTTATAAAATAAACCAAGGGAATCACAAGGCAACTCAGGCCAGGTGTAAGTATGACAAGAAACCTATTTAATCTCATCCTAGCCTACAGTACAACCCTCTTCTTGTGTGATTTTATATGTGTATACTGAGAAATATTTACTATGCACTTTTCAATCCACTCTGTTACTCACTTTGAAGTGTACTCCATTTTCCATGTTTCAAAGATCCACTCTTTTTACCACCTCAGTGTGACGATGAGTCAGCCCAAACCCTGAATGTGCCTTATAATATATGCAGCTTGGATTCAGGCTTGTTGTAAATGTTGGCAATGGACCTGTTCCCTGCCTACCAGAAAGGTGATTTCTTCTGTGTTGGAAACTTCCTCCACCACTATAGAGAGTTGGGGACAATGGAGCAGTTGCTGGATATTCTGTTTAAAAAATGAGTGTTCTTCTTTCAAACCCAGGGCTGATGATACCCCCCCCCCCGGCAGATTATTTGAATACTTGATACTTCTCTGAAACTGTTTCACTGAGGTCTTATCACAGGAAATTGGCTTGAGACAAAGAAGTGCACTCCCAGTTAATTCTTTAGGACTGGGCTGCCAGAATATTTCATTTGCCTCAGGAGCTAGTGGAGCCTTAGCAGTTTGCTTGCTGAGAGACTAGGATTAAAGAAATGAGTCAGCCCCACCCAAAGTCCACCCTCACCTAGGAAATCACTATCTTGTAGGCCTTTGAGGGAATATAGAAAGAAGCAAGGATGCAACTTGAATTTGGGGCCTGAGTGCTGTCCCATTCCTAGCACTCTACCATTTGAGCCCCAGTTCCAGGTCTGGCCTTGGACTGGTTACTTGAAGATAAGTGTCTTTAGAATTTTACAAACTAGACTGGGTTCAAACTGTGATCCTCAGATCTCACCCTCCTGATTAGTAGGATTAGAGGCATGAGCCATTGTGCACTTATTTGGACAGATGCATATAAACATCCTCACAGAATTTCCTTGAAATTGTATAGACATACCTCCACTTTTTGTCTGTCATGTTTACATTGCCATTTGGGACTTAGCCAGTCCCATGTGTGTCCTGTTAGTTCAGAAAAGGAGAAGCATAGAGTTAGCATCCTCCTCCCCTTCCATTGGTATAGATCCTTCTACTGTAACTGGGAGGAAGATGAAAAAGATGAAGAAGTAAGTGGATGTTGGCACAAAGATAAGTTCAGTCCTTGAAAACTGGGTATCTTTGAGGTTTCTGAATCAAAGTCAACTTTCTTCTTTGCACACCAGTTGTGATTTTTACCAGGGGGTTGAGGCTTGCCACTTCAGTGGATAGCAGATTACACAGTTGTGGATGTGTTTGTGGTTTTGGACTCTCATGGATGACAAGGAGGACTGTGTATAACAAGTCAGATTCAGTGGGGAAACAACTTTCTCTTCCTAGCACATGCAGAATTATAGAGGATTCTATTTGAGAAATTCCTAGAAGTGGGTTGTGAGGAACATCCTGCTTGCAGGAGTCTCTTCCCACTTCCCAAAATGTACGTCCTGCCAGAAAAATGCTTTAGTACAAGGCTCAGGATGGGGAGGGCGGGCTCTCATTTTCCTTATCACCAATATGCCCACAGCATGATTTGTTCCATCTTCCCTATGAGGATGCTCTTCTGCCCTGATGATTTCTATGACCACAAGAACCAAGAAACCCTGAAAGAACTTACACAGTATGTCAAGCTAAACATGCCCTCTTCAGACTTGCTCTTCTGCTTATATATTCTTCTGGAGCTTACAAATTCAGATGGAGGAATGCATGACCCATGAGACCAAGAAAAAGAGTCCTTGTTTACATGCCTTAGAGCTGGTGAGTAGGAATGGAACCTGTGTCTCTAGGGATGTGCATGATTGGTCAAGAGCCTTTAGTACACCCCAGCTTGGCAAAATATCCTTTTATGGATATTCTTTAGATAATATCTGTTCTCCTTTTGAAAGAACTTGGAAGCAGTCACTCATTAGAAACACCCTAACTTGGGGGGGGTGTTCCAGGAAGATGGCGGAGGAGAAGCTGGAATCTAAGCAAGCTCTCCCATAGAAAGCAGTTTTAGAGTTCCAGTGAACAGTCTTAAGCCAGAGAATTACACCAAGTGTGCCATCACAGGACAGAGAGTTAGGCCAGAGAGGGGAAACCCAGGCAAGGAGACACTTCTGAGCTCTTGCCAGCAGCTGCCGTGGCAGCGGCAGCTGTGGAGGTGGCGGCGGGCGAGCACAGGAGCCATACCTGAGCCACAGATAGTCTGGGATGAAGAAGCCAGACGCAGCAGGCGAGCGGATTCTACTCAACACCAGCAAGAACTGACAAGGAGTGGACATCTTCATCCTGCAGTTTGCAGACCAGAGACAACCCAGGAACCAAGACTCGGCATGAGTAGAAGCCTGACATCTTCACTCCTTCTCAGGGGGCAGAGGAGGGAAGGCCACCCCTCCCCCCCAGCACCAGAGATCTTCATCTTGGATACCGACAAAGCTCAGTGGAGCTGCTAGCTCCAACTCAGGCATTGGAAGAAATCTAGAGTCATTTAGCAGGTCACAAGAACCTAACTTGACCTGCCAGACTCAGCTCCACCCAGGGAAAAGTCACACAGCTCGGGCACCAGCCCTAGGAGTGACTTTCTTCACTGGGTAATCAGAGCCAGAGGCTGCCCCTTCCTCTAGCAGCCTCAACAATCAATCGAAATTCAGTAAACAGAAACCCTGAGAATGGCTCCAGGCTGGGCTCTGTGAGTTTTTCAAAAACTAGCCCCCAGGAAAAGCTACTGTCTGTTGAAAGGCCTCAACTCTACCCAGAACCTAGCCTCATCACTGCATCCCCCTCTTTTGTGATACTCAAAGTAGATCTGCCTCCAAATGAACTAACCTGGGAGGAGGATCGCCAAATCCTGGGTAAAGCAGAGCATTTTTCTGCCTGTTCGAACAAACTGACTTAAGAAACCAACCAAGCCACAGGACCACAAGCAGACCAGAGACTCCAACAAAAGGCTGGCTACAGACACAAGGGAGATACAGGATTTTTCCCACCCCTCCCAAAAAAAAATCAAAGAACTTTTCTTCTTCTTCTTCTTCTTCTTCTTCTTCTTCTTCTTCTTCTTCTTCTTCTTCTTCTTCTTCTTCTTCTTCTTCTTCTTCTTCTTCTTCTTCTTCTTCTTCTTCTTCTTCTTCTTTAAAAAAAATTTTTTTTGGTACCTTATATAAAAATTTTTCTTTCTTTTCCAAAACTTTTTTTAATCCTTAATTTTTGCCTTTTTTGAAAAAAATTGTTTTCCAGAATTTTTTTTTCCTCTTATAATTTTTATTTTAGGGATACGTGAGTGTACGTTTTTCTTTCTTTTTTTGTTTTCTTTCTCTCTTTTTTCTATTTTAATTATCTCTTTCTTTTTTGTTTACCTCCACTGAACTTCTCATCTTTTTTCTTCTTTTCTTATCCTTTTCACGTTCTCTTCTCTTTCGTTCTTCTTTATGTGACTTAATTCTTGTCCTGCACATCCTCAGATAAACCCTTAGTTGACTATTAGACCCTATCCCCCATTGTGTACACACTTAATCCAGAAATTTATTACTCAATTCAAAACCTCTAAGACTTAAATTCCTTAATAGCAGTACTACCTCTTTATACCTATATAATATTTTAAACATTTTTATTTTTAGGTTTTTCACATCTCCTTTATGTCCCTCCCCTTCTCTCAATATATTCACCTTCTTCTCTAAATAGATAGTTATCGGTTCTACATAATTTTATTAATTTTTACTTTTCTATTTCTTCTGGTCTCTTTTCTTTTCTCTTTCCCTTTCTTCTTTTTTTCTCCCTCTCTATTTTCATCCTACCCTACCTATTTCCTGCTTTGAGATTAGGACTTAGTAAACTCTCTCTGAGCCTCCCCACATCAATCTATTCCTAATTTTTATCCATATCTCTCCCTAACCCTAATAATTTCTGGTCTTCCAAATTCTTCTTTGCGGTTCGTAGCCCATTAATGTATAGTTGTTTGATGTTGAATAGATGTATCTGTTGAACTAGATTGTATCTGTAGACTATTGACTGTACAAATTCTGACTTTGGTTGATGCTTGCCTTAAGATAGTGTTCTAGCACAAAACTGGTGCTATTTTCATCTCAAATGGGCAGAGTAAGCCGGAAAAACAAAAGAAAAATGGCAAATCCGGGTATCTCAATTCCCAATCTTGATAATCAGGGGACAGAACAGATAATGAATAATCCAGAGGACAATTTCCAAATAGCTCTACAAACACTTCTGGCAAACATTATAAAGGAAAAGATTGAAAACATAATAAAGGAAAAGATTGAAAACATTAAAAGGACTCTGTATGAGCGTGATAGGGAGACAGAGGAGGCAATCCAAAAGTTTATACAGGAATATCACAAGCATGAGGAAGCTACTCAAAAATTGATAAAGGGTTTGCGTGAGCAGCTTGAGAATACTCAAAGAGAAAGGCAGGAATGGTGTGAGCAGGCTGAGAACACTCAAAGAGAACTACAGGACTCCCACGAACGGGAGGAAGCTAATCAAAGTGTAATGCAGGAATTGAGAGAGCAGGAAGAGAATACACAAAGATCACTAAAGGCATTCATGGAATCCATTAACAAAGAGCTGAAGGAAGTCAGGGAGACCACAAAGGGAATGCTGAATGGAGCCCAACAGAAGCAATGGGAGTCCAAGGAAATCATAAGCAATCAACTAAGTGATTTGAGAATAAACACTGAACACCAAATTAAGGAAGTAAAGAACTTCATACAAGATCTAAAACAAAGCTTCAACAAAGATCTTGAAGCCATCAAAGCTGACCAATTAGAAGGAAAAGAGATAAAAAACAAAGTAGAAAGCCTTGACAGCAGGTTAGACCATGCAGTAGATCAAATCTCGGGGATTGAAGACAGCCTAGATATTATAGAGAAAGAACATACAACCATCCAAGACAAGTCCAACAAATATGACAGATCTATCCAACACTTGGAAGACACCATCAGAAGGCCTAATCTAAGGATAATGGGTGTAGAGAAGCATCTAGAAACAGAAGTTAATGGACTAGGAAATTTGTTTAACAGTATCCTAGCAGAGAACTTCCCAAACATGCAAAAAGATAGGCCTATTCAGAAGCTTTTTGAATTCCAAATAGAATAGGACATCCCACCGTCACATTATAATCCACACAGGATCAACTCAGATCATGGAAAAGATCCTTAAAGCTGTCAAGGAGAAAACATTAATCACCTATAAAGGGAAACCAATTAGAATCACCTCAGATTTCTCAGCAGATACAATCAAAGCAAGAAGAGCCTGGAATTATGTATGCCATGCCCTAAAAACAAACAACTATCAACCAAGAATACTGTACCCAGCTAAACTCTCCTTCATAACTGAAGGCCAAATAAAAACCTTCCATAGCAAAGAAAAATGGAAACAATACATCTCCACGAAACCAGCCCTACAAAAGATTCTTAAAGATGTCCTATACATAGAAAACCAACAAGACCACAATAAAGGCCAAGAAACTGCACCCAAACTGAGAATCCAAGAACGATAGGAAGAACCTAGTTTTCGCAGGCGCCAAGAAGGTGGATAACATAGCAGGAACACCCAAATACCTCTCAGTCCTTTCTATTATCATTAACAGACTGAATTCTCCAATTAAACGACATAGACCAACTAGTTGGATTAAAAAACAAGACCCTTCTATCTGCTACCTTCAGGAGTCACATCTTGCCCATAAAAACAAACACATTTTCAATGTTAAAGGCTGGAATAAAATCTACCAAGCAAATGGACCCCATAAACAAGCCGGAGTTGCAATCCTAATATCAGATAAAATAGACTTCAAATTAAAATTCGTGAGAAGAGATAAAGAAGGTCGCTACATACAAATTAAAGGATCTCTCCTTCAGGAGGATATTACAATTCTAATATCTATTCGCCAAACAATGGAGCACCCAAATTTATCAAAGAAACACTACTTTCCCTCAAATGCCATATAGATCCAAAGACATTAATTGTTGGGGATTTTAACACACCACTCTCCCCACTAGACAGATCAACTCGGCAAAAGCTCAACAGAGAAACCGCAGATCTAAACAGCTGCATAGATCAACTAGACTTAACAGACATTTACCGAACATTTCACCCAGCAGCATCAGAATACACGTTCTTCTCAGCAGCACATGGAATATTTTCTAAAATAGACCACATTTTAGGCCACAAAGCAAACCTGTCTAAATTCAGAAACATTGAAGTTATACCTTGCATTCTCTCTTACCACAAGGGAATAAAATTAGAACTCAACACCAAAAGCCACCAAAGAAAGTCCGGTATCACATGGAGGCTGAACAACACAATGCTGAACCACGAGTGGGTCATGGAAGAGATTAGAAAGGAAATTCAAATGTTCATGCTATTCAACAAAAATGAACATACAAACTACCAGCTCCTCTGGGACACAGCAAAGGCAGTACTCAGAGGCAAGTTTATAGCTCTGAGCTCCTACATCAAAAATTGGAGAGATCTGAAACCAACAATTTAATGACACATCTAAACCTCCTTGAAAAAGAGCAGCAAGGTAAACTCAAATCCAGTAGACAGAAAGAAATAATTAAAATTAAATCAGAATTAAATGAATTAGAATCTACAAAAACTATAGAAAGAATCAACAAAACAAAGAGTTGGTTCTTCGAAAACATTAAAAAAATTGACAGACCCTTAGCAAATCTTATAAGAAAAAGACGAGAACACACCCAAATATATAAACTAAGAGATGAGTATGGAAACATTACCATGAGAACAACCAAGATTCAGAACATTATAAGGGAATACTTCTCAAAATTTATGCTAATAAGTTTGAGAACTTGACAGAAATGGACCTTTTCTCTAGCAAATATTGACATGCCAAAACTAAACCAAGATGAGTTAAACCAGCTTAACAGGCCCATATCAAGCATTGAAATAGAAACAGCAATAAGAGACCTTCCAGCTAAGAAAAGTCCAGGACCAGATGGTTTTACAACGGAATTCAACAAGGCTTTCAAAGCAGAGCTCACACGAATACTCCTTCAACTCGTCAATGAAATTGAAAAAGATTTCAAAAGATCCCAAAACCAGGCAGGGACTCATGAAAGAAAGAGAACTATAGACCCATTTCTTTGATGAACATTGATGCAAAATTTCTCAACAAATTTTGTCCAATCATCTTCAATAATTCATCCAAAAAATCATACACCACGAGCAAACAGGATTCATTTTAGGGATGGAAAGCTGGTTCAATATACGCAAATCAATTAATATTATTCATCACATCAACAGCAGCAAGAACAAGAACCACATGGTTATCTCAATAGATGCAAAAAAAGCATGCGACAAGATTCAACATTCTTTTGTGATGAAGATTTTGGAAAAATTAGGAATCCAGGGAACATTCCTCAATACAATAAAGGCTGTATATGACAAACCTACAGCCAGCATTATACTCAATGGTGAAAAACTAAAACCATTTCCTCTTAACTCAGGAACAAGACAAGGATGCCCACTCTCTCCACTTCTCTTCAATCTAGTATTAGAATGCCTAGCTACAGCAATAAGACAAGATGCAGACATAAAGGGGATTCAAATAGGGAAAGAAGAAATAAAACTCTCCCTCTTTGCAGATGACATGCTCTTGTATTTAAAGAATCCCATAGACTCCACTCCCTAATTATTCAAGCTGATTCAAAACTTTGGCAAAGTAGCAGGGTATAAAATTAACTCCCCAAAATCAATGGCTTTTCTGTATGCCAACAATCAGAACAGGGTGGCTGAAATTAGGAAAACAACTCCATTTGTAATAGCCCCTCAAAAAATAAAATACCTAGGAATTAACTGAACCCAAGAAGTGAAGGACCTTTATGATGAAAACTTAAAAATCTTGAAAAAGGAAATCAAAACAGAAAATAGCAAATGTCAAAACCTCCCATGCTCCTGGATTGGAAAGATCAACATTGTGAAAATGGCAATACTTCCAAAGGCTATCTACAAATTCAACGTGATACCTATCAAAATTCCAATCCAAAAATTCATATGGAACAATAAAAGACCCCGAATAGCAAAAACGCTCCTCAACGGAAAGAACACTGCTAGAGGAATATCAATACCAAATTTCAAACTCTACTATAAAGCCATAGGAATAAAAACAGCTTGGTACTGACATAAGAACAGACCTCAGAATTGTAATATCCTCCTGAAGGAGAGATCCTTTAATTAGTATGTAGCGACCTTCTTTATCTCTTCTCACGAATTTTAATTTGAAGTCTATTTTATCTGATATTAGTATTGCAACTCCTGCCTGTTTATGAGGGCCGTTTGCTTGGTAGATTTTGTTCCAGCCTTTAACCTTGAAAATATATTTGTTTTTACGGGCAAGATGTGACTCCTGCAGGCAGCAGATAGAAGGGTCTTGTTTTTTAATCCAACTAGAGAGTCTATGTCGCTTAATTGGAGAGTTCAGTCCGTTAACATTAAGAGATAGGACTGAGAGGTATTTGGGAGTTCCTGCCATGTTATCCACCTTCTTGGGGGCTGTGAAAACTGGGTTCTTCCTAAGGCTCTTGGATTCTCAGTTTGGGTGCAGTTTCTTGGCCTTTGTTGCGTTCTTGTTGGTTTTCTATGTGTAGGACATCTTTAAGAATCTTTTGCAGGGCTGGTTTGGTGGAGATGTATTGTTTCAATTTTTCTTTGCTATGGAAGGTTTTTATTTGGCCTTCAGTTATGAAGGAGAGTTTAGCTGGGTACAGTATTCTTGGTTGATAGTTGTTTGTTTTTAGGGCATGGCATACATCATTCCAGGCTCTTCTTGCTTTGATTGTCTCTGGTGAGAAATCTGAGGTAATTCTAATTGGACAGAAAGGAACCCTACTTCATTGTTGGTGGGAATGTAAACTTGTTCAACCACTTTGGAAAGCAGTATGGAGGTTCCTCAAAAGACTTCACATAGATCTCCCCTATGATCCAGCAATCCCACTTTTGGGCATTTACCCAAATGTTTACAAACAAGACCACACTAAAGCTACCAGCACAACTATGTTTATTGCAGCATTATTTACCATAGCTAAGATATGGAACCAACCCAGATGCCCCTCAGTAGATGAATGGATCAAGAAAATGTGGTATATATACACAATGGAATTCTATGCCTCCATCAGAAAGAATGACATTTCCCCATTTGTTAGGAAATGGAAAGGTTTGGAAAAAATTATATTAAGTGAAGTAAGCCAGGCCCAAAGAAGCATAGGTCCCATGGTTTCCCTTATTTGCAATATCTAGTATAGGTATGAGTCAAGCCGAAAAGGTCAGATAATGTGATGCTAGGAAAATGAACCCTTAAATATGTATTTTAATGTTTTCGTTTCTTTCATGCATGTATTTCTAATGCATTTATAAGATTATTTCTTTGTTGCTTTGTATGTCCCTCCCCCACAGTGTAACCCCCGTTTTCACTATATTTGATGTCAGTATAACATGTGGAGTAGATGGGGACAAACAAGTCGTTTAAGGATTCAGGTGGACCTGTTGCAACAATGAGAAGTACAAAATGTCATGTCAAAACCAGCTTTACAATGCCGGTGTGGGGGGGGAGGGGGGTATAATTGGGTGGGGGGAGGGGGGTAAAATTGGGTGGGGGGAGGGGGGAGGCGGGGAAGGGAAGTGAAGGGTAAACAAAGGAGGAGGCTGCAATGCTTGGTAAGAAATGTATCCATTATCCTGCCCATGTAATTGTAGCCCCTTTGTACAGTATGTTCTCAAATAAAATAAAATACAATTTAAAAAAAAAAAAAAAAAAAAGAACAGACCTCAGGACCAATGGAATAGAATTGAAAACCCAGAAATGAACCTACAGACCTATAGCCAACTAATCTTTGATAAGGGAGTTAAAACAATAGAATGGAATAAAGACAGCCTCTTCAGTAAACGTTGCTCGCAAAATTGATTAACTACTTGTAGAAAACTAAAGCTAGATCCTTATATATCACCCTGCACCAGAATGAACTCCAAACGGATCAAAGACGTCAGAGTCAAAACAGATACTCTGAAAACATTACAGGATGGAATTGGAGAAACCCTAGGTTTCTTGCTTCAAGCCAATATTTTCTTAATAGAGACTCGGAAATACAAGAAATCAAAGAAAGGTTGGACAAATGGGATGGCATGAAGTTGCAGAGCTTCTGCATGGCAAAGGACATAGCTTGCAAGATGAATAGAAAACCCACGGATTGGGAGATCTTCACTAGCCATACAACGCACAAGGGTCTCATATCTAAAATATACTTGGAACTCAAAAAATTAAACCACCCAACAACAAATCCTCAAAGAAACAACTGCCCAATAAATAAGTGGGCGAAAGTCTTAAAGAGAAACTTCTCTGAAGAGGAAAGAAGGATGGCCAATAGACACATGAAGGAATGTTCAACCTCCCTAGCCATAAAATAAATGCAAATCAAAACAACATTAAGGTACCACCCCACTCCATTTAGAATGGCCAAAATCAAGAACTCTAACAACAACAGATGCTGGAGGGAACGTGGACAGAAGGGAACCTTGCTTCATTGTTGGTAGGAGTGTTAAACTTGTTCAACCACTTTTGAAAGCAGTATGGAGGTCCTCAAAAGACTTCACACAGATCTTTCCTATGACCCAGCAATCCCACTTTTGGACATTTACCCAAATGTTCACAAACAAGACCACACTAAATCTACCAGCACAACTATGTTTATTGCAGCACTATTTACCATAGCTAAGATATGGAAACGACCCAGATGCCCCTCAGTAGATGAATGGATCAAGAAAATGTGGTGTATATACACAATGGAATTCTATACCTCCATCAGAAAGGGTGAGTTTGCGCAATTTGTTAGGAAATGGAAAGGCCTGGACAAAATTATATTAAGTGAAGTAAGCCAGGCCCAAAGAAACATTGGTCCCATCGTTTTCCTTATTTGCAATATCTAGTATATGTATAAGTCAAGCGGAAAAGGTCAGATAACGTGATGTTAGGAAAATGAGCCCTTCATTATGTATTTTTTTTGTTTATCTTATTTTATTTTATTTTATTTGTGAACATACTGTACAGAGGGGTTACAATTACATGGGCAGGATAATGCATACATTTCTTACCAAGCATTGCAGCCTCCTCCTTTGTTAACCTTTCACCTCCCTTCCCAGCCTCCCCCCTCCCCCCCCAACCAATCATACCCCTCTCCCCCCCCACACCGACATTGTAAAGCTGGTTTTGACATGAAATTTTTTTTAATTTAATTTAATTTTATTTGAGAACATACTGTACAGAGGGGCTACAATTACATGGGCAGGATAATGCATACATTGCTTACCAAGCATTGCAGCCTCCTCCTTTGTTTACCCTTCACCTCCCTTCCCAGCCTCCCTCCTCCCCCCACCCAATTATACCCCCCACCCCCCCCCCACACCGACATTGTAAAGCTGGTTTTGACATGACATTTTGTACTTCTCATTGTTGCAACAGGTCCACCTGAATCCTTAAACGACTTGTGTTTTTAAATGTGGTTTTTCTTTCATGCATTTGTTTCAAACGCATTTATAAGATTATTTCTTTGTTGCTTTATTTGTCCCTCTCCCACAGTATAACCCCTGCTTTCACTATATTTGATGTCGGTATAATTTGTGGAGGAGATGGGGAAAAACAAGTCGTTTAAGGATACAGGTGGACCCGTTGCAACAATGAGAAGTACATGTTGTCATGTCGAAAACGAACTTTACAACTTTGGTGCGAGGGGGAGGGGAGGATTGAGTTGGGGAGCCGGGGGAGGCTTGGACGAAATGTGAAGGGTAAACAAAGGAGGAGGCTGCAATTCTTGATAAGTAATGTACTCATTATCTTGCCCATGTAATTGTAACCCCTCTGTACAGTATGTTCACAAAAAATAAAAATTAAAATTAAAAGAAAGAATTAAATTTTTAGGGGCTGGAAAGGTGACTCAGTGTTAGTTCGCTTGCCTTGCATGCATGAGGCCCTGGGTTGGGTTCCTCAGCACCACATAAGAAGAAATAAAAGACGGAAGTTGCACTGTGGCTCAAGTGGTAGAGTACTAGCCTTGCGCTGAATAGCTGAGCGACAGCACCCAGGCCCACAGTTCAGGCCCCATGACCAACCAAAAAAAAAAAAGAATGAAATGTTTAATTCCTTATTATATTAAGTTAGAACTATTGCTTACACATGAAACACATATTCCTGGATCAGAAAGGAATAAAGAAAGATCCCTACTCAATCATGCTTTGCTCACAATATCTAGAAACTTCCACTCTTTGCTCATTGTATAAAAAAGAAAAAGAAAAAAGAGAAATGTACTCATTACCTTGCTCATGTAATTGTAACCCCTCTGTATGTTATTTTCACAATAACAAAAAGAAAAAGAAAAATATATGCATGAAAAAAGAAGGATACAAACAGGAAATATGAAGACTTACCAATAGTTCATCTTAAATATTATAACTATTATTTAAATAACATTAAATGACCATACTCTTTGTCTCATGAGTTATTCTTCATAACTAAACTGAGGCAGTTTGCACAGCTTTCCATGTGCACTAGTGTTGTTTTTTTTTTAATTTAATTTAATTTAATTTGTGAACATACTGTACAGAGGAGTTACAATTACATGAACAGGATAATGCGTACATTTCTTACCAAGCATTGCAGCCTCCTCCTTTGTTTACCCTTCACATCCCTTCCCAGTCTCCCCCCTCCCCCCAATCCTAATCCTTCTCCTTCCCTCCCTTCCCTCCCCCCCCCCCGCACCGCCTTTGTAAAGCTCGTTTTCGACATGACAACTTGTACTTCTCATTGTTGCAACAGGTCCACCTGTATCCTTAAACAACTGGTTTTTCCCCATCTCCTTCACAAGTTATACTGACATCAAATATAGTGAAAGCAGGGGTTATACTGTGGGGGAGGGACATACAAAGCAACAAAGAGATAATCTTATAAATGCGTTAGAAACACATGCATGAAAGAAAAAAACATTAAAATACACATCTAAGGGTTCATTTTCCTGACATGACATTATCTGACCTTTTCTGCTTGACTCATACATATACTAGATATTACAAATAAGGGAAACCATGGGACCTATGTTTCTTTGGGCCTGGCTTACTTCACTTAATATAAATTTTTCCAAGTTTTTCCATTTCCTAACAAATGGGGCAATGTCATTCTTTCTGATGGAGGCATAGAATTCCATTGTGTATATATACCACATTTTCTTGATCCATTCATCTACTGAGGGACATTTGCATTGGTTCCATATCTTAGCTATGGTAGGGACTTACTGTGTAGCTTAGGCTGCTCTAAAGCTTACAATCCTCCTTGGTGCTGGGATTACAGGCATGTCTACCATTATTGGCTTTACTCAGTAACTCTATTTATAACATTTTCTGCAAGAAATTCATTCATGCTCATGAAGATATGTGGCTTAAAGCTGTTCACATTAGTATTCTACTGTACAAAATATAAATAATATAGCTGGACATGGTACTATGCTACCACATGGTAATGCCAGCCAATACTCAGGAACCTGACACAGGAGAATTAGGAGTTGAAGAAAGCCTGGTCTACACTGCAGAACCTTGTTTCCAAAGTTAAGAAATTCTATAAATATAAATCTACTATGAAATATACAATATGTTAAATTTATATAATGGAACAAATAGATCTTTGTTAATGGAAATAAAATCTTGGCAGAAATTTTAAATACATACATATGTATATATATATTTAAATTTGGAGAAATAAAATTTCAAGTGGTATTATCTGCATCTTTCAGTCTGTCACCTATCTATTTACTGACACATTGATTTCTGTTTAGTCTTCACAAAACACTGTTTTCTCACATAAGTACCAAAAAATGAAAAAGAAAAAGTACAAAAAATGCATTGTCATAAATACAAATGTAGTTTAATCCCTACCATAATAATTTGGAAAACGTGCATTA
Source organism: Dipodomys merriami (assembly GCF_024711535.1). Lineage (NCBI taxonomy): Eukaryota > Metazoa > Chordata > Mammalia > Rodentia > Heteromyidae > Dipodomys > Dipodomys merriami. The sequence continues at coordinate 2,508,951 of NW_027203004.1, forward strand.
AGTTATTGACATTGAATACTGCTCAAGAAAGGGAGTCTAGGGGAATGTACATTGTGTGTATGTGTGTGTGTGTGTGTGTGTGTGTATGTGTGTGTGTGTGTGTGTGTGTGTGTGTGTGTGTGTGTGTTTTCCATGAGTGAGTCCAAAGTAGACTAATTATACTTGGTTAGTCTTTTTGCTCAAAGCTGACACTCTACCACTTGAGCCACATCTTCACTTCTGGATTTTGGGCTGCTTTAACCCAAGATGCTCAGTTTTTGACTTCTAAAGTAGCTAGGTTTTCAAACATGAGCCACTGGCGGACAGTAACTACGTTAACATTTTTTGCATGTTTGGATAAATTTTAAAGTAAGACATATATGTTACATTTGAGAATGGTGGGAAATAGTAATGAATGTTTAACAGAATTTAAAGCATACAAAGCTGAGAATGGCAAGTAGCTGAGAATAGGCTGGAATAAATCAAACTTACCTATGACAGTTTTCAGTCTGTGCACAGAAATGATTGCATTGTTGAAGTTCAAGGCCATCAGATAGCTGAGCTCCAGCTGGCTGCTATGCTCATGAGGCCAGCTAGTGCTATCCACAAGAATGTGGTGGTGTTGGATGGCAGGGGCAGCTTCAAGTTCAGAACCTGAAATATTTCAATTAATGTAGAAGGGGAAACATAACAGGACAAGGAATGTGATTAACAGTGCAGAATGCAAAAAGCATCCAGTCCAAGGAAGACAGAATAACTCTTTTTATATCTGAAAAGAGTATTCTCTCACAAAGAATCTTGAGCCGACTATGGTGGTCAATGTTTGTAATCTCTGAACTTGGGAGGCTGATTTAGAAGTTAGCTTGAGACCAGTACAAGTTTTAGGCCAACAGAAGGACACATAGTAAAATGCTATTTTAAAACAACAACAACAACAACAAAAGACCCAATGACTGGGAATGTGATTAGTGGTAGAGTGCTGGCCTCGCATGCATGACGCACTTGATTTGATTCCTCAGTATGACATAAGCAGAAAAATTGGAAATGGTGCTGTGGCTCAATTGGTAATGTGCTAACCTTGAGCAAAAGAAACTCAGGGAGAGTGCCCAGGCCTTGATTTCAAACCCCAGGGCTGACAAAATTTAAAAAAAAAAACCAAGTGCAAAATGCTGTTTGTTGAAATAAATATGTTGAAGAAATCTTTTTACTCACTAGAAAATTGTAGTGCTGAGAATTCATCATGAACTTGGTTAGGAAAAAGTAAATTAATGATATATTATCTGGCATTGGACAGGACATAGTGAGATCTAAAAATGATTGCTGCCTATGGTTACTTGCTACAACTAATGTTACAGATACACTTGCCAGATTGTAAATTTTTAAAGATAGAATAATGGGTTTTTCTTTTTCAAAATAATTTTACTGCTGGCTGCCAGTGGCTCACACCTGTAATTCTTGCTACTAAGGAGGCTGAAAACTGAGGGTCTCTGTTCAAAGCCAGCACAAGCAGGAAAGTCTGTGAGACCCTTATCTCCAACTAAAGGTTCAGAAAATGTGAAGTGGCACTGTTGCTCAAGTGGTAGATTGCTAGCCTTGAGCTGAAGAGCTGAAGGACAATGCCTAGACCCAGAATTCAAGCCCCACAACAGACAAAAAATAATAATAGTAATAATATTAATTTTATTATTACAATTAAGGTGTTATATATAAAGGCTACCATTACAAAAGTTTGTGTATCTGCTCAAAGAAACATATATCCATATTCATTGCTAACAGCCAGGATTTGGCCATCTGCTTTCCAGCTGATCTCTGGGTGTAGAGGCAATGTGTAATACAAAGTAATACAAACCAGTTCTGACTTTAAATTATTTTTCTCTGCACATCTTAAAAATCAATGCTGACACATGTAATAAAAAATCCTTAAGTTTAAAACATTCTTCTAGACAAGTTAAAGAAATCCTGAGAACAAGTATTTTAATAATTATTTCAGAGAACTTGAACTCTGGACTTGGCTTCTGTATCTGAAATTTATTACTCGAGGCTAGTGCTGCCACTTTGAGCCACAGTGCCACTTCCAGTTTTTGTTGTGGTTAATTGAACAGAAAAGTCTCACCAACTTTCCTCTCCAACCTGGCTTTGAACTAGGCTCTAGACATCTCAGCCCTCAGAGTAGCTAGGATTATAGGCATGAACCCCTAGCACCTGGCTAGAATAATTGCTCACCTTTGACAGACGCCAGTTAGTATTAAATGCCAGTCATGTTTAACTTTGTAAAATAAAGTTAACTGAAATGCCTTACAGTAGAAATAAGGAATAAATTGTGTCTGTGGCTTACAAAGAACTTACAAAATGCTACATATTTTCCTTGGTTTTTTATCTTCCAAAATTGTGTGATTTCCAGAATCATACCTTATCTTTCCTTGCTGATTTCTTTATTTTATTTCATACAGGGCCACAGGTTCTTCAACTATCATTTATTTATATGAAGAGCTTGCACATATCTATTTCAGTCCAAATTCCTTGTAAGCATCTCTCATCCATATGTTCAACTGCCATAAAAAATTGTGAAGCACTAATTGTCTCTTTCCATTACTGGATATTAATGTGTAAATAAAATTTAGGAAAATAAAGAATAACATCAATAAATATAACATGATTTTCATAGTAATGATAAACATAAATTCAATGTTTATTATTTTCTGAGCAATTTAATAAAAACTTCAAGGAAAAGAAATCAACTTTTTTGAGTGCTAATATTTTGGTTTAAACTCAGGACTTTACCTTCTCACTTAAGCTTTTTCCCTAAAGGATGGTGTTCTATACTTGAACCACAGCTCCCCTTCCAACTTTATTTGGGGGATTATATAGAGATAAGAATCTCATGGAATAAAAACTCATTTGTGTCCATATCTTAGGGTTCATTTTACTTAACATCATCTTATATGGTCATATGATACCATGTACTAGTTACTGCAAGTAAGGGAAACTACAGACGGGACCTATGGTTTTGATCCTAACTTCAATGAGAAGGCAGGGATCTGGACATCTCACTTCAGTGTCAGCTCAGATAGGAAAGTCTGTGAGATTCTCATCTCCAATTTACTGCCAAAGAAAGCTGGAAGTGTATTCGTGGCTCGTAGCCTACAGCAAAAAGCTCAGGAACAGAACCCAAGCCTTGAGTTCAAGCCTTAGAATAGTGCATATACATACACAAGGGAAGTAAGTCACTCAAGTTCTCAACCTTCAATTTCCCTAATCCTAACTGTAATCCTGGTCAGAACCCTAAGAGTAATCTTCATGAAAATAGTAACCCAATCCTAAAATTAATGGAAAATACTCGAGTTTAGATACATCCTTACAGATACGCATTGTCTTTGAAATGATTTGCAGTTTGCTCCAAAGACTACAGATTCCTAGACTTGGACTCTGATATCTATCTTGTTCCCTATTATGAATCATTAACCTCAAATCCTCATATCATGAAAAATACCATAGTTTCCACTAATCTTAACTTGTACAGAACTCCTATATCTCCAAAAAGAAGTCGCAGGTTTGCTTAAAATCTACTCTAGTTCCTAACCCTTAGTATATATCTAAACCTTACTAGAAACCTAACTCTAAATTTAACCCCATTGAACCCTGCATAGGAAACTTAGAGAAATTCTGTAGTTTTTGTTAAATTTCAAACATATTTTACTTGAAAATGTTAACAAAAAATTCAGTTTTACTTTAAAGCTTACCCTTCCCTAACCCTAAGCCTAACCTGAATTAGAAAAGTAACCCTAACACTGGAACTAATGTGCTTTGGATTTTAAAAGCCACACAAATACATTAGTTTTTATTCATCCTAACTTTGATTCAACTTATCTTTCTTAAAATAGTTTGTAGTTTTGCTCATTATCTTTCCATTATTGTAACCCTAACTCTAACTGGAATATTCAGGTTAACCCTCACACTAATCATACCCTAATCTTAATATTATTAGCTGTTTCCTATTTCACATTCATCCTAATTATAACTCGACTTATTCGAAGATTTACTTACAGTTGTACCCTAACTTTCCATTTCCCTAATGCTTACACTAAGCCAGCTGGAACTGAAACCTTTACTTTCACCCTAATGATAGTCGAATTCTACTGTTTAAGAAAAAGTATTCATTTATTTTATTTTATTTTATTTTATTTTATTTTTTATTTTTTTTTTAAATTGTATTTTATTTTATTTGAGAACATACTGTACAAAGGGGCTACAATTACATGGGCAGGATAATGGATACATTTCTTACCAAGCATTGCAGCCTCCTCCTTTGTTTACCCTTCACTTCCCTTCCCCGCCTCCCCCCTCCCCCCACCCAATTTTACCCCCCTCCCCCCACCCAATTATACCCCCCTCCCCCCCCCACACCGGCATTGTAAAGCTGGTTTTGACATGACATTTTGTACTTCTCATTGTTGCAACAGGTCCACCTGAATCCTTAAACGACTTGTTTGTCCCCATCTAAAAAAAAAAAAAAAAAAAAAAAAAAAAGAAAAAGTATTCATACTAATGAATACTCCAGTTTGCACTCTGGAAATTAGTTTCAGTATGCCCTAATTCCCACAAATTTTCTGACTCTACCTCTGAAGTTATCTTGTTCTCTATCATGAACGATTATATTACTTGTCCTCAAATTCTCTTATCAGGAAAAAATTTTTTTATGTTAGAATATTTAATATTTATTGCCCTGTTCATAAAGTTTTGCTTCAGAAACAAAAACTATATAAATATCTTTAAAGAAAACATAAGATCTTATTTTTCACATTACTATAAAGTATGATATCAAAATTATAAACATTTTGGTAAAAATCAGCGTTTTGTGTCTTCTTCATAGATGATGGTAATTCAGAGATTATTGAGTCAAAATCCAAATGTGAAGTTTAGGGTTAAACCTATTCTTAAACTTTTTTATTTCATTGCAAAACCATTTGAAAATTTTCCTGTCAGATTTGAGCCACTGTACCTAGTTTAAATCTTGATAATCTTAACTTAGATTGTTCCACAATAACTATTTCACGTTGGACAGTTAAGTCCCAGGCTTTTTTTTAAATTTAAATTTTATTTTATCTTATTTGAGAACATACTATACAGAGGGGCTACAATTACATGGGCAGGATAATGCATACATTTCTTACCAAGCATTGCAGCCTCCTCCTTTGTTTACCCTTCACCTCCCTTCCCAGCCTCCCCCCTCCCCCCACCCAATTATACCCCCCACCCCCCCACACCGACATTGTAAAGCTGGTTTTGACATGACATTTTGTACTTCTCATTGTTGCAACAGGTCTTATCAGGAAAAATTTTGTAGTTTCCATTCATCCTACCTTTTCCACAAACCCTGTACCCTAAAACAGTTTCAGATTTACTTACCCTCTAGTCCATTACTTAATGCTAACTCTCAACCTAAACCTGGCTGGAAAACTCTCATTAATCATTACAAGAATGATCACTGAGAAATAAATATAATGATAATGCTCTAGTTACTATTCAGTCTCATATTTTTGCTTCTACTTGTTAGTGAGAACTGAATTTTATACTAAAAACTTTCTTATTCATAACAGTCATCATAATCAGACCAAAATACTGACCTTAATCTTAATCCTAATTGTATGACAATACTAACACTAACACAAGTACACTAGTTTTCACTCATCCTAACTTGATTCAAATAAGCCTTCCAAAAATAGATTTCATTTTTTCGAATATCTTAGTCATTTTCTAACCCTAACTTAATCTTAACTGGAACATTGACAATAACCATAAGCCTAATTGTAAGTAGATTCTAATATTAATAGCAATACTCTAGTTCACATTCATTCTAATTACCAGGCTTATTCTAAAATTTACCTTCAGTTTGAGCCTCATTTTCTTCTCCACTCTAACGCTAACCATGGCTCGAATCCTAACCATAACCTTGATACTAATAGTATCCCAATTCTAAAATTTATGAAAAATGCTCGTTTTCTGCAATCCTAACTGAAATTCCACTTATAATTCTTGAAATAAATTTCAGGTTTTCTGTAAACCCTACAGATTTTCTCACTCTTAATTCGGAATATATCTTGTTCCATAACAGGAATCATTATACCCATTGATCTCAATTCCTGATATTATGAAATAAATTGTACTTCCATTATCCCAGTATTTCCTGAATTCCTAGAACCTAAAATAAGTTCAGCTTTACTCATCATTTAACACATTTCTTTTTTCTTTTTGTCGGTCGTAGGGCTTGAACTCTGGGCCGGGGCACAATCCCTGAGTTTTTTTTTTTTTTTTTTTTTTTTTTTTTTTTACATTCTCTCTCTGATCTCTTTATTGATCTTTCTGAAGCTGGTTGGATAAAAGATATGTTCTAGTCATACACTGAGCATGTTAATCTGGCACCACCCATTTCCTTCATTATTAAATTCTAAATATGAGTAATTAATTATCTTTTGTCATAGCTCAGTTTTGTTTTTTTTTTTTTTTTTGTTTTTCAATCCCAAGGCTGTAGAAAAGAGGAACAGGGTCAATAAAATCTCAATGCCCTCATCCTATTCACCATTATGAGCAATTATTTTCTTTTCCTGGATATTTTCATATAAAGTCTATGTTGGCTATGAAATAGCCTAAATATAATCTTGAAATATTTCTTTTTGTTTTTTTTTTATAGAAATTAAGCATTTCTTCATGTGTCTATTGGCCATTCTTATTTCCTCTTCAGAGAAGTCTCTCTTTAAGTCTTTAGCTCAAAAAAAAAATCCCTGAGTTCTTTAGCTCAAGGTGTGTGCTTTACCACTTGAGCCACAGCACCACTTTTGGGTTTTCTGGTGGTTAATTGGAGATAAGTCCACGTACTTTCCTGCCCGGGCTAGCTTTGAACTGTGATCCTCAGAAATCAGTTTCCTGAGTAGCTAGGATAATAGGTGCAAGCCACTAATTTACCCCATTTCTTTACTCTATCCTCAACCCCGGTTAACCAGAAACCTAATCTTAATCACCGTCTGATTTAACACCAAATGGTTTATGTAAGGAAAATTGTCTAGATTCTATTTAATCACACATTTTTTGCTTCTACTTCTTAGTGTAAAAGTAAAATTGACAGTAAAGCTTATCCTTCCCTATCCCTAGCTAGAACAAACAAAGTATCTCACACTTTAAACCAAATTATATCTGAATGTTTAAAGTAACACTGGTTTAAATTCATTCTAACTTTGATGCCCTTCATTCTTCTTAAAATATGTGGCAGCTTTACACAATATCTTATATCTTTTTTCTCATCCTAACCCAACTCTAACTGGAACACCTTGCCTAATTCTAAGCCTACATATATCTGAATCATCATGTTAAGAAGAAGCCTTTTCACATTTATTGTAACTCTTGCTCAGCATGTAGGTCTAAATTTTACTTGCATTTTGAACCTAAAATTTTTAAGTGTTTTCCTATGTACTGGCAGGTTTTATTTTTCATTATTCTTTTAAAAAATTTATTTTGTTGTAAAGATGCTTTAAAGAGGGATTAAGTACACGTGTAACATAAGGAGTACATTTCTTGTTGAGCATTGTTACCCCCTTCTGTCTTGTTCTCCCACTATCCCATCCCTCCCCACTTCCCTTACTCCTCCCTCCCCAGGGTGTAAAGTTCATTTTCAACATAGTGTCTTGTGCATATCATTGTTGCAATGGGTCATCCTGTGTTGAACCTAAATTTTCTATTTCTCTAATTCTAATTCTAATTCTGTCTGGGATCCTAACCCTAACCATAATAATAGTGATAACTCAAGTCAGAAGTTAACAAAAAATATTGAAGTTTTTATTCATCCTATTAATCCACTGTAGATCTTGAATTAAGTTGCAGTTTAGCTTAAATATTCCAAATTAGTTTATATGCACGTATATGAAGATGTAATTTTATGTGAAAAGCAGAAGATCTTTGGAGAAAGGAGCAATGAAAAGGAAATAGAAGGAGTATAATCAAATGCTTTAAATATATTATAGAATTGCCACTTCTGACAATTAATAACTATTAAGAAAATAACTAAAAATTAATAAAGAGCACACTGCTTTCTCGTGTTCCTTAAGAGAGCCATGATATGTCTTGTGAAAGAAATATTTGTATTAGATAAACTTTGTTCATGCATAATTTATATTGTTATTGGCCAATTATTTAACTTAATGAATAAAAATATATCAAATAATATCCCATGACAAAAAATATAAAACAATTACTTAGCAATTGTTTGAGAAAAAGTTATAGTCATGAGTTTTAGGAAATTGAATTTCTATTTCCCAGAAAGTAATGAATTAGGTTTACTAATCTAGTATTTATAGTAAATTTAGAGAACATAATTGGCGTGAAAAACAACTAACTGTACATCTTCTTTCTTGAATGAGTGATATTTTAAACATTGTCTTTTATTCAAATGAATACTTAGGTTTACATTTCAAAATAAATGCAATTTTATCTCCTTTCAGAACAAGTACTTACCCTGCAATTAAATGTGCTAGCATATTCAAGTATTTAAAAGCTAAATATTCTATGTTTGATATGTAACTCTACATATTCAGAACTATATGACTTTTTATTCATAAATGGCTAAACTCAGATTTTTGCTTCATTAATATAAATTGTTTCATGAGGTTGTAGTGAAGGCTCCAGTAACCAGAGTGGTCAAAACCATTTCCTGAATTCTAAATTTTAAATCTAATCATTTTAAGCCTTTGATTATATCATTTATTGTCTCTTCAGAGCAATTAAGCTAAAATAAATACTACTTTTTAAACATTTCACTCACATTGTAAATAATATTAACATAGGTAAAAAATACACTAATTATTTCAGACTCATCATATTTGGTGATCTTAGTGTGAAAAATGAAGAGAGTAGAAGGACTTTATACTCAATAAATATTTTTGGTTAAATTAAATCATATATCTGGATTTCTAATTTGAAGGTTAAACACATGGAAACAGGAAAACAGTAAAAAAATAATTACTTTGGGATCATTTTTCTTCTTAAAATTATGAAGCAAAAATATCTCTAAGAAATATATTTTTCAATAAAATGTTTCAACCCTTAGTAAAGTGCATTATACTTTCATATGAAGTTTTTCTCAAAATAGAAATTTTGCACTAATCTAATGTATGTATTTATGCACAAAATGCTGTGACTTCTAGTCTTGTTATGTGATTTTATGTATATTTTTAGTTGTGACATGATTCCTACTTACATTTATTACAAACATCTGTAATTATACAAATCATGCCTATACACACTATTTTACATAAGATAATATTCAAACAAAATTATCTTTTTGCTTGTTTCCAACAGGGAATGATGATGTGCTGAAGTATATTAAATGAAAGCACTCTAATGAAGAGTGTTTATGGAACGGAAATTTGCAACATGAGAATGGAATCATGAGCATTTTCTACTTGGCTGAAAAGGAATTCTTGCTTCTACTTTCTTACCTTTTAATCACACAAAGAAAGCCACAAAATTTGAAGTTCATATGAAGGAATTGCATTCCTAAATGATGTGGCAACCCTGCTCAAAAGTTTGATCTTTTCACTAGTTCTTTGTGCTTGCTGGCTGATCTATTTCTGTATCATATCTTTCATATTATTAAGCATATTAGTAATTCAGCTGTGAGTACATTGAAAGAGAGTCCTGAAAATCACAACTATTGCTCTGTAATAATCAGAAGAGAGGAAAAAGATTATAATAATCTCCAATACCTCCCTTTGGCCTTCAATATACCAATTAATTACCAAAACAATCCTGTAAGATGTTAGTTTATTTTTTTCTTTTTAATTAGAGATTAAGCAAGTGCTTTTAGCAGTTAAAAGTGATGACAGTGGTATCAGAGCCTGATATGAGCACCTTCTCCATAGCAAGTAATGCTCTATGGACTGTAAATATGGAAGATACACTAAAATTCTCTCTCTACACACACACACACACACACACACACACACACAAACACACACACACACAGAGCTGCCACCAGACACATCAGAGATCAGTTCCATTCATTTGTAATAATAGTTGATTGATGTTTGCTCCATTGCTTTATCTTGGCTTCAAAATCTTGCCTGGACCTTTATCTTTCTCTGAGATCAAGTACCTAGATCTTAGTATACTCTGTCTGTATATTCATAATATGTTCCTGGCTGCTTCAGGCCAATTCACAATACCCTGAATACAGGATCCTCAAACTTGACATCAAAGCAAACTCCATGAATTTATACTACTAATCCAAAATACTAAAATTTATTGGATCTAGAAATGAAAAAAAGACATAACTTGTTACTTTAGTAGCAATTGACATCATGCAAGTAGAAGAATATTGATCAGGACCTGAGGTAAGAGAAATTGGACTATGTCTAAAATGTAGAATACAGGATCTGTATTACAGATACAAAATCTTGTTCAATAGGCTCATGAATTGAAAACTTGTAATCTTATATTGGAAGCAAAATTTACATATACAATTTTCCAGTTATTTTGCTTACATATCACTTCTGATCACATATCCTCTTATGACTGTTTATCATATCTTTGAATAAATCACACGATTTGCGTGTACTTATCATCTTAAGGAAAGACAGTCTGATTTTATATCTTTCCTTATTTTTTGCTTCCCTGTTTGCTGAAAAAGATGTATCCCTGGAAACAGGATACTGACAGCAAATCTGGGTGTAATTTTCATTTTTTAAATTTCAAATATAATATAAACTTTGTTATGACTAGCCATTTTCTAACAATGAGTGATATTCATGAGCACTAATATTTTGGTGCCTTTAAATACATTGAGACGATGTTCTGGTACCTCTTGGTTCTAATTGACTTAATCATTGGATCATTCATGTACAAACATTTGCATTGTACTTTTTAATTTTTATATATAAAATAGTCCCCAAAGTTTTACTTTAAAGTGATAATGGGAGGGTGTCTTCATGTTCAAAACTTTATATTTATTTCAATTAAAGTACTGAAAACACATGATGTTCACTGGAGCAATATGATGAGAAACATGAGAAAGATGAGAGACATATTTCTAGAAAAATATGAGAACATATTTCTAAAGAGAAGGGATATATTGATTAAAACATAGAAAAGAGTAAAATATGTTTCATGCTTGAGACTGCGTAAATTACATATGAATGTAGCTCAAGATGTGATGGAGAGATGAATTCATATTTATATTACTTAGATATACATCACAATATAAGAAATATATGTATTTTAAGGAATTGGTCATTCAAAGCCCTAGATACCTAATGGATTAAGAATGGAATTGAAAATTGCAGATGAAAACAAACCAATATGCAGGTATTATGATTTTATAATACTAATATGAAATAACTGAAGCTTTTGTCTTCTGAAAAAGAATGGTTAGCCTATAATTTCAATGTAAGGAATCAGTTGTAATGAGTCTAAAATCTTTTCCTCCAAGATATCCAAGAGTACTATACTCATCCTCTAAAGAGTAAATAAGTAATTATTTTCCTTAGTTTTGCTTAATATTAATTTACTTGTAGCAAAAGGTTAAAATGTCTGCTCTCTTTCTTTCAATGTAATAACATACATTTCATATTATTACTGTCTCTTCATAGACACCTGAAATCACTATTTCAAAGTAACACAAACAGAAACACAAAAATAACCGGATACAACCATCACAAATCCTAAATTATGTGAAAAAAGCCACAATATCAAAAATAAACCTGAGGAAGTGGAAAAACAATGGCAGAATAACAACAGAAAATTACCCTAGCTCTAGCTAATGAAACAGAGATTTAGAGTCCTAGCAGGTACTCCACTTCTAGCAGGTCAAACCAAGTCAGGTATAATTATATATAGATATATAATTCAAAAGAAGATTTTTATACTGTTTTCACAAGGAAACAGAAATCTATGATAACTTACCTAGCCAGGCAGGTGACTGCTGTGAAAAAAAAGCACAGCTGCACTGTGGAAATAAAAGGGCCACATGGGAAAAAAGCAGGAACAGCGACAGCCACATCCAAACACAGACACAATTCACCTTACCACTGGACAGTTCGAACTGTCTTTGGAACCACAAGTATTAACATGACAACATTTCACCACAAATGATCTCTAATCCTATACTTAACGGTCTAGACAAAAACCTAAGTCTAGAAAAACAAATCACAACAGAAGACCAAACCAACACCTGGCAAATCAACCAAGAACATAGAGAGTCACCTGTTAAGATCATAGATCCCCCAAATGAAAGCCAATAAATCCTCCAAATGGACAAAACAAATCAGAAAAATACAAGAAAACTGATGCCAAGGTAGTATACTTCACACAGGAAATGACCAGACATTAGAACAGACAGTTAAGGACCTAGAAGATAGTATTCAAAATACATTAAAAGTAATGCTGAAAAATGTGATTAACGAAAAGATACAAAACCTCCACACGGAAATTTGTGAACAAGATGAGACCAACCAAAGATTAGCAAAATAATTCATGTAGACTACAAACAGAAAGATAAATAAATTCTGAGAAGGCAAAGGAGTCCAAGGAAAAAAAATAGATACCTAGTTAAAAGGTATGAGAGAAGATACAGCTAAAAAACCAACCCCTCCAGTGCCCCTACCCAAAGAAAAGATGTAAACAAAGTCCACACAAGACCTAAAACAAAGCTTTAATAAAGATAGAAGCCCTAAAAATGACCAATTAGGAGACAGAGAAATCCAAAACAAAATAGAAAGTCTCTACAGCGAAAAGATGACATAGAAGATAATGTTGGGCGTCAAAGACAGACTAGGTCTAATAGAAAAGAGGAGATAATCATTTAGAACAAATCCAAGAAATAAGAAACGGTCTTGCTGGAAGTTCCAGATTCAGTTAGAAGATCAAACTTGGGGGAGATAGGTATCAAGAAGGAGAAGAGCAGGAAACAAAATGGATGGGAAACATATTACAGAATTCAAGCAGAGAACATGCCAAACATCCAAAGAGATAGGCTCATTCAGAGAAGAGAAGCCTTTAGAAAACCAGAGAATACCAGAACAGAACAACCCACCACCACATCATAATCCATTAGAGGATCATAAGAGATCAAGGAAAGGATTCTTAAAGCTGCCAGGAGAAAAGACTGATTATTTATAAAGGATATACATTCAGAATAAATAATGATTTCTTAGCCGATATGGTAAAAAGGAGAGCCTGGCATGATATATGGCAAACGTTAAAGGCAAACAACTACCAACCGTGAATATTGTCCCAAGCAAATCTCTCCTTTACATTTAAAGGATATATAAAAAATATTTCATGACAAAGAGAACTTGAAACAATTTATCTCCACCAAATCGGCAAGATTGAAATTAATCAAATATATCCTACATAGAGAAGGTCAAGAAGAACAGCAACTGGTTATATAAAATGCTCCCTACCAGAGAAAAAAGTAAATATAATAAGAATAGATGAGGCACAGCTCCTAACAGCAGGTGTATGAAATAGCAGGAATTATTATATATTTCCCAGCTTCAACTCTCAATATCAATGGACATAAATTTCCAATTAGAAAACACAGATTAGGGGCTGGGAAGGTGGCTCAGTGGTAGAGTGCTTGCCTTGCATGCCTGAGGCCCTGGGTTCGATTACCCAACACCACATAAGCAGAAGAAAAAAAAGTCAGAAGTGGTGCTGTGGCTCAAGTGGTAGAGCACTAGCCTTGAACTGAAGAGCTGAGGGACAGCGCCCAGGCCCAGAGTTCAGGCCCCACAACTGGACCCCCCCCAAAAAAAAGAAAACACAGATTAGATAGTAGTTTCAAAAAACAAGACACATCCATCCAGTTTCCACTAGAGATACATTTCATTGACAAAAACAAACACATACTCAAACTGAAAGGCTGGAAGGAAAATTTTCAAGCAAATGGACAGCATAAACAGGCCACAGTAGAATTACTAACATAAAATAATATAGAATTCAAATTAAAATTAGTAGGAAGAGACATTACATATTGATAAAGGCAGCTCTCCATTAGGAGGATATATCAAGTTTAATATCATTGCCCTGAATCCTGGAGCACCCCACATCATCAACCAAATACTACATAACCTTTAAACACATTTCAACCCATCATTGTCATGCATGGATTGGTTATTCAAGAGAAACTCAACCAAGAAACTGAAGACCTAAATAATTGCATTGACCACCTAGCCCTAAGAGACATCTACAGAATATACACTCAGTGTCAGTATATACATTCTTTGCAGCAGGTCATGGAAGATTCTCCAAAATACAACCTATCCTATGTCACACAGAAATTCTGTCCAAATTGAAAGAAAAATTAATTGAATTCCCATACCTTGTCAGACCACAGCAGAATAAACTTACAATTAAACAGCTAAAGCAAAAATAATTGTCAAACCCATGAAGACTGAACAACATATTGCTGAATGACCAGTAGGACACTGAAGAGATTAGCATAGAAATCTGAAAGTTTCTGGAATTTAACAAAAATGAACACACAAAATACCAGCTCCTCTGGGACATATTAAATGCAGTACTTACAGAAAAATTTATAGCTTTGAATGCCTACATCAAGCAATTGGGGAAATCTCAAATCAGTATTTTTGTTATGTACCTAAAGCTCTTTGAAGAGAGGAACAAGTCCAAACCTAAGTGGGCGGAAACAAATGAAAAAATTAAGTCAGAAATAACTAAATAAAGACAAAATAAAACATAGAAAGATCAACAAAACAGAGCTGGTCCTTTCAATAAATTAACAGACTTGACAGACCCTTACCAAATCTGACTTAAAAGAGACCTTATATAGATAGAAAGATAAGTAAAAACACACAGATTGGGAGAAGGTCTTTAGTTGCTCTGCAACATACAATGACCTCAATCTCAAATATTCTTAGAGCTCCAAAAGTTAACCCCCCCAAAAAAACAAATCCTCATAGAAACAACAACCCTCATAATATAAGTGGGCTTAAGATTTAAGGAGAGACCTCTCTGAAGAAGAAATATGAATGGCCAATAGATACATGAAAAATATGCAACATTTCTGGCCATAAAAGAAATGCAAATCAAAGCAAAATTGAGATTCCACCTCACCCCAGTTTGATTGACCATTACGAAGAAAACTAATAATATCAGATGCTGGGCTGGTGGGGATATGGCCAAAAAGGAACATTACTACACTCACTATTGGTGGAAATGTAAACTTGTTCAAATACTCTGTAAAAAAAAGTATAAAGGTTCCTCACTAGAGCTCCCCGATGACCCAGCAATGATGGATCAAGAAAAGGTCATATATATTCACAAGAAAATTCTATGCTTTCATCAGAATGAATGAAATTGCCCCATTTGTAAGGAAATTAAATCATTTGGAAACATAATAATTCAAACAAGCCAGACCCAAAGCATCATAGGCTACATATTTTGACTCATTTGGAAAAACTAGTATATGTCTAGGATATTCCCAATAGCTCAATAGCAATATGCATATCACCATAAAATGATGCTTATCGAAATGAGCTCCAAGAAATGGATACAAGATGATTGTATAGTGAATTGTTTTTAGTTATTTCTATTTAGTTTTTACCCTTTGGTTTATTCCCTGTAGTTACTGTTTTTGATTTCTGTATCCTTTGTCTTATACATAAGTTAATCTGATTTGGGGAAGGGAAGGGAAATCACAGAAATGGTCGACAAAGATTAACCAAAGCAACAGTGATATTCACTAGACGCTATGTTAGAAATAAGCTTTACAATTTTGTGGGAGTGGGATGTCAGGGTTGGGGGAAGCACGAAAAAATAAGGAAGGGGTAACACTGTTAAAAATGTACTCATTACTTATGTAACTGTAACCCATCTCTCTGTATATCACCTTCATAATAAAAAAAAACAAAACAAAAAGAGAACTCATCCAAATACAGAAAATCAGAGACAAAAATGAGACAACACAACAGATATAAGCAAAATTGAGAAGTTATAAGAGAGTACTTTGAAAATCTTACGTCAATCACCTGGAGAATCTTGGAGAAATTGATGCTTTCCTATACTGGATCTGAAGCAAGAAGTAACACATAAGAAGAAATGAAAATGAAATGTCAGTAAACCACTTCCCATTCCAGAAAAATCTAGGCCTCAATGAACTTACCATGAAATTAAGGCCTGCAAAGAACTTACAATACACAGATGTAACTCTTCAATGGATAGAAAGGGAAATGGAATTATCAAACACATTCTATGAAGCTAGAATTAGACTCTTCCTCAAATCACATAGGGACTCACCAAAGAAAGAGAACTATGAACCCAACTCTTTGATAAGCAATTATGCAGAACTTCTTAATAAAATTCTCAGCAACTAACAAAAAATAATATTGTATGATCAAATAGGATTCACCCTAGGATACAATTGGATTGAATATTCTTGTCAATAATCATAATACAAACCATCAGCAGAAGCAGGGACAAGAAACACATGATCGTCTATAGGGATGTAGTAATAGCTTTTAACAAACTCCAATACCCCTTTATGATTAAAAGGTCTGAGAAGCTAGGAATGCATGGAACATTCCTCAATATAATACACACACACACACACACACACACACACACACACATATATGACTCACACACACATATATATATATGAAACACATATCACACACACACACACACACACACACACACACACACACACACACACACATATGACAGAGATAATTAGCATTTACCTAACCGTGGAAGCACGGAGACATTAACATCAGGAATGAGACAAGGATGTCCACTCTCTGCACTACTCTTCAATATGGTAGTGGACTTTCTAGCAAGAGCAATAGGCAAGAGAAAAACATAAAGGGGATCCAAATAGGGCAGAAGTAAAACTATCCCTTTTTTGCAGATGAAATGTTCCTGTATTTAAAGGACTCTATAGCTTCCTCCTCCAAGTTACTAAAGGTGACACTAGCCTTCAGCAAAGCAACAGGGTATAAAACCACAAGAGTCAGTAGTTTTTCTGTGTTACCAACAATGGGAAGATCCAGGCTGAAATCCAAAAAACAACCTCATATGTATTAGTTTCAAAATCAAATCAAATCTAAACTAAACAAAACAACAACAGGAATTAATTAATTTAATTAAAAATGTGAAGGACCTCTACTGTGAAAACTTTAAAAATCTAAAAAGGGAACTTGAAGGAGACTCAAGGAAATGGAAAATCTTTTAATGCTCCTGGTTGGAAGAATTTACATGAAGAAACTGCAATACTGCCCCCAAACAATTGACAATGCAATACTCATCAAAATCCCAACTATATACTTCAATACAATAAAGAAAGCAATCCAAATTTAATACGGAATTACAAAATTACAGATGAAACAGAAGGCTTAGAAATGAACTCATGGGCCTATAGTGGTCTTACACACAGAGAGAGAGAGAGAGAGAGAGAGAGAGAAAGAGAGAGAGAGAGAGAGAGAGAGAGAGAGAGAGAGAGAGAGAGAGAGAGAGAGAGAGAGAGAGAGAGAGAGAGAGAGAGAGAGAGAGAGAGAGAGAGAGAGAGGAATTCTATTCCCCCATCAGAAAGGATGACTTTTCACCAGTCTTAAGGAAAATGAAAGGCTTGGTAAAATTATACTAAGAGCAAAAAGAACGGAATGCAGACTCAGAGCAATATAAGTTTCATGGATTCATTCATTTATGGTAGCTAGAAGGTGCCTACAAATCTACAAATAAACAAGACTGATTCTATCTCGTCCCAGTTAGAATGGCCATTATCAAGAAAGCTAACAATAGCAAATATTGACATGGATGTAGCCAATTGGGAACTCTATTACACTGTTGGTGGGAAATTACACTTGTTCATCCACTGTGGAATGCAATACAGAGTTTCCTGAAAAGACTAAATATAGATCTCCCTTAAGACCCAGTAATTCCCCTCATCGGCAGTAATTCAATAAATAACAAACAATCTCACATGAAAGCTACCTGCATAACACAGGCCCAGAGTTCAAGGACTTGCAAAACGTTACCACTGCTGTTATTTGTTTCTTCAAATATGAACTTTTGACATGAGAAACCAAATCATTCTATTTGCAGTAGCTAGGATAGGACTTAAATGTTGTGGGTGATAAAAAGGCTTCTTTGTTGAATGTTAGGAAAAGAGGTAGGCAGTCCAAGAAAAGGGAGATTTTTTTGTTGTTAGTCTGAAGGGCTTGAAGTCTGGGCTTGGGCACTGTCCTTGAGCTCTTCAACTCAAGGTGAGTTCTCTACCTCTTGAGCCACAGTGCAACTTCTGGTTTTCCTGTGGTTAAATGGAGATATGAGTCTCAGGGACTTTCCTGCCCAGGGGGCTTTGAACCACAGTCCTCAGCTTCCTGAGTAGCTAGGATTACAGTTGTGAGCCACTGGCACCAGGATAAAAATGGGGGAATTTTAGAAAAGAAAATCCACCTCTTCACCTGTGTCTAAACCTCAGATATCACTATTAGAACACTTCATCCTCAACTCATTTCATCAGATATTTGTAAAGTTTCTCTTTCCCTTTATGTAGGAATACTGCAGTCAATATCAACTCAGCTGTGGGACTGGATCAATTGTATGTTAATTGCTAGCACCTAAATCAAGAACTGTTACATCAAAACAAATGAACCCCTCAGTTGGAATAATTGTTTTCTCTTTTTATTACAAATCTGTGCTTTATTAATTCCTAATGTGATACTGGACCTCCTAACAGACTGATGATATTTTCTTTCTCTTCAGCAATTGTCCTCCCACATGTGGTCAAATAGTTAAGATTTCAAAGATTTCCATTGATAATTCATTAAGTTGACCTCTAAGATAATGTGCATTTCTGGAATTTGGTCTGCTGTCTTGTTCTTACATGCACAGGCTTTCTATGATTTATTTGTTCTACAAGCAATTCTACTTTCCAATCTTCGTGTGATCAATTTTAGTCCCTCTCATCAGTCTTTCTGACCCTATCTCTGGAGTCTCATTTGAGTCTGTCTCATAAAAATATATTATCAACTAAATGACTCTCAACTTCTGTTTCTGGCCTGACTGCATGTAGTCTGTGATAGCAGCCCTGACTGGCTGTGCTTACTGGAGTGTTTTTTGTTTTGTTTTGTTTTGTTTTGTTTTGTTTTTAGAAGTCTAGGATCACTATTGAAGGTAGTAGCTTTTCTGAGCCTTTGTGATCCCCTGGCTTAGAGTCAATGGGTTTTTCTCCTAAAGATACAAAGAACAGGTGACTAAATTCCTGTTTAAATTGTCTCAAAATGAGGCAATCTGGCATCCTTGCAAAGCCATAAAAAATCCTCTATAACCAATTAGAGAAATGTTATATCAAGATGGCTTGTTAAGATGACTGTTCATTGGAAATGTTCATCTCCAAGTCACCACCATACAACTGATCACATTCCTGGGAGCAGACTTTAGGAAGAAAGGTTCCCCTTCCTTCCTTATCTTATTATAGATCAAACCATAATATTCTGCAGTTGTGGTCAGCCTGGAGCACTTTTTCCCAAGAATATTCTGTAGTGTAAAAGAGGACCAACTATCAAAATAAAGGTGAAAATACTTGTCTACTACAGAATGATTTATTGTGCTTATATCTATTGTTATTTTAACAAAAAATCTATTGTTATTTTCATTACTTCAAACACATGGATAATTTATATTGGGATTAGACAAGTGGCAAAGGATTAATAGAATAAAGATTCCATTTACTTTCATATATCCAATATAATACACTTAACCCCTTATGAAAAATTAAATCCAACTGTAGAAACAATGTCAAAAATATAAAATAAGCCTTAATATGAATAATCTGGCACACATAAACCATCATCTACTCAGAAATGCAGTCTCTCTATAGATACTTATTTGGTGCAGAAAAATAATTAATGTATATGACTTTTATGTATCATCTGAAATACTCCTCGTGTATATAATTGTATATAATTTTATAGACGTTACCTAGACAGGAATTTAACGTGCATGTAGAAATCAAATTTCCACAGTTTATGCTAGATGAGAGGAGTCATACTCTCTTGTTCTGTGTGGTGTGAATTTTACCACAGTGCTGAACCCTTCCACTTAATACCAAAAGTCATTTGCAATAATTTATTATTTGATGTTAAGATGAGTGCTAATTGTAGAATACACTTAGAATTATTACATTAATTCACAGAATTAAAAAGTAATGATATATTATTTGTTTAAATTCCAATGCTTCTCAATTTTACAATTCATGAACTATATTATTAAAATTAGATTCACTTTCTTCTTTTCTATAGCTGCTATAAGTAAAATTATATATTAAGGATTCAACATTAAGAAATCAATAATAAGTAACTTATTAAAATGATATAGTACTAAACTGTGATTTGAATTACAGTTCTAACAAATTGTGATGTAAACAACTGTTAATAGAATTATAGTTAATATTTTTAAACTTACCAGCTTGTTATTTGTTTCCTAATTGTGTCATTTGTTATTTTTGGTCCAAGTTGTGTCTTTCTTCATCTTTATTGTTTAGTTTTCTATTTTATCTCTATTGGTTTGCTGATTAGTTACTGACATGAGGCTGAAAATCTGTATGCTAGTTAATTACTTCATATGTTAAAGTAAAATTTCTGCTCTCCACATCTGTTCTACTCTTAGTATAGTATTTTCCCCAGTCCCATATCCTGTATTGCTGTCCTCATGTATTTTATTTTAGTTTATTTTTATTGTGAAAATACCGTACAGAGGGATTACAATTACATGGGCAAGATAATGAATAAATTTCTTATCAAGCATTGTTGCCTCCTCCTTTGTTTCCCCTTCTCATCCATTCTTTATTTTATTTTGTTTATTTAAATTTTACTGTCAAGGTAATGTACAGAGGGATTATAGTTACCTAAATAAGGTAATGAGTTTATTTCTTTTCTAATTTGTTATCCCTTCCCCCATTTTTCTCCTTCTTCCCTCCCAACAGCCCCTCCAAGATTATTTCCAACATATTGTCTTCTCCCCCTTGTCCTTTGTCTCACCATTTTTCCCTTTCCCTAACCTAGTTCATATCAACATATTTACAATAACCAGGGTTATTCAAAATCAAATACAGTGACTAAATATTAAACATTAATCAAATGTTAATCAAAACCAAATACAGCGACTACAGGGGATAAACTATAGGTGGGGAAAACACAAAAGGATAAAAAGAAATCATGCAGTACATTAAGAACAACAACAACAAAAAACAACAACAACAAAAAACATGTCTTGGAGTTCATTTCACTTGGAATCATCTTATACAGTCATATGTACATAGCTAGAGGGCTATTCTGCTCATCTACTAAGATTATCCTTGATGTACACAATAATGCTCCTCTATTACCCAGTAATCTCGCTTCTGGGCATTTAACCAGGTGGCCACAAGCAATGCCACAGTAAAGCTACCAGCACAATTATGTTTATCACAGTATTATTTACCATAGATAAGATATGGAATCAATCTAGAGGCCCCTCAGTAGATGAATGGATCAAGAAAATCACACACACACACACACACACACACACACACACACACACACACACACACACACACACGGAATACTATGCTTTCATCAGAAAGAATGATACCACCTCATTTGTAAGGAAATGGAAGTTCTTGGAAAAAAATTATATTAAGTAAGCCAGACTTAAAAAAATATAGGTCCCAGAGTTTCCCTTATTTGTAATAATTAGTTTACACCAAGGATAATCTCATGTATTTTAATTTGACATTTTGTCCTATGTTGAGCATACAAAATTATTGCTGTATTGTTTGTTATTATTTCTGCAAACAGGCAGGTATATTTAAAGAATTATGTTTCTCTTATCCATTACTGGAGGAAGAACACCCAAAAGAGCAACCCCTATAAGGAATAACAACTCCTACTTATTTAGCTTCATTCCTATGTAAGGCCAGTGTTGTCCCCTGTATCCTCATGTTGTAAATTACAAATCTATAGCGGTTCATCCTGTATCTCTACTATTTTCTACATTATGACCTAAATCCCCCAGCAATTCTACTTTAAAAAATTCTCTCTTAATGTTTGAGGTGTGTGTGTGTGTGTGTGTGTGTTTACAAAAATCAGAAGACAACATTTTTCCTCATTTAGAATACATCATTCAGGTCATTATAGGTTGTGGATAATGGGAGAAGTCTCGTTTTAAGGATGAAACATAAAAATATATTTGTGCATGCACCACAGTTTATTATCTTGGCTTTTGTGAATAATGTGAATAACAATGAAATACAGATATATATATATACAAGTTACTCAGAGAGAAATAATCACATGATTGGTGGATCAGATGATATTTCAACTTTGGATTTCTTTAGAAAACTGCATACTATTTTCTACAAGGAGAATAGTAACCTGTATTTTGACCAAGAGTGTAGAAAGTTTCCCTTTCTCCACACTCTCATCAGCCAACATTATTACCTTTTGAGTTTTTTAAAAGGGCAGGTTTTTACTGTGTGCAGGACCCAAGATGACCTCAGACCCAAATCCTTTTACTCCTACCTCCTAAACGCTTCGAATTACAAGTCTTTACCACCACACCTGGTTCTTTTGATTTTTTTTTGATGAGGGTTATAATAGTTATGAAGTAGTATCATAGTAATTTTGAATTGCATTTCTCTAATGACTTCTGTTTACAAAGCATTAAGCCATCATAGAAGTGGTATTAAACACAACTTTGTAAACCCACTGGCAATTTTCTTTGGGCCTGGTTGACTTCACTTAATATATTTTTTTACAAGTCTTTCCATTTCCTAACAAATGGGGCAATGTCATTCTTTCTGATGGAGGCATAGAATTCCATTGTGTATATATACCACATATTCTTGATCCATTCATCTAGAAGGGACATCTAAGTTGGTTCCATATCTTAGTTATCATAAATATTGCTGCAATAAACATAGTTGTGATAGTAGTTTTAGTATGGTATTGTTTGTGGTCATTTAGGTAAATCCCCAAAAGTGGGATTGCTGGGTCAAAGGGGAGCTTTATGGGCAATCTTTTGAGGAACCTCCATAATGCTTTCCAAAGTGGTTGAACACGTTTACATTCCCACCAACAATGCTGTATGGTTCCCTTGTGGCCACATCCCCTCCAGCTTCTGTTGTAAAAATCTGGAGCACTCCACGAATTTGCATGTCATCCTTGTGCAGGTGCCATGCTAATCTTCTCTGTATCGTTCCAATGTTAGTGTATGTGATGCTGAATTGAGCACAGAATATTTTTTATATCTAAAGTGCAATTGATTTTTTAAACTGCACAATTGAAAAAAAAGGAAGTTCAAAAGAATTGTCGTGAAATTTTACAACCATATATTTCTTTTTTTCTTTTTTTCTTTTTCTTTTTATTTTCTGTGAACACACTGTACAGAGGGGTTACAATTACATGGGCAATATAATGAGTACATTTCTTATCAAGCATTGCAGCCTCTTCCTTTGTTTACTCTTCACAACTCTTCCCAGCCTCCTCCCCCGGCTCCTCCTCCCCCCCCCCCCCCACCAAAGTTGTAAAGTTCGTTTTCGACATGACAACTTGTACTTCTCATTGTTGCAACGGGTCCACCTGTATCCTTAAACGACTTCTTTTTCCCCATCTCCTCCACAGATTATACCGACATCAAATATAGTGAAAGCAGGGGTTATACTGTGGGGGAGGGACATACAAAGCAACAAAGAAATAATCTTATAAATGCGTTAGAAACAAATGCATGAAAGAAAAAAAACATTTAAATGCATATCTAAGTGTTCATTTTCTTAACATCACATTATCTGAATCTTTTTTGCTTGACTTATACATATACTATATATTGCAAATAAGGGAAACCATGGGACCTATGTTTCTTTGGGCCTGGCTTACTTCACTTAATATAAATTTTTCCAAGTTTTTCCATTTCCTAACAAATGGGGCAATGTCATTCTTTCTGATGGAGGCACAGAATTCCATTGTGTATATATACCACATTTTCTTGATCCATTCATCTACTGAGGGGCACTGGTTCCATAGCTTAGCTATGGTAAATAATGCTGCAATAAACATAGTTGTGCTGGTAGCTTTAGTGTGGTCTTGTTTGTAAGCATTTGGGTAAATGACCAAAAGTGGGATTGCTGGATCATAGGGGAGATCTATGTGAAGTATTTTGAGGAACCTCCATACTGCTTTCCAAAGTGGTTGAACAAGTTTACACTCCCAGCAACAATGAAGTAAGGTTCCCGTCTGTACACATCCCCTCCAGCATCTGTTGTTATTAGATATTAGAGTTCTTGATTTTTGCCATTCTAACTGGGGTGAGGTGGTACCTTAATGTTGTTTTGATTTGCATTTCTTTTATGACTAGGGAGGTTGAGCATTTCTTCATGTGTCTATTAGAAAGAAGGATTCTTTCTTCTTCAGAGAAGTTTCTCTTTAAGTCTTTAGCCAACTTATTTCTTGGGCAGTTGTAGAACCATACATTTCTTACATAAGCACACATTTAAGAATAAAGTCAAATTGACATGTCAAAAACAAAATAATTCCAGATGTTTGTTATTCAAGAAATGTATAGGAGGAGGAATTCAACTATTCTGTACAAGGCACCAGTCATAATGAACACTGCAGCAAGTGTTAAGGTTTGTTAAAAGTTTTAATGTTTTAAATATATTTAATTTTGGGAATTTGTTTATATATGCCAAAATTAGGACTGTTTGGCAGGTATAAAACTTTTCTATAAAGTATTTAAAATTTATAGTAACAGACATATACTACTAAGTATGTGCATTTCAGAGTTTAGGGAAATTTTATTAATGAGAATTCACAAAGTTTTGGTGTAAAGAAGCAGAATAAAGAGTTCACACTTTGTTTATTACACAGTTTCTGTTAAAACTTTAGGGCTTCCTTAGTTTATATGTTAATGAGGAAAAATGATGATATAAGCCATAAACAAATAATGAGATATGCCATAAATAGTAATCTTAGTGGGTAACTTTAAAGACTGCTCATATTCTATAAAACTCTTGTTGAACTTCACAAACTTAGTCAGTGTTAAATGTACATGATTATGAGAAAATAGTAAAACCGAATATGTAGCATATTTCAAATAGTTAAAACACATGTTTTTAATTTTATTAATTAATATTTAATTATTGGTTTTCTTTATTTGTAATATTGTTTTACTTGTTGACATATAGTAAAACTTTTTATTTGGGGGGGGTATCCAGTCATGGGGCCTGAACTCTGGGCCTGGGCCCTGTCCCTCAACTTTTCAGCTCAAGGCTAGTGCTCTGCCACTTGAGCCCCAGCGCCACTTCTGGCTTTTTTCTTTTTGCTTATGTGGTGCTGAGGAATCGAACCCAGGGCCTCAGGCATGCAAGGCAAACGTTCTACCACTGAACCACCTTCCCAGCCCTTGTACAACCTTTTGTAAGTCATCATTAGGAGGTACTTTGAGAAGGTTACTTGGATGGCCAAACCAATTTTTATAGGTGCATGTTAATTTACAAAGAGGAAAATTAAGAACAAAATATGTATTATATCTAAAATATACTTGGAACTCAAAAAATTAAACCACCCAACAACAACTCCTCAAAGAAACAACTGCCCAATAAATAAGTGGGCGAAAGACTTAAAGAGAAGCTTCTCTGAAGAAGAAAGAAGGATGGCCAATAGACACATGAAAAAATGTTCAACATCCTTAGCCATAAAAGAAATGCAAATCAAAACAACATTGAGATATCACCTCACTCCAGTTAGAACGGCAAAAATCAAGAACTCTAACAACAACAGATGCTGGAGGGGATGTGGACAGAAAGGAACCTTATTTCATTGTTGGTGGGAATGTAAACTTGTTCAACCACTTTGGAAAGCAGTATAGAAGTTCCTCAAAAGACTTCACATAGATCTCCCCTATGATCCAGCAATTCCACTTTTGGGCATTTACCCAAATGCTTACAAACAAGAACACACTAAAGCCACCAGCACAACAATGTTTATTGGAGCATTATTTACCATAGCTAAGATATGGAACCAACCAAGATGTCCCTCAGTAGATGAATGGATCAAGAAAATGTGGTATATATACACAATGGAATTCTATGCCTCCATCAGAAAGGGTGAGTTTGCCTAATTTGTTAGGAAATGGAAAGGCTTGGACAAAATTATATTAAGTGAAGTAAGCCAGGCCCAAAGAAACATAGGTCCCATGGTTTCCCTTATTTGTAATATCTAGTATATGTATGAGTCAAGCGGAAACGGTCAGATAATGTCATGTCAGGAAAATGAACCCTTAGATGTGTATTTTAATGTTTTTTTCTTTCATGCATGTGTTTCTAATGCATTTATAAGATTATCTCTTTGTTGCTTTGTATATCCCTCCCCCACAGTATAACCCCTGCTTTCACTATATTTGATGTCAGTATAACTTGTGCAGGAGATGGGGAAAAACCAGTTGTTTAAAGATACAGGTGGACCTGTTGCAACAATGAGAAGTACAAGTTGTCATGTCCAAAACTAGCTTTACAACGTCGGTGCGGGGGGGGGGGGAGGAGAAGGATTGGGATTGGGGGGAGGGGGGAGACTGGAAAGGGATGTGAAGGGTAAACAAAGGAGGAGGCTGCAATGCTTGGTAAGAAATATACGCATTATCCTGCCCACGTAATTGTAACTCCTCTGTACAGTATGTTCACAAACAAAATAAAATAAAATTTAATTTAAAAAAAGAAGGTTGAGAAAGTACCTAAAAAAATTATCAAATAGAGTCTGAATCAGGAGTGTTGATAAATGTCCACACCTAATATCTTAGCCCTAGGCTGAAGCATTGGTATTACAGGGTTGAGGCAACAAAACGTGACAGACTGTGTTTTGTTTTGTTTTGTATTTTGATTTTGTTGGTGATGGGGCATGAACTCTGGGGCCTGGGTGCTGTCACTCAGCTCAAGGCTAGCGCTTCCACTTGAACCATTGCACCACTTCCATCTTTTTTGCTTATGGGTGCTGAGGAATCAAACCCTGGGCCTCATGCATGCAAGGCAAGCACTCTACCAGTGAGCCACCTTCCCAGCACCTGAGAGACTGTGTTTTAAAAAAACCATCTAAACAACATTTGCTTTCTGCTTTGGGTTATATAAGGAAATATATAAATATATTTTTATATTTTTTGAATTGTACTTCTAAATTTATACTAACTTCAGCCACTTTATCCTTTTCAAAGTCATGATATATCTCTGAGAGTTTGCTTCTGTGAAAATTGTTTTTGCATTTATAATTTCTCCTGAGTTATTTTTATTTTTATCAAAATAACTTTATATTTCATGTTGATGGTTATCATACATCAAATGCCTTCAAATGTACATGTAGAGTCTAAAGATAGCCGTATGAATATTCTCATACAGCTCTTGTTTATCTGTTATGCACTTCCAGTATTATATTTCTCTCTCTTTCAATCTCTCCCATTTCCTCTCTTTCTCTTTCATGGTCCATGTCTACTACTTAGAATTTCTGCTGATCTACTATTCCTTCAGGATCCACTGGTTTTGTGGGAACATGATAGCGACCATCAGTTACCCTTGCATTCTTTAAGAGTTATAACAGTTACATGATATTATTCTTTGCCATTCAAAATGGCAAAACAGCAAATCTAGGAATTCCTTTTCATTTTATTACTATTATAAAGTTTATCTCATAAAAATTGTTGGGATGGATAAGACACTCTGACCTGTGACCTAAAAGTTCTTTTTCTTGGGGCTGGGATGGTGGCTCAGTGGTAGAGCGCTTGCCTTGCATGTCTGAGGCCCTGGGTTCGTTTCCTCAGCACCACATAAGCAAAAAGAAAAAAAGCCGGAAGTGGCACTGGGGCTCAATTGGTAGAGTGCTAGCCTTGAGCTGAAGAGCTGAGGGACAGCGCCCAGGCCCAGAGTTCAGGCCCCACAACTGGACCCCAAAAAGTTCTTTTTCTTTTACAAACAACCTTTTTCTTTTATTATCAGTTAGTTACTACATATAATGAAAACAAAGCTATCCTATAGAAAGTACACCGAAGTTGCTCATAGGGATGAAAAACAAAGGAATGTGAGAAGTGAGTACAAAGGATGCCCATCATAGAGCACAGATCCTAGGAGCAATTTATCATGTACACTTTGTGAGAATGACAATGTGCTGGAAGTATAGGTTAAGTCACTGAACAACTGATATATATATATATATATATATATATATATATATATATATATATATACACATATATATATATACACACACATATTTATATCTGTATATTTATTTATATTTGCATATATATGTTTTTATACCCTTATATATTTACAAATGTATGTTACTATACACACAAGTACAAGCATACATATACACATGTATACATGCACACATGGAGAAAGACACATAGTTATAGACAACACAAGTTTCACTAGTTGTTGAATATGCCTTGGATGGAATGCTTGGAACCAAATATGTTGAAGATGTATTTGTCTCTAAGAATTCTTTTACCACTCCTCTTATCTCTTAAAATTGGTCGTTTTTGACAGATTCGATTTTCAAAATGCGGTACAAGTGATAGCAAATCACTCAGAAATCTCAGTAAGTAAAGGTCATATGGTGTTTCCTTGCTCCCTACAGAATGCTTACTCTTGTAGACACTCTCAATAATCAAAGCATGAGGAGAATACCCTGGTCAAGAATAAAGTTATAAAGCTTTAAATGGCATCCTTACTTGAACTCCTTTTCAACAGCATCAATTCCTAAGCAGATGAGTGAATCCTCAGAACACTGGATTCTACATATACATTTAACCAACCCATGTGAAAAGTCCTATGTGAGAAATGCTGACTGAGGTCTTGCTGATTTCCTGGCCAAGAAAATAAGAAAAAAGAAAATATTTTTAATGTTTTAAAGTTTGAGAATAATTTGTAACCTGTCAACAAATGTGTAGAACACAATTATACCAAGTGAAAAAAATGCTGGCATTTCATTTATGTGCTCTTGGCCTTGGCAAGTGATTTTAGGTGTGTCAACACAAGTAGAATCAGCAAAAATCAAGCCAGCACTTCTTCATTTAAGATACAAGGAAAGGATACAGGTTGACCCATTTTAACAATGAGATGTACAAGACAGTCTATCAGAGTGGGGGTGAATGGGGAAGTTGGGGATGTGTGAAGGAAAACTATGGTAGAGGAAAAACAAATGATGGGGTAACAATGCTCAAGAAGAAATGTACTCATTACCTTACTTAGGTAATTGTAACCCCTATGTACAGTATATTTACAATAAAAATATATATTAAAAAGATACAAGGAAAACTTCTGTACTTATAGGAATTTGTATTTGTCACTCAATATCAGTAAGGTATTGGTTTTAGGACCAGAGGCTATGAACACTTTGGATACTCAAATTCTCTACATGAACACAGTATATTATTTACTTTAGAATCTGCCCACAAGCTAGTGCAGAGTAATTGCTATGAAAATTTTTACTACATTCTCTGTTTGTAATGAAACATAAAATTATATTCACTATGAACAGATACAATTTTGTTCAGATAAATTTTGTCTGCAGTTTGTGGATGGAATTGGGACAGCAATTTTGAAAAGCACAAATTTCTTCACCAAGACCGGTCTGCAAATTGTAACAAGGAGCTAATACAGCATCATTGAATATTATGGAACTCCAAGGAGAAGTACTTGAATTGAGACATTATCAGAAAGTGTAACAACCCAAGGACTTTTTAGAAATTCAGCTGCTAGATTTCTCATGGAGAGCTTTCATAACACTTTGTGAAGCACAAGTCAGAACCTCACTGAAGTGTAGATGGTTTTCCCTCTCCTTTCTGTCATGCTCTGTCATTATCAATCAACATATAGCTAATCTTGAATAATCCTCTAATAACAAAATGTTGATGGAGTGTTTATATGTAGAAAATCTGGGAAGGCTAACTTTTTCCAATTAGGATAGTCTGTATTCTATGACCCATCAGAGAGAAAACTAGGTAAGCATCCATTTGCAACCTTCTGAATAATTCTGATTCTGCCCACATCAGTTATCTATCCATACCTGTGCACAAGTAAGAAGATTTTAAAAGCATTTAGTATTTAAAATTTAAACTTAAATATAGAATGAAATTAGTTCCAATGCATAACATTAAGATATTTAGAAACAACTGAGAAACCTAAAGGTCTATAAGATTTATTTTTATTGGAAGTGAAGGAATATTGGAATTTGATTCTCTACGGTTTAAGTAATTTGCAGCAGACTTGATACTTATTAAATTTTGTATATTGAAAGGAATACAAGCCTCAACAATATGTCAATACTATCCTCTTATTTATCTCTAAAGGTTTATGCTTCTGGTCTCTTAATATTAAAATTCAAAAAATTTTATCTGTAGCAAGTTGTGCAAAGGGGTTTCACTTCCTCATGTCAGTGTTGAATAGAGTGTATGTGCATTTCAATGTTCAGTGCATCTGGATCATTGTCAAATTTTCCATTTTTCTTCCTTCCCTTACCCCAAACCCACCTATCCCTTCAAATTTTCTACTTATAGTCTCACATATGTACATTGAGTGTTATGACTGTATTAGTCCACCATTTCATTCTCCAGCCTTCTTCTCTACTCCCTTTAAGCCAAGATCCCCTTTTAAGACTTGTTTCAACTTCATGGTATTTTGTTAAATATCTCTACCTTTGGCATTTGGCTATGGGCTTGCCACATCCTCTCTTCCATGTTTGACCACATAAATGAGTATATTTCTCCACATTTCTAATCTCTGAATGGCTGAGATAGGTCTCTTTTACTATTCACCTTCTGTACTAAATTTAGAATTGGACCTTCAGAGCCATCCTATAGAGTTTTTTCTTCTCTACACACTGAAGATGGAAAGGAAATAATTTCCATGCTCTTAGCATTATGCTATCCATCATGAATTTCCATGCTTATCACTTCAGCAGTCTATGTTTAAGGAAGATCTTCAATTTCTGATGATAGGAGCATGAGTCAGTTTTAATTATGCAGATTCAACTATGTAGTGAGCCCTAAATTTTCAATAAATTTCGAGTAACTTTTTATTAATAATTTAAAAAGTTTTATTTCAGTATTTGAAATGCTGCCCCAATTATTTTAAAAGTTTCACAATATGTTAGACTGAACTTCCCCCCCCCCCATTTTCCCCACTAGTTCAGGTTAAGTCTCCTTTGGCTTTATTGTTTGAGAGGCCAAGGGATGAGGGTAAACAGAGAGATGATCATTATTCAGATATCTCCTTCCTCTTCTGTTTCTGCTATTCTTGTTGAGAGGAAGACTGGAGCAGGGAACAAGAGTGATGCTTGACTTCACCATACAAGGGAGCATTCCTGGCATGTCAATTATTGTTTCTCAGTATAACTTAAACTGCTTACTCTTGCCTTCTCTGTAACACTAACCGAACTGTGGCTTCCTTGGTGCAGGAGGAAGCACACTAACAGGTTACTACCTGTAAATTGGTATCTTATATCTCAGCTTACTACCAAAAATATAAAGCTTTGGCTACATAAATGCAAAGGTACTGATTGTCCAACAATACCTTAGTGAGGAGTAGACAATTCTACTCAGCTGCCCTCTTCTCTCATATCCTCCTCTTAATTCCCCTCCACTCATTTACCCTTCCATCCCTTCTTTCTTTGTCTCTCTTTCCTCCATATTAATCTCTATCTTCTCTCTTTTTCTTTTCCAGTAGCAAGTGATTTGGTTTATCAGACAACACATAAATAATTGAACAAATATTTATTTCTCCTCTTTTTGTGATTATTTATTCTTAAGAAGTGAGTTCTAGCACAGCACCAGTGGCTTACACCTAGATACACAGTAGGTTCAAATTTGACAATTGCAATTCCAAGCTATTTTAAGTAGATAAACCTAAGACATTCTTTTCTCCACTTGTGGTAAAAGGAAGAAGTGAAGGTGTGGCTCAGGTGGTATAGAGCAAACATTGAGAATTAAAGCCCAGATAGAGCTCAAGGCCATGAGTTCAAATCCCAGTACCAGCAAAATATAAAAAAAACTGAGTCCTTTGTCTTTGAAAAGGGATATTTCTCCAAAAATTCATACCCAGGGAAATGTTCAAGGTCCAAGACTCTTTGTAAGTCTCTTTCACATCTTAAACTGATTCCTCTGCTTGATTCACATTATGGAAAATAGGAGTCACACTTCACATTAAAAAGTATGTGCATTGCTGAACAGTTCTTACCATTTTTAATGTAAAGGAAGCATAAGAGAGGAATTCACCTCACTTGTGTGAGTTAGGTTTGACTCACTGACAGACATTTGCAAGTAAATGAGGGTCTGTTTACACATAAAGAAGTCTATACAGATGGTTTTCTAGGAGAGAGAACAAGGTAGCTGTGGTCCAAGTTTGAATCAGAGTAAGTTTTTTCCGATGATATGGCAAAGAGAAGCTCATCTCATAGAACTCTATGCAGACAGTAATTTCAAAAGGATTAAAAACCCATGTCTATGTTGTGAACATCCAAGTTTTCACAAACAAAAAGCAGTTTCCTTAGCCATGAAAATATAAGTTAGAGCAAAAGGAACTATGTTAAATATAGTTAATGGCTGAGTGACATGTGTAAAAGAGTTCTGTAATTACAACTAAACTATAAATTTTTCATCATGTCCCTAACAAGAATCTCAAAGATAGGCCTGGCTAAATCTGTCATAGAGGACTGGGTTCATGCAATTGTCAGTTTTGTTTAGAGTCCAATATCTTCTACAGTCGCTTGGGCTGCAAACCGCTCACACCACATGCAGTGTCTGGAAAAACATGCTGTCTTGCTAGGCAGCTAAGGGATTTATGTGCCACTGTGAATATTTATCGTTTTTCTTATAATTATACCTGTCAGTGTGAAGTCATTTCACAATAAGAACAATAGTTACTGTACCCTTTGTCCCACTAACAAATCTCAGATGTAAATATAGCCGGTAGCCCGTGGCTCATGCCTATAATCCTAGCTACTCAGGAGGCTGAGATCTGAGGGTCACAGTTCAATGCCAGCCCAGGCAGGAAATTCCATAAGATTCTTATCTCCAATAAACCACCAGAAAACTGGAAGTGGAGCTATGTCTCAAGTGGTAGAGCTCTTGCCTTGAGCTGAAG
The DNA here is from genome assembly GCF_024711535.1 of Dipodomys merriami. Classification (NCBI taxonomy): domain Eukaryota; kingdom Metazoa; phylum Chordata; class Mammalia; order Rodentia; family Heteromyidae; genus Dipodomys; species Dipodomys merriami. The sequence continues at coordinate 2,542,099 of NW_027203004.1, forward strand.
AGCACAGGGACAGCACCCAAGCCCAGAGTTCAAGTCCCAAGACTGACCAAAAAAAGAAGTATGTATATATATATATGTATGTATATATATATGTATAAATGATGAGATGAATTACATTTAAATATAAATCAATATTTATGATATACATTTAAAATATATATATGATATATTTATAATATATACATATATTTATATATAAGATCATATTATATCTATATGTTTATAAATATATTTGTAATTAATGTCCAAAGAGTACATCTGAAGATTTTGGGGAAAATGTAGTGTGTCTAAAGGCTTATTACTGATCCATCATACTTTCAATCATTTTTTCCTCTTATTACAATGTCTGGAGTACCAAGACAATGATTATTTTATTCCTTACAATTTTGGATTAGAAACACCTACTTACTTGGTATGAAACCTACCAAAATATGATCTTGAAATCACACACCACAAACTGGACATCTACATCAATTTAGCAACTTACAGGTCTCAAACATTTATTTGAATCCTGTATCTCGTATACATTGTTTCCTTCGAGTCAGCTACATATACAAACATGCCTAGATTTTCATCCTCACATGACATAGTAAACATAACAGTGTAATAAAAAATAATATGATACTGAAAAAACACCTTCGCAAAAGTAATTAAATTTTATTTTTTAAATTTAATACATTATTGAAATACTGATGAAAGAGCAGCTGAGAGAATGTTTCAAATATTAGAGTGCCTGCCTAAAGAGCATGTTTCTCATTCCAAGCATCATTATTTACATCCTTCCTCCTCCCACATAAAAAATAAATAACTACAGAATTAACCTACATGTTCCTTAATCACTCATTGAAGAAAGAAATTGTAATATATATATATATATATATATATATATGTATATACACACAATGATGTACTATTTAGCCACACATAATTATGAAATCATATTATCTTCAAGAAAATAGAACTGGAAACATTCATATTAAAGCAAAAAGCCATTCTGTGAAAAACAAATACTAGATTTCTCATATGCAGACTCTAGACCCAGAAAATAAAATGAATGACCCAGGTGTAATAGATAGAACTGATTAAATTTGGAAAAAAGTAAGAGAGGAGATAAAGAGAAATGCTGTGGAGTAAATATGTTCAAATATTTCATAAGTTAGTATGATGACATAATAAAACATAACTATAAAAATAGGCTAATGAAATTAATAAAAGGAATAAAATTTAGCAAGCTACATTATATGGACATATGTGTAGAACACAATAAAATACCTTGTGAAATTAATATTTGCTAATAAAAAGGCAAAAAATAATTCCAGTTTTTATAGATTCATGTTAATTTCCATTTTTTGCCCAGATATTTCCCTGATAAAGTAAAAGGAGAAATAGGTTTTGTTCATTTAAATTATTCCAGTTAACTACTGTCAATGTGAAATTGTTCAACTTAATTATTATATTAGAATATTTCCAATGTACTCTTCAAAATATTACCCTATAGGTATATACTTTTTGCTATTTATTGAATATGGTTCCTTTACTTAATTAGTATAGACCATTTTCTGAATGTAGTTTGGTTTATGCAACTAAGATATATAATACCTGACCAGGAAATCAATTATTCAAACAGTTTTTTTATCAAAAATGCCTATAACAAAATAAAGAGGTAAATCCAAAGTATGTATATTTGAAGACAATACCTGTTTAGTCCTCTTCTCACATTCCCCATTCCCTTCTTGAGAATAATACAAATTGTAAGGAAATGCTTTAAATGTTTTACAGAAATAGGTTGACTTTAGACCAATGAGTTACTCTATGCTGTATTTTTATTTACATTATATACAAAAAAGCTAAATTCTTACCTTATCATTTTCCTTAGACTTTATACTCATGTTTAAGCTCTGATGGGTGACAGATAAAGATATAAACATTTTTGAACAGTGGCTAAATTTAGGCTGAGGAATTTATGTACAACTATACTCTTGCAGATAAGCCTCATCAGTGCTGAGACCACGATAGCAAAATATTAACCCAAGGTCTTAACAGTCTCTGAGCACCCTGAACATCCCACCCCCAAGATGTCACTACCATCCTCAGACCAAGTGTAGACAAATCTCAGGACATCTCACACATCTGGAATGGCTCATAACACATCTTGGCATTTCCTAACTGTACAAACCACTATGCAGAAAACTCAGCTACATTATTATTGGTTGTAGGTCATGGGGTTTGAACTCTAGGCCTGCACGCAGTCCCTCAGCTCTTCAGCTGAAGGTGGGCGCTCTACCACTGGAGGTACAGCACCACTTCTGGCTTTCGGGTGGTTCACTGGAGATAAAGTCTCACAGATTTTCTTGTGCAAGCTGGCTTTGAACCGCAATCCTCAGATCTCAGCCTCCTGAGTAGCAAGGATGACAGTTATAAGCCACCGGCAGGGACCGGCTTCAGCCTCCTTCTTAAACACAGGGGAAACCCAACTCATCAGGCCACAAACCACAGGCAATCCTTCAATTCAGACTTTGTCACCAGCATCCAAAACCATTCTTCCATGGATGGACAGCATATAATTGACACTACCATCCCACCCCTGCTCCCATTCACCCACTCCCTGCCTGCCACAGGCCATGACCTCTGGAGTTCTTGGTAAGGCACCGCCCACCCTGCTATGGCTTCACACTGGGGCAAACCTGAAGAATTCTTAGAAATGTCTGTACAGTGAGGCCAGCATCTGGTCTCCCAATCCCAGCAACCCCACTACTTCACCATCTATTGCAAGCAAGGAAGGGGTGTATTTCTTTCTTTCTTGGTTTTTTTTTTTTTTTTTTGGTTTAGGGGCTTGAACTCAGGGCTTGGGTACTGTCCCTGATGACTAATTTTCCTCCAGATCAGTGCTCTACCACTTGAGCCACAGTGCCACTTCCGGTTGGAGATTGGAGATGAAGCTCTTGTGGGACTTTCCTGCCTGTGCTTCGAAAACAGATCCTCTGGATCTCAGCCTCCCGAGTAACCAGGATGGCAGGTGTGGGATGACAGGCATGAGACACCAGCTTATGGCGTAAGGTGTCTAGTCCTTCAGAATTTCCACCTAGTCTTCGTCTAGATGCTACCACCTAGACACCCCTCCACCTCCATCAGGGAGAGCAAAGGAAGGCTCAGAATCTGGTTGGGGCCATGGGAATTAAAGGGCCCCCTCCACACCACTAGCTGTCTCTAAGCTCCCATCTGCTTCCTCCAGATTGCCTGGTCATCCAGGGCAGATCAGACCCACTAGGAGTTCTGGGGCCTGCCCTATATCCTCCTGCCCAACCCAACCAGTATCTGAGGATTTCTGGGGCCAGCTGCTCTATGTCCCAGTGGAAGACTTTGGGAAGGTTTCTGATAACTGGATCCAGGGGTGCCCAGGGGAGAAGGAGTGTCCAACTCCCCTCTGTCAATGGAGACAGAAAGCATGGATTGATCTACTAAGAGCTTTAGGGCATAGTCAACCACCTGTCACCAAGGTCCCTGGGAGAACTGTTTTATGGTGTCAGCCCTGGGGCCTGACCTCGGGGCCCTGGCGCTGTCACCCACTTTCTTTGTCTCCAGGGGAGCGCTCTTTCACCTGAGCCACAGTGCCACTTCCAGCCTTTTCTGTGTATGCAGGACCTAGGAATAGAACCCATGCTTTCCTGCAGGCTAGATGAGCACTCTACCTCTAACACACAATCCCAGCCTTGGATAGCTTTTTTTTGTGACCCCTCAGGCCTGTCTTGGGACAATCTCACATATCTATACCAAGTCTCACACATCTATACTGAGTCTCTCACCAGCATCCCTGGCTGGACATGTTGTCCATCATATTCAGCACCTTTGATCTCTGTGCTTCCTGTCAGATCCTCCTTGTTAAGCAAGAACCACTTTTCAAGTTCTGCCTCCAAGAAGCCCATTCCGGTCACTTAGGCAGAGCTGGAGAGTCTTCGCTGTGCAGGTTGCTGGCCTTGTCATACTCTGTCTTCCATTCAGTGTGGGTTGAGAGCACACAAAAGGGAAGACCTGGATTCCAGCACCGGATTTCTGACAGCCCTGATATACCACCCAGGGACAAGTATTGTATCACACTCCATGAGAGGGAGCTCAAGGCCCGGGCAATCTGTGGGCAACAAGATGGGGCCATTTCTTTGTGTGAGCTTGAACTGAGGATCTGGGAGCTTTCTCTCTGAGTTTTATTGTTCAAGGCTGGTGCTCTACCACTTGAGCCACAGCTCCACTTCTTGCTATTTGGTGGTTCCATGGAGAGTAGAGTCTCATGGGCTTTCCAGCTTATGACTGGCTTCAAACTATGATCCTCAGATCTCAACCTCCTGAGTAGCCAGGATGACAGGCATGAGCCTCAGCCCCAGGTGACAGGCACCAAAGGCTTTTTTTTGCTCCTATTTATCAGCTGTCAACTAGCAAGCCCAAGTTAAAATAATCAGTTACAAGGGATCAAAATCCTCTCCTAAGTCAGTCAATCCAAGGAGATAAAGTGTCTTTGGAATAGGCTAGTCTGAATTGGCTTAAGGGTGTTTGTGTGTGTGTGGGGGGTGTGTGTGTGAGTGTTGAGAATACCTACCCTCAACTCTGCGGTGTCTCATCCTTCCAGCAGGGAGTGCATTCAGAATCCTGACCCCAAGGAAGGTGGGTGGGAGAGGGTACCTAAGGTCACATCCAGGAGGATGATTCGAATTCTGTCCTGCAACCGAAGCCTGGACAGATAAAGGAAAGAAGGAGAGGTTTAGGGGAACATCAAGGGGAGCCCCTTACCTTTGGCTACAAGTACCAGCAAGAATACAGAATCCATCTTTCTTGGTAGTCAGATAAAAGGTGTATACTGTTAATTTATTTTATGATTGTGTTGGTCCTAGGGCTAAAATTCAGGGCCTGGGTGTTATCTCTGAGCTTCTTTTGTTCAAGGCTGAGGCTCTACCACTTGACCACAGCACCACCTCTGGCTTGTGTGTGGGTTTGGGGAGGGAGATATTTTATGGGAGATAAGAATCTCACTGACTTTCCTGCCTGGGTTGGCTCTGAGTCATGACCATCAGACCTCAGCCTCCTGAACAGCCAGGATGATGGGTGGGAGCCATGAGCTCCTGACTGCCACCATCCATTTATAATCACTTAGGCCCAGTGCTGGGCCACCAACACTGCACCTCCTTGTTGGGAGTAGGAAGCAGACATGAGTGGGTTTGATAATTCAACAGCCTACCTATCTTTGAGCATTGTTCTGGGTCAGTCTGATGGAGGCTTCCTCCTTATCCACAGCAATGACTTGGCTGTCACAAGAACAAATGTCCCCTGGGAGCTATCAGGTCTGGGGTCTTTCCTCTGCACCCCCCCTCACCGAAATGAAACTCCGCAGCAAAGGGTAGTAGACATGGAGTGTTTTCATGGTCTTATAGCCAGGGTCTAGCCAGATAGGTGGGGGTATGGGTCAGAGGCATGGGATTGTGCTAGGCAGGGGGACAAGGCGACACCTCCTCATCCATTTTCCTTCAATGGTGTAGCAGAGGGATGTGGAGAAGGACTCATGGGATGGACAATGAATAACCATCACGGTCTAGCCGGGGTACAGAGGGGCTTACCTCATAAAGCTGGTTCAACAGGCTGAGTGAAACAGCTCCTGACCCACAGCCCACCTCCAGAATGAGAGGGCCACCTTGGGTTCCAGGCACATGGGGATGCTGGAACACCTCCTCCAGCACCCATTCAACCAATTCCTGAGAGAGAGGGAAAGAGAGAGGGAGAGAGAGAGCAAAAGGGAGAGAAAGAGTGAAAGGGAGAGAGAGACACAGAGAGAGAGAGACAGAGAGAGAGAGAGAGGAAGAGAGGGACAGAATTACACTTAAGCCAGGTGCTGGTGCCTCAGGCATATAATCCTAACTACACAGGAAGCTGAGATGTGAAGATCATGGTTCATAGCGGGCCCTGGCAGGAATGTCTGTGAGAATCTTATCCTCAAAGAACCAACAGAAAACCATAAGTGATGCTGTGTCATGTGGCAGACTGCTAGCCTTGATCTAAGGAGCTCGGGGACAGCATCCAGGCCCAGATTTCAAGCCCTACGAGTGACAACAAGTGGACTTCCCACCACAAGAAGTGGACTGAAGAACACCCACTGTCCTAGGAAGCATGGCAGAGAAGTCAGGCCAAGCTTCCTGTCAGCTGGGAGTCATGAGTAGGTCACCTGGCTATTGCATGCCTCATTTTCCCCAGCTGCAAAACTGAATGCAGTGAAGGATCCCCTTCCTCATGGAGATAGGGTAATGATGAAAGACAGCCATGTTTCATTTCATAATCCAACACCTGTTGCATGATTAATAACAGACCCAATCTGAGCCTTTTCTGGGTAACTTCCTGTCATATGTGCACAGAATTGTTGAGAACCGTATCTGACAGATGCTCCCTCTGTGCTGGTCCTGCTCGAGAGATCCCTCTGTATTAATCCCTTGTTTCCTCACAATTGTCCCGTGAGGAGACTGAGGTCCGATGGTCGATATCCAACACAGAGCTTCACCTGTGGTCAAGAATGGGCTGCCATGGACTAAGAGTTTGGTACAATCCATTTAAAACGAAGACGCTAGGTGTCTCCCATCCCTCCCCCCATACACAAACATACCTCCACCGTCCTTTGCAGGCAAAGATGCATTACTTTCTTTTTGTTGGTTGTGGAGATGGAACTCTAGGCCTAGGTGCTTCCCTGAGATCTTCAGCTCAAGTCCAGCACTCTACTACTTGAGCCACAGCACCACTTCGGGTTTTCTGGTGCTTTATTGGAGAGAAGAGTCTGAGGGTCTCTCCTTCCCAAGCTGGCTTTGAACCGTGATACTAAGACCTCAGCTTCTGAGTACTTAGGATGACAGCCATGAGCCACTGGCACCTGACCAAAGATGCTTTTTCATGGCTGTCATCCTATTCCCTCAGGAGACGGAGATCTGAGGACAGCAGTTGGACGCCACCCTTGGCAGCAAAGTCATTGAGAACTCTTATCTCGAATTAAACACCTAAAAACTTTGCAAGTGGAACTGTGACTCAAATGGTAGAATACTAGCTTTGAGCATAAAACAAGGGATGTGACACAGACCCTAGTTCTAAGCTTTTTCTAGCATAGACCCACCCAAGAAAGGGAAGCAAGTGAGCATACAGGAGCTCAAAGCTCACACATAATACTCAAGACTCACAGAATAGACCCTATCCTGCTCTGATTCTTTAGATTCTATGTCCTAGGTCATGGCAGTCTTAGACGGGACTAACCATGCACCAAGTCAGGACGTTCAAGTACAATCTCATACTGAGGATCCCGTGACCTCATCAAGGACTCAACATCTCTCACTGTCCTGCCTCGACACTGGGCAGTCAGGTGAGGTCTAGTTATCCAACCACAGGATATGGGAATGAAAGGATTTCTCAGCCAAGGGCTAGAGACTGGAGAGCTCTAGGTCCCTCTCTTTCAGGAAGGAGAAAAAGGCCAATCCATCCCAGGAATTTTCCTGGGTTGTGAGTATCCTCAAAAAAAAAAAACAATCCTGCTCAGAGCCCAGTGGCTCTGGTTTGCCCACCAGCCTCGACCTTCAGTCAGCCCTCTCTGAATCCCACATCTTCCATCTAGATTAAAGGCTGAGCCAGCAAAGAGACCCACCTCTACCTCTGAGAATGGCAGTCATGGGGCCCTAGAGTCGCCTAGAGGAAGTCTCTGGGCAACACGGGTCTGACTCCCGCCCTCATTCCCTGGCTGTCCTGTGCCAGTGGCATGTTTACCTCTGTCTCTGGTCGAGGAATGAACACTGGGGGTGTCATCTTCAGATTGAGCCAGCAAAAGTCCAAGTCCCCAAGGATATACTGCACAGGCATCCTGCAGCGGACAACAGCCAGGTTGTCAATGGTGAACCCTGAGTGCCAGGACTTTTAATAGCCATGTGGCTGGGTCGAAGTCTGTATCACTAATGGTCTAGGTTTTCAAGTGAGGTCATGGTTCCAATGGCCTGACACACCTGATCTGGGATTTTCCTACCTGTCAACTTCCTGCTTATCCCTTGCCACCCCTCTGTTGACACTACCTCATCCTATACCTCCCTAGCCCTTGGACACTTTCTTCTTATCTGACCAGAAAATAAACTTGGTATGCCAGGGGAGATTGAAACTCAGTGACCCACCCTGAGCCCTAGGGTCTACCTGAGGCTGTTTCCCTCTGCAGTTGGCCACCACACAGATCATGGATGGCATGAAGTTGCTGATGTCATGAAGGAGTCAGTGTCTTGGTTCCACATACTGGCTTTAGGCTCTGAAACTGTCCCCACGGAGATTGTGAATGGTTGGCTCCCTTTATCCAGGGACTCCAAACCAAGGCTTGCATGCTCCCTTCTTCCTTCCTTTCCTCCTTTTCTCCCTGCATCATTCCCTCCTCTCTTTTTCTTTCCTTTCTTTGTGTCACTCCTCCTCTTGAACTCAGAACCTGGGTGCTGTCCCTGAGCCTTTTTTTGTGTGTGGGTCGTGGGGCTTGAACTCTGGGCCTGGGCGCTGTCCCTCAGCTCTTCAGCTCAAAGCGAGCGCTCTACCACTTGAGCTACAGAGCCACTTCCGGTTTTCTGGTGGTGTATTGGAGATAGGAGTCTCACGGTCTCTCCTGCCCGGGCTGGCTTTGAACTGCGATCGTCAGATCTCAGCCTCCTGAGTAGCTAGGATTACAGGCGTGAGCCACCAGCACCCGGCTGTCCCCGAGCATTTTTAACTCAAAACCAACAGTCTACAGTTTGAGCCACCTGCCTGGGACTGAAGCTTCAATCCTCCCATCTCAGCCTCTTAAGTAGCTAGGATGACAGGTGTGAAGGACCAGCAGCCAGCTCAAACCAAGATTTCTTCATGTGCTGTGGAACCAGCACTGGAACCTTTCATCATCTGTGACCCGTCCCCCCCCTCCCGACCTGGCACTCACTGTAACAGTTTGTTGGATAAATAAATGAGCATCTGCCTACGACAATACTACAGAAAAGTCCCATCCAATTCAGGTAAGCAACCTGGGTGGAGGTAAAGCCTGATGTAGCTCTCCCACAGTTCTCCCTCCTCCCCCTCCCACCCTCCTGGTGCCACCGCACTTAACTGTTTTGTTTCTAAGGGGCCTCTGGGATGCCTATCTTCTCAAAGATCTCTGTCCAGGCACTGACCAGCTCTGTGGCACTCAATTCCCCACTTAGCTGTGAATAAGGTTGCCTTGAGGTGAACGCCCGGCTCAAGGGGCCTCCTCTCCACTCCCTGGGGTCAGACAGGATGGTCCACCACATCCAGCCCCCATGTTTCATGTTGCAGAGAAAGGATCCCTGAGGCATCCTGGGTCTCTGAATCTCCCAGAGTCCAGTACAGGTGCTGGGAATTGTCTCTGCTCACAGCTGGCAGGCTGTGGATGGCGAGGTCACAATCTCTGCTCCCCATGACATCCTCGCCTGTGGTGATCACCCTAGAGAAAGCCGGAGGAGAATCAGCAGCTGCCAGAGAAAGGCAGTCAAGGCACCACATTCATAGCATACCATCTGGCTTGGGAACTCTGCCTGTGCTGCTTTGAATATCATTGTTTGGTGGCTGAAATGGTCCATCTAATTTGACCCAGAATCCCAGGCATTAGTAGAAATTGCCAGCTTCAAGAAAAATCTCTGAAAAGCTGGCATTTTTCACTTGTCCCAATCAAACTTAATGGGTTCCAAAGTCAGTAGACCCCTTTTTCCTTGCAGACAGCCTACAGCAGGTTACAGAAAATGGCATTCACAGAGCCCTAGCTAACTGCCATGTCCTGATCCCAAGCAGACTCCAGCAGGGGGAAAACACTTGCCTACCATTGACCAGCTGGAAACAGCCCAGGAAGGACACAGATTGGACTTTGCCCCAGGAGGGAATCCATGCCACCATTGGGGGCACGGAGCCCACTGCCCAGATGCCCACGGACACTAATACCCTGGATAAGATTCCCCTCTCATCCTTGTTGTGATGAACCCTCTTATCCTGTCACATTGTTTGTCACAGCCCCTGCCCTACTCCCCCCATCTCATTCCCTGTTTATGTTTGGCAGACTCATTCCCACTATACACACGAGAACAGACTGTCTGTCTGGAAGTGTGCGGCTGTGGTCACAGTAGCCTCACGAGCCTTTTGGCTGAAGACAGAAGGGCAGGTGTCCACTCTGGTGTGTGGTTCACACAGGCCTCCTAGAGGAGACCCATGTAGGCCCAGCAGCTACTGTGGGCTGCAAGAAAGCGGAAGAAAGAGGTGGAAAGGATCATCTACTATAACCTTTCCTAACGGAGCCATGAAACAGTGAAAGAGAAAACAAAAAATGTGACTGGGCTTGTACTGGGCATTAATGAATAAAGAAAAACAAATAAAATGCTTTTGCTCTTTTTAGACAGGGTGATTTAAATATATTTTCATTGTTCTTATCTCCCTGAACTCCTAACACACACACACACACACACACACACACACACACACACACACACACACACACACACACACAAAGAAACACAAACACATACAAATCCAAACCAGTGACAGAAGACTCATCCATGCAGCACCAGCAATTTGCCAATTGATCATTCACCTGATCACAGTCAGGCTGTATAATGAGAAAGACAAACTCTCTCTCTCTCTCTCTCTCTCTCTCTCTCTCTCTCTCTCTCTCTCTCTCTCTCTCTCTCTCTCTCTCTCTCTCTCTCTCTCTCTCTCTCTCTCTCTCTCTCTCTCTCTCACACACACACACACACACAGACTCAGAGCAGTGCCTCTCCTGAGTTTGTTGGTTTCTCATTTGGATGATGTACCAGCTCAAGCATGGGGGTTCCCTTGTCAGAACCAGGTGCTCCCACCCAAGTGAAAAAATGTTCTAATAATGCAGAACCACCCTGCCTCCCCCTTTCTTCAGGGCCAGACCCTTTCCCCTGGGAACAACCAGCCTTGACTCCCCATTCACCAAAACCCTAGGCCAGGACACTGGGTGGAGTCTGGAGACAGGTGGCTCTTCAGAGCCTGGACAGAAAACAAAGCAGGGGTCATGGTGCCTACAGAAAAGTGTCTGACCTGGGGTGGGGGCGTTGTTGGGGACTTTGATGGGGTCTTAAAGGCTATATAATTGGATGGACTCCCTACTTCCAGTCTAGTTACTTCTGGGTGACTTGGCAGATTCTTGGGGAAGATGAGGAGACCACATGTACTGGGAGCACTAGCAGAGGTTGGCAGAGCTGGGAAATGTGATCACCCAGTCAGAACTGTTGACAGCTGGGGTTGGAGGTACAGGCCGAGTGTATGTTTGTGAGAGGAGGTACATTTTCTCCCAAATATCCACCTTCTATCTGACCACAGTGCTCTCACCTCTCTAGTGGGCTTTTCTGGGAACGTCCTCAGGTGAAAGGGTCACTGAGCACAGAAGACAAGGGTTCACAAGGGGGGGGCTACCTTCTGCATCCAACACACCCCTCCCCAGTAAAAAGGAGAAGACCCTAGAAGGCAGGTGTGGAGGTGCTGCTTCCCACCTCTGACTAAAGCCACCAAGTTTCCACCAAGGAGAGAAAGGGTGCAGATATGCGGCTGTGTGACTCCAACTGCTCCAAGACAGGGGCTCTGTGTTGGCCCCTCCTCACCCGTCACTGCAGCTCCCCTTTTCCTGCGACACTGGCCGCTATGGATGGGGTGGGATCCCAGGGTCGACACCCACTTCCACCCCCCACCCCTGGGGTGCATTTGTGGCAGAGCCAGGGAGGATTGTAGGGCACGGGGGAGGTGCAGGTGGGACAAGAGAGGGGAGGCCAGAGGCCCTGGTCAGTGGGGGTGGGGGGGAAGCCATAGAGTAGGGGGGGTTGCAGGGGGCAGGGGTCATGGGGTGTGGGCCTGCAGGGCGGCCACACATGTGTGATGCTGGGAGAAGCTGTAGTCTGCGAATCCAGGTGTGTACCCAGAGTCTGAGGACCCGGGGCTGTGACTAAGTCGGGCCACAAGTCGGCCAGGGGTGGGCCCTCTCTGCCAGGTGACTGCAAGAGGCTCCGTGGGTCACAGCCGGCAGCGCCATGTTTGAGACGCAGGGCTGCTGGGAGGGGGCGGGGACATCTGCGGGTGCGTGGAGGGGCTGTGGGAAGCCTCTGTTCTTTCTCCTCAGCCACTGCCGCTGTTTCAACGGCCTCTTCCCCTTGGCCACTGCCTCTGCCTCAGCAGCCAGTGCCTGTGCTGTGCTCCCCGAACTGGGACCTCAGACTCAGGGCCGCCATGGCTGCTGCACGCAGGACTGTGTGCAGCAATGTGCCTGCCATGAATGTTCCACATGCTTTATGTTCCCGGCCAGGACCCACACTATGATCTGGGTGGCCACCAGCCACTGAAGCCATTTCCACTGATGCTTGTGCTCATGCTCACTCTTCTCTCTTCTCTCTGCTCTCTCTCAGCCCTATACTCCTCTCCTGGGCCACCCCACTCCTGCTGTGCACACGCCCTTGCCCCTTGGGCCCCTGGCCATTGCTGCCACCAAAGTGGGTCCCTGGGTCCTGTCCCCTCCTCCCCTGGGCCACGCCCCCCACCCCTGGCCACAGCAGCCCTGAGTGGGCCCTGAGGCTTCCAGACCATGGCAATTGCAGCATTACTTCAGCTCAGCACTCCCCCCCCCCAACCCCACTACCGGCCCGGGGAATCAAATCTCCCCTCAGCCCCACCGCTGGGGGAGACTCTCCTCCATCCCCCTCCACTCCACACACCAAACAGGTGCATGGTGACATTCGTGTGTATGTGTGTTTGTGTTTGTGTGTGTGTGATTGTTGGGGATAACTACCTCTCAAGGACTCAGAACATAGCACCCTTTGGGATGACTCAGCACACAGCCCACTTCCAAAAATAGCACAAAGCACCGTGTGTAAAGGACTCAGCACACAGCTCTCTTTGAAGGACTCAGCATGTAGTACACTGGGTAGAATACTCAGCACACAGCATCCTTTGAAGGAGGGAGTCCATAGCCCGCAGTGTAAAGGCCTTAATGAATGGCATGCTTTGAAAAACTCAGCATGTAGCACTCTTTCCCAGAGACTCATCATACCCTGTGTTAAGGCTCCACACACAGCACTATTTGAAGGGCTGAGTATGAAGCACCCTGTGTGAAACACCCAGTGCACAGCACCCTTCGAAAAACTCAGCACACAGAAAAATTTTGAAGGACTCAGCACATACCAAACTGTGGAAGCACTCAGCACACAGCACCATTTGAAGGACAGTACAGAGCACCCTGTGTAAAGGACTTGGCACACACATTCAAAAAACTCGCCTCATCCCTCTCTTCTGAAGGGCTCAGCACATAGCAGGACCCTTTAGGATGAATTAGCACACCACACCTTTTGAAGGACGCGGCATACAGTACGTTGTGTAATGGACTCAGCACACAGCACCCTTTGAAATACCCAGGTCGGCGCACTCTTCTCATGGACTCAGTACATAGCACCCTTTGGGATGACTCAGCAAACAGCACCTTTTTGAGGACTCAGCACAAAACCCCCATGTGGGAAGGACCCAACAAATAGTGCCTTCTGAAGGACTCACCACATAGCTGTATGTCACAAGTTCAGCTGTCATTAGAATTAGGGTGCTTTTTTCAGTATCACCATTCTTCAGAAACACTTCACAAATCCTACTAGATCACATTTAGCCAACTTGTGTTTTATGGGGGAAGGTCAGCTGGGGGTCTTGAACTCAAAGTTTAGGGGCCCTTTCCCTGAGCTCTTTGGTTCAATGCTAGAGTTCTACCACTTGGAGGCACTGCTCCAATTTTGTTTTTTGGGGGTTTTTCTTTGACAGGTCTTATGGTAATAAGTAAGGCCAAGTTGGGGTATCCGTGGGCAAAGGCTCTTAGCACAGCCTGGCGCTGACCTCTCCCTTCCTTGTGTCCCTGGTAAGCCAGGCCTCCTGGAGCTCTCTTGGCCTAGGGTGGAACAAACCTGCTCTGGCATCAGCAATCAGGGTGAGCAAAAGTCAGCTTGGCCCTGGTCACTTCCCCAAATTGAACTCTAGAGGATGATGGCACAGGGCCGCATGTTTCGCCTCTGGCCACCAGGGGGCAGGAGTGGCCCACCATAAGGATTGTACCTGCGAGTTGTGTTTACTCTTGCTTCCCTGGGCCTCCCATCATGCTTCAAAGCCACCCTGGGCAGGAAAGTCCTTGAGACTCTTACCTACAATTAACCATCGAAAAGCAAGTGGGGCTGTGGCTCAAGTGGCAGAGCACTAACCTTGAGCAAGAAAACTCAGGGATAGAGCCTAGGCCCTGAGTTCACACACACACACACACACACACACACACCACACACACACACACACACACACACACACACACCACATGCATTCAAAAATCAGAGATTTCTACATTTCAATCTTTGGGTATTCTCTACTTTTTCCCCACTAAGCCTGGTGGCTGCTGGCCTAGGTGTTTGATGCATACAACACCATCTGGCATCTTTAATTTTGGGGAAACAGAATGGCTAGAAGGTCAGCCTTCCCTTATTCAAGCTCCTTAATTGGGTCATGGTCTATCCAGGCCTTTTGGGGCTCCTTTACAGACTCGCCAAGATGCCTTCAAAAGGCATCACATACTGGGCACTGGTGGCTTATGATTGTCATCCTAGCTATTCAGGAAGCTGAGACCTGGAGGATCACGGTGCCAAGCCAGTCTGGGCAGGACAGTGTGTGAAACTCTTATCCTTGATGAACCGTCAGAAAACAAAAGTGGCCCTGTGACTCAAGTGGTAGAGTGCCAGCCTTGAGAAAAAGAGATCAGGGACAATGCTCACAGCCAACAACAACAAGGAGAGGCATTGCGTGTTGTCTTTGAGATTGGCATGGGCCAAATATAATTGGAATTTTCAAGTGCTCCAAGACAAAGCAGTACCTCCTTTAGTCCCATGCTCCTCCATCTCATCTCACCCCTTGGCTTGGTTCGTGCTTTGGGTCAGCATGGCTCTGGCTGTATGGGTGGGCTACAAGGAAGAACCCCGAGCAATCTCCCCACCTCCTTCTGCCCTGCTCACACTGCTGCTTCTACTCTTTGCCATAGAACTTCTTCCTGCAATCCATCCATGAGGTCATCACTGCCAATGTAGTGGTGAGTTGTGGGTCCGGCCTAACTCGGGGCAGTCAGATGTGGAAGTGGGTCTGTGACTAGAAGCTTCCACCCTGGGTTTGGGATGAGGCCAGGGCTGACCTTTATTTCATCCTGAGGCTTGCAGAGGTGGGGAGACAGTGTAGACTCCACATTGAGTCAGGTAAGATTAGAATCTGGAGGACCACTTATGTGGGGGAGGATGTGGGACTCAGGGGGCCACTGTTGTTTGTACTCTCTTGGGACTCCCCTCTTCCTCTCTCATCCTTCAATGGTAGAAGAGAAACTTCAACTAAGGGTGTGGGAAGAGGGGGCGGGGCAGTATTTTGGTGTGAACCAGACTTGTGCTTCATATTCATTCTAGACCCTATTTACTATTTATCTGAGGAATGGCCATATGGGTTTGTGAAGGGGGAGAATCTTCATAGCTGAGAATGTGGCTCAGTAGTAGAGTGGTCGCCTAGCATGCCTGAAGCCCTGGGTTCTATTCAACACAGAAAAGGGTGGAAGGGGAGGTGGAGCTCAAGTGGTAGAGCGCCTGCCTTGATCAAAAAGAGCTCAGGGACAGTGGCCAAGCCCTCAGTTCAAGCCTCAAGAATGGAAGAACAAATCTTTGTTGGAGGCCTTTTTTTTTGTTTTGAAAACAATTTATTCTTTTTGATAAGCATAACATGGGCCTCTTTCCTGGCCACCAATGAGCCATTAGATGTCCCTTGAGTTTGGGCCAACTCCTGGCATCCTCTGCCTTACCTAACCCCCAGTTTAACCTTTTCATCATCCGGCAGATGGAGGCCTCAGGGAAGGACACCTGGCCATCTACTTCTGGTGGCTGCCAAGGATTTGAGAGTCAGTATGTCACATAGAAAGTCATCATCCAGCCGGGCGCTGGTGGCTCACGCCTGTAATCCTAGCTACTCAGGAGGCTGAGATCTGAGGATCGCGGTTCAAAGCCAGCCCGGGCAGGAGAGACCGTGAGACTCCTATCTCCAATAAACCACCAGAAAACCGGAAGTGGCGCTGTAGCTCAAGTGGTAGAGCGCTCGCCTTGAGCTGAAGAGCTGAGGGACAGTGCCCAGGCCCGGAGTTCAAGCCCCAAGACCGACAAAAAAACAAACAAACAAACAAAACAAAACAAAAAAAGAAAGTCATCATCCACATTGGTCTATAGAAGTAAGTGAGGGAGCACTCCTCCCCTGAGCCTGGGAGCTGTGGGCAGATCTGAATGTGGGGCATCTGTAGCAGGATGTGCTCCTTCGGGGAGAGTCCACTCTGGCGTCGGGAACCCTGACCTCTCCTCTGGCATTTTCCATGCTGTCTTCAAGTTTCAATTCTTCAAAATCTTTCTGCTGCTCCCTCATTTCACCCAGCATGGGCCCTGAGGCCTCTGAAGCAGTGTTGGTGGTGGGGGGCTCAGCCTGTGCTGGCATCTGGAGACTGCTGTCTGTGCCTTCCCCTGCGAGGAGCAATAGCAGCTCCTGCAGCACTGTCCTCTTCTCCATCTTCTCCTGGGACAGCCAGTGCCTGCACTCAGCATTCTCCCAACACAGCATATGCAGGACCAACATCTGCACTTTACATACCACAAGGGGCTCCTCAATGGTTCGGATGTGTGCCGACAGCTGGTTGCATCAATGGTGGTGCTCACCTGGTGGACTCTGGAAGTCCACCTCATCAGGCAGGTCATGGATGAAGCAGATTTTCTTCTCAGAGGCACATATGTCCCGCTTCCCATCCCCATGCATGCTGTGGTGTCAGCTCATGGGATGGAGGGTCTGTGGCTCCAACTCAGTCTGGCACTGAGCTGCCAGGTGGCCCCGGGTGCCTGCAGCAGGCCCTCCTCTCCTGTGGCATGATTTTCCCTCTGTGGATCTCAGCCTCCAAGTGTGCTAACAGAGCCTAGTCCATCTACCAGGTATCATGGAATACAATTCTTGTATCCCATTGGTCAGAAAGAACCATGAAATAATGTGGCCGGAATCCTGTGATGCATGCAGAATGGGTCGAGTCAAGATGACAGTGGCTCCCCCAGCCCCTTTCCCAGGGAACTCTGTCCAATTCAGCTGGGGAAAAGAGGGTGACCAGTTTTAGCGAGATGTCTGCACAGATTGTTGTGTATGTCTGTTTGTTGCCTGTCCTAGACCTTGAACTCAGTATCTGGGCACAGTCCATGAGCTGCTTTTGCTCAAGGTTAACCCTCTACCACTGGAGCCATATGGCTCTATTTCTGGCTTTGTTGACAATGAAGTTGGACAGGGGGTCTCAAGGATTTCCCTACTTAGGGTGACTTTGACCACGATCCTCCTATCACAGCCTTGTAAGTATCAAGGAGGACTGCTGAGAACCACTGGTGCCTGCCTAATCATTGGTCTTGCTGATGTTCTTGGACAGACCAATAAGTTCCTATCCTTGGGTTGAAGTAATGGGAGCTGGAGCCCACAGTTTGAATCCTGGTCCTGCCACCTCCAAATGGCAGGCAGGAAATCCTAAGAAACTCATTCCTATCCATATGAATTCCAATGGAATGTGATGTATGTCATGATTGAATGGGCAGTTCTTGAATGATTCTAGGATAAAATTATATACAATTATTTTATAGGACACTGATCGATTTTAATTAATACTTTATAAAGATTTAAACAATAACATTCATTAAATTGGGGCATAATGAAATAGCTAATAATTGGACGTCACATAGTTAGAGATGCCATTTTTTCTGCCCGGACTTAATTGCTATATAGCATTTTCTGAATGTACTTTGGAATATGCAACTAGGATATATTATACCAGACATGGAAATCAATCATTCAAACAGTTTTTATCAAAAATGCTTATAGGAAAATAAAGAGGAAAATCCAACTTATGTGTATTTGAAGATAATGCTAGGTTAGTCCTCTTCTCGTATTCCCCATTCCCTTCTTGAGAATAATACACATAGTAAGGAAATGCTTAGAATGTTTTGGAGAAATAGGTTGACTTTAAACCAGTGAGTTACTCTATGCTGCATTTTCTTTACTTCATATCTAGAAAAGCTATATTCTCACCTTATCATTTTCCTTAGGCTTTGTACTCAGGTTTAATCTACAATGGGTGACAAATAAAAATATAAACATTTTTTAACAGTGGATAAATTTAGGCTGAGGAATCTTGGTACAGCTATACTCAGGCAGATAGGCTTCATCAGTCATGAGACCATGATATCAAATGTTAATCAATGCTTGCTGGTGTCATGCTTATGAGATTTTGTGTATTATAAACAGTGGTTATTAGCAGTTGTTTTGTAATCAACATCATTTCATGGGTTAGGAACTGAAGTAAGATATTATTTTCAAAACTAAATTGAAGGAGGAATCCAAAATTAGTTACCAAGATATACATCATTAACACAATGTTTTAAAAATGCAAGCTAAAGGAAATATATGAAACAAAACAATATTTACAATAAATACAGAATCGGTATATAACATTTCTTTTATCCCAGTTGCAAAACAGCTTGCATGATGACTTTTCTGGCTATATGTTTGTTAGGTCTTGATATTTAGTTGAAGTTCTGTTCTTTCACATATTTTTGTCAGATCAAAGAGGAAATTAATTCCATGCCAGAGTCACATCCATAATTATGTTACAGTTGTATCCCGCTACTTTCTCAAAGTTTCAAATCAGCTTGAGTATATTGTGTCATTTTTGGATATAACTAAATAGGTATGCAATTTTTTCAGTACTAGAAAGATTTTGACCACTACTTTTTAAAATAGCATTTTCCAGAAACTACTTCTCTCTTTTAATGAGATTTTTAATGTCATTTATATCATGGGTTGATGTTTTCCTTCAGATAGCCCACATTCAGTCTTCTACAAAGTGTAATTTGGAGTAGTTTAAAATTATGTACACTCAGGTACACGGCTCAGATTCTATTATTTGCATATTTTGTTCTTGTTAAATCAGTAGGATTTAGGTCTCAATATGGATACTATTGGACTTATTGGTTGCATTTCTGAATTTTTTAAGTATGTTATGATTTTTGTTATTTTATTCTTTTAAATATGTGCAGCTTTTAAACAATTTGATCCATTCACGTGATTTGCTATATTAGGTTCATCTAGATGAATTTAATTACAAATTAACACAACCGTACTTCTGAGACAGTTATCTTTATGGATCTACTCAAGGGTAACATGTATTTGAGATTTTTTTGCTTAAAAATAATCAGGCACAACAGGTTTTTGTTCCTGGGGGAGTTCTACTTTGTTGGTTGTTTTTCCAGCTGTGGTGACTTCAACATATGTGTGCATTTTATTTCAATTGTTTTGTGTCTATATTTTGTTTCATATAACAGAAAGTACATATATAATCAGTGATTTAGAACTTTTCCAAATAGAGTTCTAAGAGAGATACTTGAAGTTTTGTGGCATCTGGGACCAGGTAGGTCTTGTTAGTGGAGGGGGTAGCACAATAACAGACATTCTTTGACATCATTTGAATTCTTCCTCCTATTACGTCACTATTTCCAATAGTATTACTTCAAAGCCTTTAGTGGAAAGAAAATAATTTTTTCTGTGTGAACTCATAAATTTTGCTTTAATTAGGATACACTATGCATTTACATTTGATTTTAACTCTAAAATCTTCTTTCCTTCTTTTAAAATCACAGATGCGAATTTATAATGCTAAAATACCATCTAATAATTTAAATGAAATGGTCCAAACTATTTTTGCTTCACACTATATGTAATACAGAGTGTAATAATAGTGAGTAATGTAGTATGTAATAATTGACTTTGGGGAAAGTCAATTACAAGGGATTTTGTGAGGTACTGAGAAATATTAAAAATATGTTTGATTCTATTAAAAATTTCACAGTTACATCTAAAAATAACTCATAGTTATAAACTAATGCTAAAAAGTAAGATTGTTTATTGGAAAAAAAACAGAAGTTACAATAAGCTGGCTTTTTACAAATTGACATGGTTTGGGCTTTGGTGGCTCATGCCTCTAATCGTAGTTACTCAGGAGTCTGAGATTGAGGATAGTGGTTCAAAACCAGCCTGGGCAGAAATGTCTGTGAGACTCTTATCTCCAATAACCCACTTGTAAAATAGAAACAACACTGTGGCTCAAGTGGTACAGTGGTATCAATGAACTGAAGAGTTGAGAGACATTGCCCAGGCCCAGATTTAAACCCCATGACCAACAACAATAACAAAAAAATTGACATTAATTTTTACTTTATTATTTCATGATTTTTTATTGTGAAAATACATATAGAGGGGTTACAATTACATGAGTACGGTAATGATTACATTTCTTATCAAGCATTGTTGCCTCCTCCTTTGTTTTCCCTTACCATACCTTCCCATCTCCCCCCCAACCAACCCATGCATGCGCTAACATAACGTGTTGTACATCTGATTGTTGCAATGGGTCCACCTGTATCCCTATTTAAAGAATTTGTTTTTCCCTACTCCTCCACAAATTATAACATCAAATACAGTGAAAACAGGGGTTATACCATGGGGGAAGGACTTACAAAGCAACAAAGAAATCATCTTATAAATATGCTAGGAACAATAGCAAGAGAGAAAAAAACCATTTGAGTCCTTATCTTGGGGTTCATTTTGCCTAACATAACTTATCTGACCGTTTCTGCTTGTCTCACAAATATACTAGTTCTTGCAAATAAGGGAAACCATGGGACCTATATTTCTTTGGGCCTGGCTTACTTCACTTCATATAATTTTTTCCAAGTCTTTCCATTTCCTAACAAATGGGGCAATGTCATTCTTTCTGATGGAGGCCTAGAATTCCATTGTGTATATATACCATATTTTATTGATCCATTCATCTCCTGAGGGCCATCTGGGTTGGTTCCATATCTTAGCTATGGTAAATACAGTTGCAATAACCATAGTTGCGCTGGAAGCTTTAGTATGGTCATGTTTGTGATCATTTGGGTAAATGCCCAAAAGTGGGATAGCTGGGAAACAGGGGAGCACTATATGGAGTCTTTTGACGAACCTCCATACTACTTTTCAAAGTGGTTGAACAAGTTTATACGCCCACCAACAATGCAGCAAGGTACCCTTCTCTCCACATCCCCTCCAGCTTCTGTTGTTATTAGAGTTCTTGATTATAGCCATTCTGACTGGGGTGAGGTGGTATCTCAATGTTGTTTAGATTTGAATTTCTTTTATGGTTAGGGAGGTTGAGCATTTCTTCATATGTCTATTGATCATCCTTGCTTCCTCTTCAGAGAAGTGTCTCTGTAAGTCTTTAGCCCACTTATTTTTGGGCAGTTGTTTCTTTCTTTGAGGATTTGTTGTTGGATCTGCTTTTGTGAGTTCCAGGTATATTTTAGATATGAAACCCTTGTTTGTTGTATGGCTAGTGAAGATCTTCTCCCTATCGGTGGGATTTTTATTGATCTTGCTATCTATGTCCTTGGCCATGCAGAAGCTCTGCAATTTCATGTAATCCTATTTGTCCAACCTTTCTTTGATTTGTTGTGTTTCTGGGTCTCTATTAAGACAATTTCAGCCTGTGCCAAGGAGACCTAGGTGTCTGCTGTGACTCCAGGTCTTTGATCCATTTGGAATTGATTCTGGTCCAGGGTGATATATAAGGATTTAGCTTTAGTTTTCTACAAGTGATTAAGCAATTTTGCCAGCCACTTACTGAAGAAGCTGTCTTTCTTCCATTCTAATATTTTTAGCTCCCTTAGCGAAGATTGGATGGCTATATGTCAGTGGGTTAATTTCTGGGTTTTCAATTCTATTCCATTGGTCCTGAGATCTGTTCTGGTGTCAGCACCAAGCTGTTTTGATTACTATGGCTTTGTAGTTGATTTTGAAATTTGCTATTGATATTCCTCCAGCACTGTTGTTTCTGTTGAGGATTGTTTTGTTATTCGTGGTCTTTTATTGTTCCATATGAATTTTTGGATTGCCTCTTCTATTTTCTTGAAGAATGAGGTCGGAATATTCGCAGGTATCACATTGAATTTTTACATCGCTTTAGGAAGTATTGCCAGATTCATGATGTTGATCCTTCCAATCCAGGATCATGGAAGGTTTTTACCACTTTCTAAGTTCAGTTTGGATTTCCTTTTTCAGGTTTTCTACGTTTTCATCATAGAGATTTTTCACTTCTTTGGTTAAACTAATTCCTAGATATTTTATTTTTTGTGGGGCTATTACGAATGGAGTTGCTTTCCTTATGTCAGCCATGCTTTTCTCGTTGTTGGCATACAGTAAAGCTATTTATTTTTGAGGGTTAATTTTATACCGTGCTACTTTGCCAAAGTTTTGAATCAGCATAAGTAATTTGGCAATGGATTCTGTGGGATTCTTTAAATATAAGATCATGTCATCTAAAAAGATGGAGAGTTTTACTTCATCTTTCCATATTTGGATCCTTTAATGTTTGCATCTTGTCTTATTGCTGTAGCTACACATTCTAAAATTACATTGAAGAGAAGTGGAGAAATTGGACATCCTTTTCTCTTTCCTAAGAGGAAATGGCTTTAGTTTTTCACCATTAACTATAAAGCTGGCTGTATGTTTGTCATATACAGCCGTTATTGTATTGAGGAATGTTCCCTGGATTCCTAATTTTTCCAGAGCCTTCATCATAAAGGGGTTTTGGAACTTGTCAAATGCATTTTTCTGCATCTATTGAGATAACCATGTGGTTCTTATCCTTGGTCTTGTTGTTGTTGTAAATTATATTAATTGATTTGCATATATTAAATCAGCTTTGCAACCCTGAAATGAATTCTGTGTGATCGTGGTGTATGATTTTTTGGATGAATTGTTGAAGTCGATTGGCCAAAATTTTGTTGAGAAATTTTGCATCAATGTTCATCAAGAAATGGGTCTATAGTTCTGTTTCTTTGATGAGTCCCTGCCTGGTTTTGGGATGAGGGTTATGATGGCTTCATGGAATGAGTTCGATAGTGCACTTTCTCTTTCAATTTCATTGAGGAATTGGAGGAGTATTGGTGTGAGCTTTGCATTTAAGGCCTTGTGGAATTTTACTGTAAATCCATCTGGTCCTGGGTTTTTCTTAGATGGGAGTTCTCTTATTGCTGTTTCTATTTCAATGCTTGATATTGGCCTGTTGGTTTAACTCAACTTCGTTTAGTTTTGGCATATCAATATTTGCTAGGTAATGGTCAATTTCTACTAGGTTCTCAAACTTATTAGCATAAAGGTTTGAGAAGTATCCCCTTATAATGTTCTGGTTCTTGGTTTTTTCTGTGGTGATGTTTCCATTCTCCTCTCTGAGTTTGTTTATTTCCATGTACTCTTCTTTTTCTGATAAGATTTGCTAGGCGTCTGTCAATTTTTGTTAATTTTTTCGAAGAACCAAAGGTTTGTTTTGTTGATTCTTTCTATGGCTTTTTTGGATTCTAATTCATTTAATTCTGATTTAATTTTAATTATTTTTTTCCATCTACTGGATTGGGGCTTATTTTGATGCTCTTTTTCAAGGGGGGGCATATGTCTCATTAAATTGTTGGTTTCAGATTTCTTTAATTTGTTGATGTAGGAACTCAGAGGTATAAAATTGCCTCTGAGTACTGCATTTCCTGTGTCCCAGAGGAGCTGGTAATTTATGTGTTCATTTTTTTTTGAATATCATGAACATTTGCATTTCCTTTCTAATCTCTTCCATGACCCACTGGTGACTCAACAGTGTGTTGTTCAGCCTCCATGTGTTACAGGACTTTCTTTGGTGGCTTTTTTGTGTTGAGTTCTAATTTTATTCCCTTAGATGCTGTTTCTTGGCATTTATTGTGGTCTTATTGGTTTTCTATGTGTAGGACATCTTTAAGTACCTTTTGTAAGTCTGGTTTGGTGGTTCCAAAAGCTTCTTATATCTCAATAGGCCTGTTTTTTGCATGTTTGTGAAGTTCTCTACTAAGATTCTGTTAAATAAATTTCCTAAACCATTAACTTCTCTCTCTAGGTTCTCCTCTACACCCATTATCCTCAGATTAGGTCTTCTGATGGTGCCTTCCAATTGTTGAATAGATCTATCATATTTCTAGGATTTGTCTTGGATAGTTATACATTTTTTCTCTATAATATCTAGTCTGTCTTCAATCCCCGAGATTCAATCTTCTGCAAGGTCTAACCGACTGTCAAGACTTTCTACTTGGTTTTTAAAATTTCTTTTCCTTCTAATTGTTTGGCTTTGATGGCTCCAAATCTTTGTTGGAGCATTGTTTTAGGTCTTGTATGAACTTTACTTCCTTAATTTGGCGTTCAGTATTTCTTCTCAAATCACTTAGTTGATTCGTTATGGTTTACTTGGACTCTCAGTCCTTTTCTTGGGCTCTACTGAAAATTCCCTTTGTGGTCTCCCTGAATTCATTCAGCTGTCTGTTCATGGATTCCATGAATGCCTTTATTGATTTTTGTCTATTCTCACCCTCTCTCGCAAGTCCTGTATTACTCTTTGATTAGCTTCCTCACAATCATGCAATTCCTCTTTCTCCTTGACTGATCTCAGCCTTCTCATGCGATTATTATATCTCTCTTTGACTGTTCTCAATCTGCTCATGCAATTGCTGTATTAATCTTTGAGTAGCTTCCTCATGCTCACAAGATTCCTGTATTAATCTTTGGTTTACCCCCTCTCGCTCTCTATCATGCTCACACTGAATCCTTTCCAAGTTTTCAATCTATTCATTCACCATGTTTACCACTAGTGTTTGTAGAGATTTTTGGGAACTCTTCTCTGGATTATTCATTAAATATTCTGTCACCTGATTATCATGATTGGGAATTCATATACCCAGACTTGCCATTTTTCTTGTGTTTTTCCGCTTGTTCTGCCCATTTGGTATGAAAGTAAAACCAATTTTACGCTAGAACACTATTTTAAGGCAAGCATCAACCTGAGTCCTGTAGTTACACAGTCACAATGGTTGCAGATACAATCTAGTTCATCAGATACAATCTATTCAACTGCAAACAACCATGGACTAATGGGCTAATAAAAGCAAAAATGATTTGACACACCAGGAATTATTAGGTTTAGGGAGAAATGTGGAGAAAAATAGGATTAGAGGGATGTGGAGAGGTAAGAGAAGAGTGAATTTAACCAAGTACTTATGTCTGAGCAGGAAATGGATTGGACAGAATGATAACAGAGAGATTTTTTTAAACAATAAATAAGAAATTGATAAACAAAAATTTAAATTTAAGAAGTGAAACACTTAAAAATTATGTAAGTTTAAAGAAATGATATTGAGAGAAGAAAAGGATAGGATGAAATGAAAGGAGGGATAGAAAGGAAACAGGACAACTAAAAAATAAAAAAAAATTAAAATTAAGTACTTGAAAATTATATTGGTGTAAAAAAATAATACTGCTGTTCAAGAAGTTCAGCCTAAGACCTTTTGAATCGAGTAATAAATAAATTTCTGGATTATGTAAAGAATGGAGAATAACATCTAATTATCGACCGCAGGTATGTATCGGGGGATGAGCAGAACAGCAATTAAGTCAAACAAAAAAGAATAAAGAGAGAAAAATGAAAACAATATAAAGGACCAAAAGGTCAAAAGAGTTTAAACACACACACACACACACACCAAAAATAAAAATTATGAGAAAAAATTAACATCAAACACTTTTTAAAAAATTAAAATTGAAAAAAAAAAGATAAAAAAAAGAGTTCTTTGATTTGATTTTTGGGTTCTTTTGGTGGGAGGGAATGGGAAGATCCTGTATTTCCCCTGTGTCCATAACCAGTCTCTTGGTGGAGTCTGGTGTGCTTGTGGTGTTTACTTTTCGTTTTGCTTGATTGGTTTCTTAAGTCAATTTTTTGAGCCAGGCAGAAAAATGCTCTGCTTTACTCAGGATTTTGTGATCCTCCTCCCAGGCTACTTCAATGGGAAGGAGATCTGCTTTGAGTATCACAAATGAGGGAGATGGCTGTTTCCTCCAGTGTGGAGATGCTGTGATGAGGCTAGGTTCTGGGTAGTTGAGGCCTTTCAGAAACAGTAGCTTTTCCCTGAGGGGCAACTCCTGAAACACTCGGGAAGCCCATTCTCAGGATTTATGTTTCCTGAGTTTCAAATGTTTGTCTAGACTGTTGTAGGGAGGGGCAGCTTCTGGCTCTGTTTGCCCTGTGAAGGAAATCACTCCTCCAAGGACAGAGCTACCACTGGCTGGGTGGGGTGACATTCCCCTGGGTGGAGCTGAGCCTGGCAGGTCATGTCTACTTCCTGTGACTTGCCAAATGACTCCTTTGTTTTCTTCCAAGGAATGAGTTGGAGCTAGCTGCTCAGCCTTACATAGGTAAGAGTCCAAATGGAGATCTCTGGTGGTGGGGAAAGGATGGCCTTCTCTTCTCTGCCCCCTGAGAAGGAGTGAGGATGTCAGGATTCTGCTCATGCCAGAGTGTTGGTTCCTGGGTCGTCTCTGGTCTGTGATCTGCAGGATGAAGAGATCTGCTCCTTGTCAGTTCTTGCTGGTGAGTAGAATCTGCTCACAGGCCACGTCTGGGGCCTTTGTCGTGGACTCTTTCTGTAGGTATGGTGGCTACAGCCACTGGAACTGTCCCTACTGCCACCATAGCTGTGGCTACTGGCAAGTGCTCAGATCTGTCATCTTGCCTGGATTTTCCCTCTCTGGCCAAACTCTCTGTACTGTGATGGCACACTTGGTGTGACTCTGGCCTACGACTGTTCACTGGAACACTAAAACTAGTTTCTGTGCAAGAGCTTATTTACCCTCCAGCTTCTCCTCCTCCATCTTCCACCAAGTCCTCATAATTTTTTATGAATTTTTTTAGTGAAAAATTATTTTGGTGTTAATATTTTGGGTTAACATAAAATGAGCCTATTCTAGTCTTTTTTTTAATTTTATTTTATTTTATTTGAGAACATACTGTACAGAGGGGCTACAATTACATGGGCAGGATAATGCATACATTTCTTACCAAGCATTGCAGCCTCCTCCTTTGTTTACCCTTCACCTCCCTTCCCGAGCCTATTCTAGTCTTAATTTAATAAATAAAACTCTCTGATTCTATGACAGCATAAATTTTGTGGGTAATGATTAAGACTAGGTTGCATTTCTGAAAAAAAAATCACCACCCAAAAAAGAGGAACAAAGAGAAAACAAAATATGACAGGAAACATAAATCTTAATGGACTAATTGTCAGTTTGTTTTAACTTTTAATCAAAAATTAAATACTTGATAATGTTTTATTAACATACTTAAATTTCTTCATCTTTGTCATTTAAGATTCTCTTAAGAAAGAAATTCAACAGGCGTCAGTGTTTTTTCCTGACTTTTCATTATAGTGTATAGCTCAATATACCGAGAAAGCATTTGTTACGGGAAAAAAATCCCATTCTTTGGTTTGCTTCAATCTGTATTTAAAGCTGAATATCACATCTTACCCACCCTATTGTCTGTATTCTCATTTGAAACACTTCAATAAGTTTTCTTTCCCTGGTTTCTCAGCCAGCAAATCTTTATAAAACAATATGTTTTCATTCATTGTGCTTTCCAAAATGTATCTCACAAATGCCTAGAACGAAGCACAATCTGAAACATCTGTGGAGTTTTCCACCTAGAGTACAAAATAATCACTTTTCATACTTCTTAGAACCGGCTGTTCACTGGCATTAATTGCTCTGTCACTTCCATGCTTTAAAACAATAGCATTTAACAATGGCATACATTTTAATTGGTTTACCACATTTGGTTCGTTTTCAGCAAGGACTGTCTTCACGGAAGATGGTAATAGATGAGGTTTGCAATTATGTGTTTTAAAAGAGCTCTAAGTTGTGGATATTGAATATCCATTTCAGTGACTAAATATTTAAATTAAATCCTGTAATGTATAGTGCTTCAATTTTCTGGCTAAAGTGTTCTACAATCTAGATATTTTTAAAGGAAATATTGTACGTTGTTTCCTTGGTGACAACGTAATTGGAAGACTTAAAATTTTCATATACCATTGCCGTCTTAAATGAAGTGTATGTACATGGGTTTGTGTACAGAACTTTTGGGACAGCATTAATGTTTGAATCTTGAGTGGGATTTGATTGGATTTGTGGCAGGCTTTCATGGTATGAGAAGAAAAAGGCCATACTAATAATTTTATCTGTTACATTGCTATATTAGTTTATTCAAATACACACACACATACACACAGATATGCACATGTGTAGTATGAAGACCCAGTCAGCCTGCAAGAAAAAGTTTTAATAGGAATTCCATAAAATATTTAGTCTGCTGATATCTGATTAGAATTTATAGCAATATCTAGTTGCTTCCACCCCTGGACAAGTCATTATCATTGGTGAAGGTGTTGCCATTTAAATTTAGAATGCCCCAGAAAGACCTATATGTTAAAGAAAATTGACTTTACATTTCCTCCCAGACTGTGGAGAATACCTGAATAGTTCTTTTGGAGATTAAGTTCTTCAGAGTGAAACCTATGAGAACATGGACTCTCATCTACTTTGTTCTTTTATCTGTTTATCATTCTAGGTCAAAAACATTTCTTTTTGACATACTCCCCACCTTGACATTGTCTTGCCACAGGCCACCAAAGCAAGAAAACCAACTGAACATACACTGAAACCTTCAAACTTATAAATCATTGTAAGCCTTTCTGCTTACTAAATGGACAATATCACTTATTATGGTAGGTTATAAAGCTAACACAGAAATCTAGTCTTTCTAACAAGGTAGAGCATATAAAAATGCTTCATTATAAAATATCTAACTCCAAGTTGTATTTAGTGTTTTTGTTTCTGTAGATCCTAGGGCTTAAACTCACGGCGTGAATGGTGCTTTTGTGTTCAAGGCCAGTGCTCTACATAAAATCTGAACTGAACTCCATTTCTCCTGGTAGTTAAATGGAAATAAGAATCTAATGAATTTATCTATTCAGGCTGGCCTATTCATGTTGCATACTTTATGTAATCCCAATTCTCAGCATTGTATAGATGCTCCAACTACAATATAAAAAAACTTAATACATACTAAGGACATTTGTAAAGTATAAAATGAAGGAAAAATTTTCATCCTTTACAAATCTATGCAAAATCTATGCTAAACTATTGACGTTTTACTGTACCTTTACTGAAACCAGTTTGATATAGTTTAGTACTTGTCACACCAAGTTTCTCTATCTTCTACTGGATATTTACTTTTTCACGTATGTGTGTATATGTATACATATGTATCTATCAATATATGTCCCAATGTGGATCATCGGACTTGAAGCTGCTTTGTTTGCTGTTCAGCAAAATTGAACTTTGTCGGCTTATTTTGTGACAATATCTGTGCTCATTCTCATCATTCTTTTATTTACCAAATCATCGGCAGTCTAAAATCAGCTTCATTTCCCGGGGAAGGTTACCAATTAGTCCAACCAATATCCACCCAGAGGGTTTTAATAAAGCATGCTTTAAGGAAGAAAGATAACATGAAATGACAACTACAGAAATTCTACAGAGACCTGACATCTTTCACATTTATGCCTTCTTCTCTTCTCATACTTTAGAAAGCATTGACTAACACTATAAATATAGTGCAATTATAAGTTAAGGATCAGTGTTTTTTTTCCAACCTGAAGCCTTCTTTTCCATGATTCTGGACATAAACTTTTGGGAGATTTTTTGGATTGTGATGGGATTCCATACAAACAAAGCCATGTATATCAAGAAAGTCAATGTTTTCTTTTTTTTTCTTTGTTCATGCATTTTTATTTTAAAATTGATATACAGGAGTTTTTTTTAATTTTTAATTATTTTTTTTGTGAACACACTGTACAGAGGGGATACAAAATTTCCACTCAGAGTACTAAACAAAAGATGGAGAAAATTAAGGATAGCTATATATGTTAAGCACAAATACAGGCAATATCAAGATATCTTGAAATTGTACAATTTTGCTGGATAAAGTGGCTAAAACCTACAATATTATCTACTTAGAAAATAGAGATGAGAGAATTTCAGTTCCAGGCAAGCCCAGCCCAAAAAAAATGTTTCAGAAACGCTAACCATTTGCTGGGTACAATGTGTTTTGCTTGTGTTAGGAGGACCACTGTCCAAGTAGGCCCAGGCATAGTGATACTACCTCAAAATAAGCAATCAAATTACAATCTGCTGGTATGGCAGTAGTAGAGATGCTGTTTCACAAGTATAGGTTTTTGGGTAATATCTTCCAGTACCACTAAGCATTTAAGTGTGTGACAGGGTAAGAATTTGGCATGTCTGAGGTCAAGAGTTCATCCTCATTTTACAAGCTCTAATAAAACCTTTCTCTCTTTTGCTATTTTTTAAATATAGCATAACTTCCATGCCCAAACCAAATAACTTCCTATTAGATATTTTCTCCTATCCATTAAGTAATATGTTATGTGTTCGATAATGTCCCACTGAAATCACACTAATGATCAAAAACCCATTGCATTAGAAAGTGACTGCATTTGGAAAAAGAATCTCAAAGGTAGAATTTAAGTTGAAGTCTCCTCCAAGAGAAGCAGAAGGCCTTGAATATGCCAAGGAAAGAGGACTTAGAAGAAGCCAACTCTGATCTTGGAGTTTTAGTTCCACCAACACAGAAGCAATGTATTTACAGTGTTAACACTACCCAATCTGTGGTATTTTATTATTACAATTACTAGTAAACATGTGGAATCTATAAGACCTGAAAAGTCATTGACTCTTGGGGTCCATGACTCACCTCTATAATACTAGTGATTAAGAAAGATGAGACTTGGGCGATAATGGTTTTCAGGCTGGTAGGACAATTGAGGTTATATCTCCAATTAACTACAAAAATTTCTGGGCTGGAGGCATGGTTCAAATGGTAAAATGACTACTGTTAGCAAACTGAACATGAGTTATGTCCAAGCCCCAAATTGGGATAAAGAAAAAGTCCTTAGAACAATACTATGAGAAACAGAATTATGAATAGGAAAGCAGAAACAAAAGAAATAAACTTATTCACACAGACAAAGCTTCCCAATCTGAAATATGGCATAAAATATAATATTGAGGGTTTTCCTTACTATACAATAGACTGTCTATCTTTGAAATGAAAAAGGTAAAACAATAGTAGCATAAAAGTTTTAGAAGGAGTCTGTCTTCAGAAATATATATATATATATATAAATATATATATCACACACATATATATAATGTGTATAAAGACATATCTTTTTAGAGATTATTTGTCATCAGAAATATATACATATATCTAAATTTATGTGTAGAATGATGTACATTATAGAGAAACAAAAATATTAAAACATAAGTAAAATTAAAAAATACATCAAACCAAGTGCCAGTGACTCACGCCTATAATTCAAGCTATTCTTGGTAATGAGATCTTAGAATTCTGCTCAAAACTAGACCAGACAGAAAAGTACTTGTTATATTCTTATCTCCAATTAACTACTAAACACAGGAAATAGCTCTGTGTCTCAAGTTGTAGAGTGTTGGCTTTGAGCATAAAAAAGGCTTAGGGATAATGCCCAGGCCTTGCAAACAACAACAACAACAAACAACAACAACAACAAAATATATCACATTAATTTCACAAAAGCATCTTTTAACTGCTGTGAACATTTCTTAGAAACATGAATACATGTCTCTGGAAAAATCTAATGAAAAGTATACACTATTTATATCTATGTTAAAGAAATGAGTATTTAGATTTTGTTTAAGATATTTATGTAATGATTAGGAATTAAGACTAATGATAATATATTGGGACTGGTCTTTTATTCTATTTTACGATAGTAATAAAACGATATTTGTACTGATTATATAAAATTACTCTTGTTTGGTATTTGAATTATAATAAGTGATAAACATTTTTAAATGATTTCTATAGGAAAGGATCATTTTCTTAATGGTATCAATTCTTTTGTAATTTCAAAACCATTAAGAAAATTATTGCAAGGCTGGTTTGCTCTAAGACTATATTTGTTTTCTTGTTCTAGTTTTCATATGTTGGTAGAAATTTAAATTCCAAAAATTCAGTGGATATTGGCATTCAGGAACATCTTCATAAGTACTAATATTAGAGTCGCTTAAGTGGAATTGTCTTATTTTGTGTATTATTTTAACAAATAAAAATGATTATGTCTTTTCACTGCGATTGGCTCTTATCTTGAGAATAATTTCTGTCCTAGCAAAATAGAGAAAAGCAATTGGATTCAGCAAGTAACATATGGCTTTCATAAAATGCAGATGCATAGATTTAGGTTCTGTCATTTGCTAAAAGTTTCTACCAGAAAAGGCTATCAATTTCTTATAAGTGATGCACAATTCCTAGATATTCCAGCTATCACATACACTTTTGGATTGAGTTATCTTTGCATAAACTCAGGAAAACAGACCAAAAAATCTCAAAGTAAACAAATTATATCTTTGTTTTAAAAGTTGTAGTTTACAAAGAATTTTTAGACAACACCAAAAACATCTTTTTAGGTATTCTGCGATTTTTGTGAAGTATTTTTAACAAGAGTTTTTTTTTTTGCTGACATGAAATTCACATGCAATGTATTATCTCCTTTTATTGTATACATTTTAGTGCTTTGGAAGTGAATTGAACAATCATAGATTTTCCAAGCCTAATTTTCACAAACTTGCATTTGTTCAAATAGAATTGTTATAAATTTTAGAACAGACATTAAAATAGATATAAAATTCAGTTACAGGAATTTGTCCAGCATACATCTTCTATAGGGTGAGTTTTCAAAATTTGTTTTTGGGGATTATTTCCAGGGTCTCAAACATACTATTCAAGTGCAGTCAATGAACCACATACCCTGTTCAAACAAGTTTTATACTTCTCTTTAATACATACATAGAAGTGTAATGTAGATCCTATACAATTCTCTTTGACCTCTTGAAGACTTGAAAACTTAATTGCTAAAATGATTGTAGTATTATGCAAATCATTCTGCTATGTGGAGTATATCAATTTATCCACAAATGCATTACTATATTTTGTGTCATCTTTTTATATTATGGTCATACTAATGAGTTTTATTTTTATTTTTTTACATACTACAGAGGAGCTTAATTCATATGCTCCTTCTATTGACTATTAATTTACATATATTCTTTAAAGAAATATCCTGTTTGGGAAAAAATTTATATAAAATTCGAAGATATAAAAGTACTTAAGACTCAGGATCATTGTTGAATTAACACTGTAGCATTAAGGAATATGTGCCCTCTATCTGTTGGATATGTTTTCACTTCTTTAATAGAATTATGAAAGGTTATCAGTTGATATTAACCAGTTTATTCTTGCTTTTCTTTAGCCACTAATGCTTTCCATGTCAACTTTTTAGAAACCTTTACTGATC
Source organism: Dipodomys merriami (assembly GCF_024711535.1). Classification (NCBI taxonomy): domain Eukaryota; kingdom Metazoa; phylum Chordata; class Mammalia; order Rodentia; family Heteromyidae; genus Dipodomys; species Dipodomys merriami. Next base: position 2,575,581 of record NW_027203004.1, read on the forward strand.
CAATATCATGAATTTTTACATTTATGTTTTATAGTTTTTGACAGGATCCTAATAGAGAACTTCCCAAGCATGCAAAAAGATAGGCCTATTCAAATACAAGAGCCTTTTAGAACTCCAAATAGACCAGACCAGAACAGGACATTCGACCGTCACATTATAAACTTCACAGGATCAATTCAGACCAAGGAAAAGATCCTTAAAGCTGTCAAAGAGAAAAGACCAATCACCTATAAATGGAAACCAATTAGAATCACTTCAGATTTCTCAGCAGAGACAATCAAAGCAAGAAAAGCCTGGAATGACGTATGCCATGCCCTAAAGACAAACAATTATCAACCAAGAATACTGTACCCAGCTAAAGTCTCCTTCATAACCGAAGGTCAAATAAAAATCTTCCATAGTAAGGAAAAACTGAAACAATATATCTGCACCATACCATCCCTACAAAAGATACTTAAAGATGCCCTACACATAGAAAACCAACGAACACTCATGTCAAAGTTGGGAAAGCTGCTGTTTGAGTAGATGCTAGGATGCTTCTTGTGCCTTCAGGTGGCCCACGTTGAAGACTGCAAAGCCATCCAACAAGGTTTCACCTTCCAACCTGTCTAGTGGCCAATCCTGGTGTCTGCTTGGGCTCTGGCTTCCCTGGACCTGCAGTGTTAGGGAACCTGCAGCTCCCCTTGCCAGTGCCAGCATTGAATTGCCCACCAAGAGCACCAAGTGCTCCTGGTATATCTACTTTGGTCTTTGGGATTTTACCAGTCACCATCATGGGACTCTCTGGGGGATATCTCTGGGTAGCAAGCAAGACTAACTTTTCATTTGGAAGCTGGCAGATTACTAATATAGGCTCATCACCTGTCCCCTGCCAACCTGGACAGCCCTGCTTCTTCCAGCTCCATTGCCCACCCTGTGTTTAGGGGCCCCCTGAGCTCAGCTTCTGCTTCCTGAACTTTCCTACATATTATGAAAAGAACCGAGAGAAGACTTTGGCATCTATTGGGCCCCAGAAGTCAGGCCACATTGAGGCTTCTGCAGCCCTCTGCCTTGCTTCTAGCACAGTCACCAACAAGGCAGTGCCCCCAGGATCCAACGCAGACCTCTGACTTGGGTAAAAAAGAGGCTGTGCTTGAGTCGCCCACAGTCAGCATATGGGCACCTACTAAAGCCACCCCAGTATCTATGGGGGCTCAAAAAAGAGATAGACACATCCTGCAGAGTTATTTGGAGCAGCTCCTCTTCCAGTTGTGGGCATGGTGGCCTTTAAAGCAGAACATGACAGTGCACAAACTAGAAAAGCCCAGGACACACTAGAAAAACTTGGTAAACAATGGCCCTGTGCACAGAGACCTGACGGAGGCAGCAAATCAGAGAGAGAGAGACAGAGAGACAGAGAGAGAGACAGTGAGAGAGACAGAGAGACAGAGAGACAGAGACAGAGAGACAGAGAGACAGAGAGAGAACTCTAGGCTAGCTCTGATTTGTAATGGTTTCAATATCCTTGCCAAGAAATGCATATTTTCACCAAGAAATAAAAAGGAAAACTTCTAACTCTAACTCTGATGGAGTAGCTGGAATCAATCTAGATTTCCTACCATAAACAATCACAAAAGTGTTATGTGAAAAAATATATGTATATAAATGTATTGGTAATATAAATATATAGGTATATATATATATGGATATTCAAATATACAATGTGAATATGTAATGTATGTATAATGTATAATGCATAATGTATATATATATATACAACGTATATATATATACAGGGAGAAAAAAGAAATACATAATATTTGAAGGAATAATGACCAAAACCTTCCCAAATTTGATTGAAAGCATGAACCCTTCTATGCAGAATTCTAGCAGCTTAAAGAAGTCAATTAACAATTACACAGGTCCACACTAACACACATTCTAATTAAACAAAGACAGAAAACCACCCAAAGCACAGAAACAGAACTCATCACACACAAGTGATCTTCAGTGATATTATGACAAATTTCTCATCAGACACTAGATTAACTATTGGATAGCAAAGGCAACAAATTTAGGATGCTAAAAGGACATATCTAATGCCAACCTTTCTAACAAATATATATATACTTCCTTCAACTTTGAGAGATGAGCTAAGTACCTAACGATGCCTCAGGTATATAATCCTAACTACTCAGGAAGGTGAATTGTGAAGATTGTGGCTCAAAGCCAGCCTGAAACTTGTCCCCTCAGGAGCAAGTTGTATGACAGCTGTCCTTGAGAAGAACGGAGGCCTTTTTGCCATGTCATTGCTGGAACAAGATATTGGATAATGTGTCCATCATGAATGAAGGCTTTTGGATAGTGTCTCCATAGAAGCAATTTATGAGACTCAGAGGTCCTCTAGAAGTCAGAGGACTTTTACCACTCTCCTAGTAGTATCAGGAAAGGCATAATAATGAACAGAGCAACCTAGAGCCCACATGGAGTCCTTAGCAGCAGTCTTTGAAACCTATGGGATAAAGTATCAATGCTGGCAAGCTATGATTGGTCCACTTTTTCTCTGACCTCACTGGCACAGACTCTGATTGGTCCATTTCCTCTATGATGTCACAATGCCAGGCTGTGATAGCTCCATTTGAGAGGTCATGCAGAGTTTATAGGAAGCCAATGTGCTCCAACCTATGTTAACATCTCTAGGAACTCTTGATTGGTGACCCACTGGATTGACTCAAAGCTAAATTCATGATTTTTTTTTGGCTGGGGGGGGGCGGGTTGTCATTTGGATTTTGGTATTTCGTTTTACTTTTTCTGGGGTTTTAATTATTTTATTTAGTTAATTTTAGGTAGACTTGCTACCTGCCATCATTTCAGAAGGATGGAAGAATACAGCGAATACAAAGAATAATCCTCCAGATCCTGGAAGGAGGAGATAATCAAACAATACCAGATGAAAGAGCTCATCGACCATGGTACCAATGGCAAGTGAAGCTGGCCCATCCTTGCCTCACACACATGGAAGTGGCAGTTAAAATACTCCTGAAGGGAGAGTTCTCCAGTCATCAGATAAAGAATGAGATGGACATTTTTAATACGGTTTGGCACAGCACATCATCAGTTTGTACCAGGGGATGGAGAAGGAAGAGTATGTGTATCTCATCATGGAACTTGCTGGTAGGGGATACCTCCTGGGGTGGATCTGAATATCCTGCTGCCTATATGAGGATGAAACCAAGAAGCTTTTCACACAAATTGTAAGTGCTGTTCACTACCCACACCAGAACAGAATCACACACTGAGACCTTAAGTCCAACAACATCCTGTTGGATACCGAAGGCAATATGAAGGTCAGTGGTTTGTTCTGAGCATCTAGTTCACCCTGGGGCATTTGCTATTGAATGTATGTGCTGCTGTGCTTTTCCACCCCCTTAAATTTTCCTGGATGAAAGAAATGATGGCTGGGTGTAAGTGGCTCACATTTTTAATCCTAGCTATTCAGGTGGCTGAGATATGAGGATCATGGTTCAAATCCAGCCCAGGCTGGTTCTACCCTCGAGCAGGCTCATACTGATACCAAAGACTAATTTGAGGAGCAGATGGCAGTTGATAGAGGTGACTAGCAAAATAGTTACCACTCTTCTCAGAACAAGCTGCTCAATGTCACCCAGGACCAGAGCAGTTCCAGACAAAGGGGAGGAGAGCCCTAATTGATATCAAAGATAACTTCACTTGAAAGCCAGAAGGCCCTCTTACTGAGATGGGAGATATTTCTAGGTAGTCTACTAAAAAAAAGTTGTAAGTGGGATCCTAGAATGAAGATCAAAACACTGTTTGCCCAGTAACACCCTTAGTCCAGCCAAGAAGACAGGTGAATCAACTGCCGTAGGTTTCCTCAGGAGAGATTCCAGCCAAGGGGCATCTTGCAGTGAAAACTGAACGTTGTAGTTATCAAAGCATGTAATTCTTGTGCATTGTATCAGTTCTTTGCACGTACAAAACTACTTGACTTACACTTGAGCTACACCCTAGTTATTACAAATATAGTTTTTTTTATTCTATGTTATTCTTTAAGATGCAGTCTCATGTAGCCAAGTCTGATCTTAACTTCATAATTCTATTGCCTAGTCTCCCAAATGTTGGGATTACAGGTGTGTACCTCTATGTTATCCATCATACTATTACCTGCATGTTTCCTTAAGTTTTAATACTTTATTTTATCCCTTGGCAGTACTGTGGTTTTGATTAAGAGGCTGGTGCTGGGCAAGCAAGTACTCTACCCCTTGACTCCTGTCCCCAGCCATTGCTCTTCATTTTACTTTAGATGAGCTCTTATAGTATTATTTTTTGTATTGTGTTTATTTTCTTGGGTCAGAATTAGACTGTGATTGTAATGTGTTTTCCTGATCAGAAGCCTTTTTTGTCTTTGTATATGATTTGTAAATATAAATTTTCTTATTAAAAAGAAGGTGGCCAGGAACAGGTGGCTCATGCCTGTAATCTTAGCTACTCAGGAGGCTGTGTTCTGAGGATCACGGTTCAAAGCCAGCCCAGCAGGAAAGTCCGTGAGACTCCTATCTCCAATAAACCACTCAGAAAACCGGAAGTGGCTGTGGCTCAAGCAAGAGAGCGCTCGCCTTGAGATGAAGAGTGCAGGGACAGCACCCAAGTCCAGAATTCAAGCCCCACGACCGACCAAAATAAATAAATAAATAAATAGAAAATGCACAGAGGTGTTACACTATATGTCATTTTAAAATTCAAAACCTTATTTTAAAAGAATAAAAATGCATATAATCATTAAAATTTATCTGTAGAATAAAAATCACTACCAGATTACATGTTTTTGGAGGGTGTGTCAGTGGCACACTGTGTCAGCTCTAGACAATGCTACATAGTTCCTGGCCTGAATGGCCTAAATAAAAACAAGTAAAAAGTAAAATAAATGATACTTTAGGGCACAGCTGTGGAAGATTTGAAATATTCTTGTGTATTTTATTGACCTTTTGTACATTTTTGTGCTGATGAAAAGTGATATATCAATTATGGTAGAATTTGACACAGTCTTCTAACATAACAGAGCATTACCTCATTACCGAGCAATTCCCTTGCTCATTGCATAACCAAAACAACTGAAGAGAAAAAACTAATAGCTCATATGCCAATGATAACAGCAAATTTCACAATAGAAGTTGGAAATACCTGGAGTGTCTATCAGATGAACAGGTTTATAAAATATGAGGTATGCATAAATGGATTATGACTTATCCACAAAAAGGCTGCAATTAATATATGTCTGTCACGGATGGACACAAAAAAGAATCTACTGTTTATGTGAAACATATTGGCTAAACCATTTCATAAGAGAAAATGGAAGATTAAAATTTCTGGGACAGGTCATTGGGGTGATTGTTACTCAATGATTGTGTGGATTGCATCAGCATTGAAAACATAGTTCACAAAAGAGGTAATGGTTACAAAGCAGTGTGGATATAATTAATGTCACTGAATTTTATACTTGCCTAGCAAGCATGAGGCCAAGCGTTCAACCCCCAGCACATCCAAAAATGCTAAATCTTCCTTCTGTTTCCTACCTTGAGTGGTAGATGCTTTTCTACTTTTGATTGTATTCCTCAGAGGATCTCTGGTGGCTCTCTGATGTTTAGTCATGCCTTACAGATAATCCATTATTTGAACATTATTTCTGAGTTTTAAAGGAAACCTCCTATATTAAAATGATCACAATGCCTGCAGTTCTAATTCAAGAGGCTAAAACAAGAAGACCCTTACACAGTCTAGTCTGCATAGAGAGGTCATGTCTAAATCCCCACTGTAGCTGCTGAAACTGGAGCGACAATTATTTGTAAGCAATTACAAGTGAGAGATAAGTTTCTGATCACATTATATTTTGGTCATGTCAGCTTGTATTTAATATTTACATGAATTTAAAAAAAATTCCATTTTACCTTACTCTTAGTATGTCATTTTGAAGCTTTGTACTATGTTCTTGTTTGCTACATTTAAAAAGAAACACAGTTTTCCTTTGTATCATATTAAACATTGTTTTTTATTTTTTCTATATTGCAACTATTTATTTTTCACAGTTTTTATGTTTTTTTCTGCATGTAGGGACTGCCAATTGAGCCACAGCTCAACTTCCAGCTTCATTCTTTTGAAAATTATCAGGTAAAGCCCAGCACAACTAAGGAGGCTGAAATCTGAGGATCTTGGTTTGAAGCCAGTCAGTCTGAACTTTAGCCTTGAGTAAAACAGGGAAAGTTCAAGCCATAGTACTGGTAATTACACAAACAAGTCTCATGGACTTTCTTGCTTGAGCTGGCTTTGAACTGCAGCCCTTAGATTTCAGCCTCCTGGGTAGTTGGGACTCACAGGCATGAGCAAACAACTGCTGACTTATTTTAATTTTTTGTTGTTGTTTTTCATGGGGCTTAAATTCTGGGCTTAGGTGCTGTCCTCGTGCTCTTCCCCTCAAGGCAAGAACTCTACAGCTTGAGTCATAGAACCACTTTCAGTTTTCTGGTGGTTTATTGGAGATAAGAGTCTCACAGACTTTCCTGCCCAGGCTGGCTTGGAACTGTGATGCTCAGACCTCAGCCTCCTGAGTAGCTAGGATTACAGGCATGAGCCACTGGTGCCTGGCTTATTTTAATATTTTTAACCAGCTATTTCTTGCTTTCAAATTCAATAATTTTATTTTGTCCAGTAGACCTGATCTTTGGGACACATTGCTGTTTCTTAGTAGTTTTGAAGGGGGGTAGGGGTTGAACTCTCGGCATGGGTGCTATCTTTCTACACTTCAGCTTAAGGCAAATGCTATACCAGTTCACCCACAGAGCAACTTCTGGTTTTATGGCTGGTGGTTAATTGGAGCTAAGAGTCTCATGAACTTTCCTGACCAGGCTGGCTTTGAACCGTGATCTTCATATCTCAGCCTCCTGAGTAGCTAAGATTACAAGATAGAGCCAGCAATGCCCTTCTGTTTCCTAGCTTTTTGACTCAAGTATCATGTTTTACAACTTCAACCACAGCTCCACTTGTAGCTTTTTTTGTTTATTGGACATAAGTTTCTAATGTACTTTTCTGGGCAGTCTGGCTTCAAACCATTATCCTCAGATTTCAGCTTCCTGAGGTGCTCCAATTATACACATGAACCACAAACCCATTGGTCATTTAAAAATATTAATATGTTTTTTCCACTTTTTAAAAATTTCCTTGCTTTTTATTTTTGTGTATGTTCTAGTCCTGGGGCTACAAATCAGGGCCTGGATACAATGCCAGAGCTTTTTCTTCGACTAGTGACTTATCACATGAGCCAAAGTATAGCCTGTGGTTATAATGGTTTTGTCTTGGTGCTTGAACTAGAAAGTGGGTGCTGTACTAGAAAGTGATTGCCCAGTTTGCATCTTGGGTCACAGCTCAACTCTAGTTTTTGGTTTTTGTTTTAATTGTTGGTAGTTAATAGGAGATGAAACTTATGCAAAGCCCATCATGTATCAATTGGCTGAAATCTGAGGATCATGATTCAAAGCCAACCAGGGCAGGAAAGCCCATGAGAATCTTAGCTCCAATTAATCACTGGAACCTGGGAGGTGTAGAGTTCTATTCTTGAACAAAACAGCATAAGTTCAAGACACAAGATAGCACACAGATGCACACACAGAAAAAGTGTCATGGAATTTCTTGCGTGGGCTAGCTTTGAACCATGATTCTCAGATTTCAGCCTCTTACCATCCTCTCTCCTTTGAAAATTTTATTGGTCCTGTGGCTTGACCTCTGACTCTGGGGCCTATATTGTAGCTTTTACACTCAAGGATTTTTACAGCTCAAGGATTTGTGCTGTTTAGCTGGGGATAAGAATATCAAGCACGTTCCTTCCTAGGTTGACTTGTCTCTGCAATCCTCAGTTGTCAGCCTCTTGTGTAGTAAGGATTACACATATGACCAGCAACATTTGGGTCATTTTAAAACTTTAATATGTGCTTGCTACTATCTTTTTTTCTTTTTTTTCATTTTTGCTTGTCCTGGGAGTAGAAATTGAAGGTCAGATGTTGTCTCACAGCATATATGGGACCAAACATAATATTTGGCTTTTAGGGGGAGGTTAATTGTAGAATTAAATGTAAGAATCATGTAAATGTAAGAATCATGTAGAGTTAGGCCAGAATCAGGAGGCTGAAAATTGAGGAAAGTCCATGACACTCTTTTCTCCAATTAACCACTAAAATCTGAGAGTAGTCAATCATTGAGCAAAATAGTGCGAGTTCAAGCACCAGGACTGGCACACACACACACACACACACACACACACACACACACACATCTTATGAACACCTGAGCTGAGCTTTAAACAGTATCATCAAATTTCAGCCTTAGTATCTAGAATTACAAATATGAGCCACCAATGATTGGCTCAGCGAAACCTCTGTTACTTCATCTCTTCTACCCTTCTTTTCATTTATTTCGTTGTTTTTGTGTGTGTTGTTCCTGGAGCTTGAACTCATGCAAGGCCTGGCCTTATTCAGGAGGCTGAAATCTGTCCATCATGGTTTGAAAGCAGCCTCAGCAGGAAAATCCATGAAATTCTTATCTCTAATCAATCAACAAAAACCTATCCCCACTGTGGCCACCACACACAAAACAGTCTCCTGGAATTTTTTCATTGGGTTTGCCTTTACACAGGATCTTATATTTCAGCCTCCTGCATTTCTAGAATTACAGACCTGAGCCAACAGTCTTGGGTTCTTTACTTCCAACCATTTAATTTTATTATTGTGATCCTGAGGCTGGATCTCTGAGCCAGGGCATTGTTTCAATAGGTTTTTTGTTTAAGGCTGGTGCTTTACAACTACAACCACAGCTTGATTTCTGGCGTTTTTTGCTGGTTAGTTGCAGACTTATGTACTTCGCTGTCCACGCTGGCTATGAACAACTTTCAGATTTCAGCGTTCTGAGTCATAGGATTACACATATTGACCAAAAATTCACTCATGGCTCATTTTGAAATTGTAATTGGATTTTCTCAGTTTTTCTTCGTTTTACTAATCCTGGGGCTTGAACTCAGGCATTGGACACTGCCCCTGAACTGATACTCAAGATGAGAACTCTACTACTTGACCACAATGCCACTTCCAGCCTTTTTTATTTATGAGGTACTGAGGAAACAAACCCAGGGATTCAAACATGATAGGCAAGCACTCTGTCACTAAGCCATATTTCCAGCCATTCTTTCACCTTTTTATTTGTAATTTTTATTTCCTTGTGTATGCTGGTCCTAGGTCTAAAAATCAGCCCATGTACAGTTCCAGAAGATTTTATTCAAGATTAGGACACCAAGGCATGAGCCACCGCACAACTTGTGGCTATTAATTTTTGTTTTGTTTTAAGTAGCTACTTAGAGTTGAGTCAATGAATTCTCCTACCTGGGCTGGTTTTCTACTGTGATCCTCACATTTTAGCCTCCTGAGTGGCTACCATCATAGGTGTGTGCCACCTATGCTTGGATCATTTTAAACTCTGAAATTGGCTCTTCTAACTTCTCTACATTTATTTATTTTATTCCTTTTTGTGTGTTGGTCCTGAAGTTAATATCAAGGTCTGAATGCTGTCCCAATAATTATTTTCTCATTTCTGCCATTGGAGCCACAGCTCAATCACCAGGTTTTATTTTTCATCCTTTTGGTGATTAATTGGAAATAAGAATCTCATGTAAAGCCCAGCAAGACACAGGAGGCTGAAATCTGAGGATTGAAGTTGAAGCCATCCTGGACAGGAAAGTGCATGAGACTCTTCTCATCAACTAACTACAAAGCCTCTAGGAGTGATAGAGCTGCTACACAAATTAAAGCCACAGTTTGGCATTCACAGTATAAAAGCTCCATGGACTTTCCTGTTTGGACTGGACTTAAAATGTATCTTCAGACTTCAGCTTTCTGAATAGTTAAAATAATAAGCAGGAACCACTAGCCCCAGGCTTATTTTTAAATCTCAAATGGTCATTTCTTCTCTCAGTTTTGTCTTTGGTCGACTTTGGGCTGAATTATGGACCAGGGAACTGTTTCCCAGGTTTTTCACCAAATTTCAGTAGTTTATAACTACTCTCACACCTTCATTTCCACCTTTTGCTGGGTAGTGGGGGAAAAGAATTTCAATGACTTTTCTGTCCAGGTTGGCTTTGAGCTGTGATCCACATATTTCATCTTTCTGAGTAGCTATGAATATACGCATAAACCAACAACCCATGGCTCACTTTGAAACCAATACTTTCACTTTCTCCCCTCTTTTATAATTTGTGCACTTTTTTCTTTATTTTTGTAAGTGTCTGTGCTAGGCCATCAGCACCAGGGCATGTGTGCTGTCCCAGAGCTTTCTGTTTAAGGCTAGAACTCTACCATATGTGCCAGAGCACAGCTAGTGGCATATTTTTGGAGACAAATGAGACATGAGAGTCTCATAGATTCTCCTACCTGGGCTTGCCTTCAACTGTGATCCTAAGATTTCATCCTCTTGAGTAGCTGATAGATCATCAGTGAGCAACCAATGCTTGATTTATTTAAACCTCTCTCATTGGATCTTCCTTCTGCACTTCTCCCCTCTTTTCTTTAATTCTTCTGTGATTGTCCTGGGGATTGAACTCAGGGCCTGGTTGCTGTCCCAGAAATTGATTGCCCAGTTCTGCCACTTGTGCCATAACTCCATTCCCAGTTTCTTTTCTTTTCTTTTTGACAATTAATTGGAGATAAGAGTCTGAGAAAAAGCCTAGCATAAATCAAGCCAGCCTGGGAAGGAAAGTCCATGAGACAATGACCTCCAATTAACCACTGATTAGCTGGGAATGGTAGAGCTCTATCCTTGAACAAAGCAGCACAAGTTCAAGGATGGCACACACAAGCCGCAAGATGGCACACAGATGCAAACACACAGAGAAAAATCTCATGGATTTTCTTGCTTGTGTTAACTTTAAACTGTGATCCTCATATTTCAGTTTCTCTTCTTCCACTGTCCTTTTTATTTATTGTTTTTTTGTAATTTTTAGGGGTCATGCAGCTTGACCTCTGGCTCTGGGAATTATTTCTTAGCTTTTTAACTAAAAGCTGCTGCTTTACCACCTCAGTTGCAGTTCAGGGCTTTGTGCTAGTTAGCTGGGATAAGCATCTCAAGCACATTCCTGCCCATGCTGACTTGATACCACAATCCTCAGATGTCAGTTTCTTATGTAGTTAGGATTATACACAGGACCAACAACCCTTGTGTCATTTTAAAACTTTAATATATGCTTACCTCTACCTACTGTTGTTTACTTTTTATTTTTTACATGTGTGTGCTGTTCCTGGGCCTACAAATTGGGGCTCATATTCTGTCTCAGAAGTTTTTATTCAAGGTTATCCTCTATTACATGAGACATACCATAACTTTTGGGCCCTTTTTGGTGGGGGGAAGATTAATTACAGACAAGATTTTCGTGGACTCTTCTGCCAGAGCTGGCCACGAACCATCATCCTCAGCTATAAGCCACTTGAATAACTAGTAAAACATGTATCAGCCACAAATGCTTGATTTATTTAAGACTTTGTCACTCACTCTTCCTTGGTTACTTCTACTCTTCTTTATTTCTTCTGTGCATGTCCTGAGGCTTGAACTAAGGGTTTAGGTGCAATCCCAGAAAATATTTGCCCAGTTCTGCCACTTAAGCCAAAGCTCAACTTACAGCTGAATCAGGTTTCTGAAATCTGAGGACCATGTTTCAAAGCAGCCTGCACAGGAAATCCATGACACTCTTATCTCCAATGTACCACCCAAAATCTGGGAATGCTAGGACACAAACACACACACATCACACATACAAACACACACACACACAAACATACAACACACATGCACATACACATACACCCAAAGTCTCCTGGACTTTGCTTCTTGGGCTGGCCTTGAAACTTGATCCTCATATTTCTGCCTCATGAGAAGGCCTAGAGCCATGATCAACAAGCACCAGGTTTATGTTTAAATTTACAATTGGCCTTTCTTCTCTTCTCCTACAATTTTTTAGCACCAGGAATTAATCTCTGGGTCAACAAACAGGTTTTTTTTTTAGCTTTTCCGCCAAATACAGTGCTTTACAACTACAATCATATCTACACTGGGTAGATGGGGGTAAGAGTTGCATTTACATTCTTGCCCAGTCTAGCTTTGAACCTTGATCAACTAGGAATACACATATGAACAAAAACCCATGCTCATTTTGAAACTTTACTTTTCTCTTTTCCCATCATTTTTAGTTTGTGCTTTTTTGTTTTTTGAAATGTGTGTAGAGGACTTCAACTTAGGGCTTAGGTGCTGTTCCAAGATTTCTGTTTGAGACTACCACTCAACAGCATGAGCCAAAGTACATATTGTAGCTTATTTTTGGTGGCAAATTATATATATATGACTCTCCTGCCTGGGATGGTCATGAACCGTGATCCTTAGATATCATCCTCCTGAGTACCTCGTATAGCATGTGTTATACCAAAAGTACTTCTCAAAAATAAAAGAAAGGAAAAGGAAAAAGATGAAAGGGAGAATAAACCATTCCAACCAAATATTTCATGGGCAATTTTGTCAAAGAAATTACCTTCTTTTTTTTTTTCCTTATTGGCAGGTGTCAAACCCGGAATATTGCCCATTTTAAACAAGTCCTTTACTACTTGAGTATGTCCCAAGCCTTTTTATTCACATGGTGTTTTTTAGTTTGTTTGGTTGGTAGTTTTTATTTTGTTTTTTTTTTTTTACTTTTTCTTTTTCTTTTTTGCAAGCATAGACCATGTTTAGCTAAGGTTGGTCTTCTACTTGTGATCCTCCTGTTTTTATCTCCTGAGTAGCTGAAATAATTGGTATATACCATCTCACCCAATGCAGCTCTTATTTGACTACTAGAGAAATTTTAAAAAAGAAGAAGCACCTCCTAATTATCTTCATAATCCCCATGACAAAAATGAGAATGTATTTATAGTAATTTTATTCATGAAGAGAAAGGCAAAAAATCCTAAACAAAAGAGATTATGTATCAGAAATGTAGGACCATTTATATTTATCCTTTTTCCCTCTTTCCTATGTGTGTGTTTTCCTGAAGATATAACACAGGCTTCACCAATGATAATCAAGTTATTCTAACATCAAGCTGCAACCCCACTTACATAGATAAAATTTAGAAAACCTAATGTAATTTATCACACTGAGAAACGAAGAAATCCCATATATTCATCTGAACAGATGATGATACAAAAGTATTTAATATTTTTAATATTACTGAAAACTCTAAAACTGAAAGAAAATAGCTTTAGCGCATGTAGAATGTCTATCAAACTCATACACTGTTTTCTTTATTTAGCTGACGTATTTTTGATGTAATCAAGAGATAAATTTGTTTTCAGTGATGAATAGGATGACACATTTGATGTTTTAACGAAGAAGAAGAAGAAGAAGAAGAAGAAGAAGAAGAAGAAGAAGAAGAAGAAGAAGAAGAAGAAGAAGAAGAAGAAGAAGAAGAAGAAGAAGAAGAAAGAAAGAAAAAAAGAAAGGAAGAAAGAAAGAAAGAAAGAAGAAGGAGGAGGAAGAGGAGGAGGAAGGAGTAGGAGGAGGAAGGGGGAGGAGGAGGAGGAGGAGAAGGAGGAGGATGAGAAAGGAGGAGAAGGAGGAGGAGCTGGAGGAGGAGCTGGAGGAGGAGGCTGAGGAGGAGGAGGAGGAGGAGGAGGAGGAGGAGGAGGAGGAGGAGGAGGAGGAGGAGGAGGAGGAGGAGAAGAAGAAGAAGAAGAAGAAGAAGAAGAAGAAGAAGAAGAAGAAGAAGAAGAAGAAGAAGAAGAAGAAGAAGAAGAAGAAGAAGAAGAAGAAGAAGATCACAATGGAAGGGAAACACTAATTTGTAAGCAAGATGACATGGTAGTCTTCATAAAAATTCAAACATGTTTACAGGTATACACTAATAACTTTTCAGTAAGTTGGTTTAACATGAAGTCAACCAATGAAGAAATAAAAAAAAATCTCTGCAAGGAATTTGTAGCTCAGTGGCAGAATATTTGCCTATTATATGTGAAGGGACCTTGATAAATCTCATGCAAAATTCAAAACAGAACAAATATTTAAAAAAAATAATGAAGAAAGGACAATAACGCACAGGGTTTGGGGCAAGTAAGTGGTTTACTTCCAAAATAGAAGTAGCAGCAGATGATTTTGGTGGCACATACTTGGAATCCAAACTTCCATTTCTTTGGTGGTTCAAATGTTCAAGGCCAATCAGCTAAAAAGCACAACAAATAAACAGGAGGACGAGGAGGACCATGAGAGAAGAAAAAAATAGAGATCTGAAACAAATTAAACTTCATCTGGATGGTGGAAAGAAGTCTGTCAACTATATTGTTTTCTTTAAAATAAGTTTCTACCTTTTACACCATATGAGGACACAGCAACAATTGAGCACATTAAAACTGGTGAAGCCGACCTCTCTGTACCTTGAATTTTCTAGGTTCTAGGTCTTGTCCTTCAGAGTATCTGTTGACTACAAATAACTTGCTCTAAGCTATTGGACCTGGTCTTAAGGAGTTTTGTTATAGCATCAAAATGGAATTGAAACACCCAGATACACCTTTTTCCCTAAAGGAAATACTCTTCCTGTAGCTGTAGGAAAGACGGATGTATTTGATAGTCAGAGAGTTCAAGCTGAGGGCCTCCAATTTGCTAGGCAGTGGTTCAACCATATAAGTCCCCTACTCCAGCCCTTTTCCTTCACTTTGAACATATCAACAAACTGCCTTATGTATTTCAAGCTTTCTGCTGTTGACTATCTGATAAGAAACTATCATGGGTATGATGATGCTCTATTTTCTCTCACTCCTATAGATGTTAGTAACCCAATCCATGTTGCTGTATGGCATAGGGCATTTTGACATTATCAGAAGATTCTGAAGCGATAGCATTATTCTTTTGACACCAGTCACTCCAGGTTTAAACAAAAAAGTTATTGAATATCTTGAGTAAATTGGAGAGGTCTTTAAAAGCCAAAAGTTAGAGCAGCTTTTCAGATTATGAATGATATGTAGCATCCTACTAGATTTAATTTCTTTTTTTTTTAATTGTATTTTATTTTATTTGAGAACATACTGTACAGAGGGGCTACAATTACATGGGCAGAATAATGCATACATTTCTTACCAAGCATTGCAGCCTCCTCCTTTGTTTACCCTTCACTTCCCTTCCCCGCCTCCCCCCTCCCCCCACCCAATTTTACCCCCCTCCCCCCACCCAATTATACCCCCCCACACACCGACATTGTAAAGCTGGTTTTGACATGACATTTTGTACTTCTCATTGTTGCAACAGGTCCACCTGAATCCTTAAACGACTTGTTTGTCCCCATCTCCTCCACATGTTATACTGACATCAAATATAGTGAAAGCGGGGGTTACACTGTGGGGGAGGGACATACAAAGCAACAAAGAAATAATCTTATAAATGCGTTAGAAACACATGCATGAAAGAAACGAAAATATTAAAATACATATTTAAGGGTTCATTTTCCTAACATCACATTATCTGACCTTTTCCGCTTGACTCATACCTATACTAGATATTGAAAATAAGGGAAACCATGGGACCTATGCTTCTTTGGGCCTGGCTTACTTCACTTAATATAATTTTTTCCAAGCCTTTCCATTTCCTAACAAATGGGGAAATGTCATTCTTTCTGATGGAGGCATAAAATTCCATTGTGTATATATACCACATTTTCTTGATCCATTCATCTACTGAGGGGCATCTGGGTTGGTTCCATGTCTTAGCTATGGTAAATAATGCTGCAATAAACATAGGTGTGCTGGTAGCTTTAGTGTGGTCTTGTTTGTATACATTTGGGTAAATGCCCAAAAGTGGGATTGCTGGGTCATAGGGGAGATCTATGTGAAGTCTTTTGAGGAACCTCCATACTGCTTTCCAAAGTGGTTGAACAAGTTTACATTCCCACCAACAATGAAGTAAGGTTCCTTTCTGTCCACATCTCATCCAGCATCTGTTGTTGTTAGAGTTCTTGATTTTTGCTGTTCTAACTGGAGTGAGGTGATATCTCAATGTTGTTTTGATTTGCATTTCTTTTATGGCTAGGGATGTTGAACATTTCATCATGTGTCTATTGGCCATCCTTCTTTCTTCTTCAGAGAAGCTTCTCTTTAAGTCTTTCGCCCACTTATTTATTGGGCAGTTGTTTCTTTGAGGATTTGTTGTTGGGTGGTTTAATTTTTTGAGTTGCAAGTATATTTTAGATATGAGACCCTTGTCCGTTGTATGGCTAGTAAAGATCTTCTCCCAATCGGTGGGCTTTCTATTGATCTTGCCAGCTATGTCATTTGCCCTGCAGAAGCTCTGCAATCTTATGCCATCCCATTTGTCCAACCTTTCTTTGATTTGTTGTGCTTCTGGGTCTCTATTCAGAAAATTTCGACCTGAGCCAAGGAGACCTAGGGTTTCTCCTATTCCATCCTGTAATATTTTCAGAGTGTCTGCTTTGAGTTCAAGGTCTTTGATCCATTTGGAGTTGATTCTGGTGCAGGGTGATATATAAGGATCTAGCTTAAGTTTTCTACATGTAGTTAACCAATTTTGCCAGCACCATTTACTGAAGAGGCTGTCTTTCTTCCATTCTATTGTTTTAGCTTCCTTATCGAAGATTAGATGGCTATAGGTCTGTAGGTTCATTTCTGGGTTTTCAATTCTATTCCATTGGTCCTGAGGTCTGTTCTTATGCCAATACCAAGCTGTTTTGATTACTATGGCTTTATAGTAGAGTTTGAAATTTGGTATTGATATTCCTCCAGCAGTGTTCTTTCCGTTGAGGAGCGTTTTTGCTATTCGGGGTCTTTTATTGTTCCATATGAATTTTTGGATTGCCTCCTCTATTTCCTTGAAGAATGAGGGTGGAATTTTGATAGGTATCGCGTTGAATTTGTAGATAGCCTTGGGAAGTATTGCCATTTTCACGATGTTAATCTTGCCAATCCAGGAGCATGGGAGGTTTTGCCATTTTTTAAGTTCTGTGTTGATTTCCTTTTTCAAGATTTTAAAGTTTTCATCATAGAGGTCCTTCACTTCTTTGGTTAAATTAATTCCTAGGTATTTTTTTTGTGGGGCTATTACAAATGGAGTTGCTTTTCTAATTTCAGCCACACTTTTCTCATTGTTGGCATATAGAAAAGCCATTGATTTTGGGGGGTTAATTTTATAACCTGCTACTTTGCCAAAGTTTTGAATCAGCTTGAGTAATTTGGGAGTGGAGTCTATGGGATTCTTTAAATACAAGATCATGTCATCTGCAAAGAGGGAGAGTTTTATTTCTTCTTTCCCTATTTGGATCCCCTTTATGTCTGCATCTTGTCTTATTGCTGTAGCTAGGCATTCTAATACTAGATTGAAGAGAAGTGGAGAGAGTGGGCATCCTTGTCTTGTTCCTGAGTTAAGAGGAAATGGCTTTAGTTTTTCACCATTGAGTATAATGCTGGCTGTAGGTTTGTCATATACAGCCTTTATTGTATTGAGGAATGTTCCATGGATTCCTAATTTTTCCAGAACCTTCATCATAAAGGGGTGTTGTATCTTGTCGAATGCTTTTTCTGCTCCTGTTGATGTGATGAATAATATTAATTGATTTGCTGCCTGTCATCTGAATTTCAATTGTCCTATGATGACAAACCAACAATACTGAAGAGAATTGCCACTCTTCCATCCATTCTCCTCTGCTTCCTGCCGAAGAACTCCCGTTCCAGCATGATCACACACAATGAATCTATGGTTGCCTTTAGTTCCTCTTTCTTCCTGAGGAACAATGAGAGATGCTGGTAAGAGGAAAAAGCCCTTCCCTTTAGGTAGCTGGACAATAAGATCACAAATTCTATCTCAAATGAGAGTCAGGATTGGAGGAGGGTTGCTATCAGGATAGGTACCACTATTTGCAGAACATAATGCCATGTGCAGGCCTAAAAATAACATTCACAGATTACAAAGAAGTTTTTTTTTTTTTTCCAGAAAAAGTGTTCAGAGCCCTTTCATAACAAAACAACAGTACCAGTTCTTCAATTCAATTTCACGCTGGGGAATTCCACTTTGAATCCTTATCTACAAACTTGGACACTTCATCTAACAATCATTCATCATTTTGGATGACATTGACAATATCCATTGTTCATATAGGCATTTTAGTACTTTAAATTTTGGAGAAAAAAGGTCTAGGATGGGTCAAAAATTAAGGTTTTCCTTTTTGGTCAAAATTTACCTTTTTAGACTACAACCCACATAGTATTTAAAGAAAGGATGGATATGGGAGGAAATCGTGCAGTTCTTAGTTGTTTTCAAGTATACTTATTGAATCTTTCAGCTACTGAACCTGCTTAATTTGTGAGGTATACACACACACAAAAACACACACACATACACACATATATATGCATAGTATGCATGTATTTCACATATATATTACATATTAAATATATCATATAATATTTTATATGTAAAATATACACAATTTTGGAGATGGTATTTCATGGAATTCTCCGCCTTTGCTTTAAGACAATATTCTCCTCATCTCAGCTTCCTAAGAAGCTAGGATTATAGACCGGGGCTAGGTAAAAAGATTTCCTTTAAAATGCTGCAGAGAACCTGTCTTTAACTACCAAGAAACAGCAAGATACCAAGAAAATAGAATGACCAAGTGAAATAGAACACTTCATTCACTGGAAAACTTTCAAAATTTATTTTAGACAAAAATTAGAGTCAGTGTTAAGATCTATCCTTGAAAAACATTAATAAAAAATTAAAGACATATATAGATCCCAGTTGGAAGTGTGGAAGTAAGAGGAAGGCCCATCAGTTCAAGGCCTAGTACTGGTCCATAACCATACATTAAATGAAAATTAAATTTGTAAGCTAGAACTTGTTTTTTATCTTTTGTGTTCAGAGGAATGTCAGCATTATGTGTAAACAGAGTGCTATACAAGGAATCCTTCTGGGTCATACAGTAGTTATTACATGGCTCTGTGTAGACATTCAGCTTTCTAATGATTTTCTTACATAAATCAATCAATATTAATTAAGTGCCATGAAGAATGCTAAACCTCAATTTTGTACCCATCTCCATCCTTGTTCTCCCTATTGCCCAGCAGTTTCTGTCACAGTCAGCATAACTGTAGCTGGCACATGGAACAGACATGGACTCGATGGATCCTAACTGTGATATGATCCCAAATATAGCAAATACCAGAATCAATGAAATCCAAGCAGCTGTTCAAGGTGCCTAGTTGTATGAATGTCATCATCTTCCAATGGTCTCACCTGTCTCTGCCAGAAGCCTGTTAATGGCCTGTTATCATCAAAGCTCACACTGAAGTTTAACTTCTCAATGTAGCAGTGTCACGAGGTGAAACCTTTAATAGAGGATTCTGTCATAAATGTATTAATGCCATCTCATTAACTCTCAAGGGACTAACATGATCACTGTTAGCAGTTGTAAAAAGCACTGTAAGCCCCTTACTCACTCTCATTCTAGAACATGCCATGATTCCGAGATCCTACATGATGTGATGCACCTAGGGGCCTTGTCCCATGCACTACCATGCTATTTAGAGTTTCCAGCCAACACTATTATGAATGATATAGACCTCTTATTCCTTATGAAGTAAGGAATAAGAAGTATTCCTTATGAATTAAGCTTCGGGTTTTTGTTAAATCATGACAAATGGGCTGAGATGCTATAGTTTAATGTCTTTTCCATAGAACTGAGTATAAAACTGAAGGCCTTTCACTTACTAGGCCGATATTTTACCACTTGAGCCCTCCAGGGTTCCAACCCTTTTTTCTTTTACAGTTTGCTTTCCATATAGGGTCTTGTGCTAACTTCACTCAAGCCAGCCGCAGAATCCAATCCTCCTATACCTCTGCCTCTCAGTAGCTGGGATTATGGGCCTGTAATAGCACACTTTGCCACTTAAGAAGGCACTATTCTTTTGGGGAAAGATGATACAGACCACTGAGTTGCATGTGTGTGTATGTATTCATGGAAATTGGTCATGGTGATTTATTTAGTACTGAGGGTGAATATTCCTGGATGATCTGTATTCTTAATTCCTTTCACACCAAAGAAATTGCTTCTCTGGATGCTAGTGAATCACAGCTGTCATCCTAGCTCAGAATGCTGAGATTTGAGGATCATATTTTGAAGCCAGGTGAACCAGGAAAAGTCCATGACACGCTTATCTTCATTTAAACACCAAAAAATCACAAGTGGAGCTGTGGTTTAAGTAATAGAGTACTAGCCTTGAGGAAGAAAAATAGAAATAACAACTGTGCTCTGATCAAGTTTCAGGACCAGCACCCACACAAAATCTCCAGATAGCACTTGGGCTATTACAATGAGCTTTTGTGCTATTGCAAGACACAATGAGATGTACAAGTCATTATGTTGAAAAATGAACTTCACAACTTAGGTGAGGGGAGGAGGGGGAGCAGAGGATTCGGTGGGGGGACAGGGGAAGGATGGGAAGGGATGGGAAGAGGAAACAAAGGAGGAGGCTACAATGCTTGATAAGAAATGTACTCAATATCTTGCCCATTTAATTGTAACCCCTCTGTACAGTATTTTCACAATTGAAAAAAGAGAAAAAAGACACAATTATACATAATGAATTATCTCTACAGGACAGTTGCACTATAAAATTCTAGTATTACTTCATAACATATGTTCTTTCTGGATCATCTTTTTGCTCCATTGTTTCTCTGAGAATGATGTCTTGATTTGGAAATAGAGGTGAAAAATTCAGTGATGAATTTGGCCTCTGGATCCTACCCTCATCCATTATTGACATGTTCTCTCTTTTTATTTTTTGGCAGTCCTGGGGCATAAACTAAGGGTCTGGGGCATAAACTAAGAAGGCTGAGCTTCTTTTTTGCTCAAGGCTAGCACCATCCCACTTGAGCCACAACACCACTTCCAGCTTTTTCTCTTTATGTGGTACTGAGTAATTGAACACTGGGCTTCATGCACGCTAGGCAAGCACTCTACCACCAATCTACATTCCCAAATGTTCTCTTTAAAAAATGTCTTACCTGTTTACCTCTATCCCATCTCTGCAGCCAGTGCCAGTGCTCTTGAACCTATTTGTTTAACTCTTAACTGCCTTTCATTCACTGTAACAGGCAAATTATTTTCTATTCCATTGAAAGAATTATCTTTCACTTTCTTAAACTGCACACTTGATCAGCTAAAATCAAACAACAACTCAATATTACCAGTGTTTGAAATTGAAGACACATAGAATAATCAACAGCTAATAATAAATAGCTAATAATCTACCGAAGTCAATGCACAACAACCCAGATGCTTGCCAAGTCTTTTATTTTTCGCTAACCCTACAATATGCTCTGGTAGATAACAAATTTAAAGTCTACAGATATAATTAGTTCCCACAAGAGTTGGTTATGAGTTACTTCCAAGGAGTGAGTGCAAATTAAGGACTTTCTAGAAGTCAGTAACAGAGTGAATGAAACACTAAGGAGGATATATTTGTCAAGAAATCATGGGAGTATTTAGGAGCTGACAACAGTGGCTGTATGATAGGTGACCAGACAGCAGAAACCACAATCTTACAGCTAGAGGACCTAAATCCTCCCAGGCATCCTTTAAGTTTGGAATAGGTCCACACATTTCATAAGAGACTATAGCCTGGTGGCCCCCTGCTAAAAACTGAGCAACTGCTACAGAAAAACCACACGCAAAGTACTAGCACAAACTTGTAGCCTACAAAAGTTGGTATTCAGTGAGTAAACATTAGATTTCTGGTATCTTGCCACACAACATGACAAAAACATCTCTCAGAATGCTGGTGGCTGACATGTGTAATCCCAGCTACATAGGAATCTGAGATCTGAGGATCAAGATTCAAAGGGATCTCAAGCAGCAATGTCTATGATACTCATATTGACAATAAATAGAAAAAAATACTGGAAATGAGTATGGCACAATACCCTAAGTTGAAGCCCAAGTACCATCATACACACATACACACAAACACACATTGAAAAATGAAAACATTTGTTAAAAACAACCTGGTATTTTCTTTGCTGTGTGTAAAACTTTAACATGTCTTAAACTTTTCCTTGTGCTTGAAGAAATTTATTAAAATTCTATAACTACACAAGTACACAAATGTGTTGACCATACACTTTTTATATACTATATTGCAATTTTTACTGCAAACAGAGGACCTTTCCTACTAATTTAATCTAATTATTGGAGAAACAATCTCATATCTTGATATTTCTCACAATACCTTAGTTGGAATTAAACATAATGTTCTTAATTAATCAAAAGGAAAAACGTACACTACATCTAAAAGGACATTCAAGTGAAATCAATTGATTGCAGCACTTAAAAATATTTTATGCTGGGGCTGGGAAGGTGGCTCAGTGGTAGAGCACTTGCCTTGCATGCCTGAGGCCCTGGGTTCGATTCCTCAGCACCACATAAGCAAAAAGAAGAAAAAAGCCAGAAGTGGCGCTGTGGCTCAAGTGGTAGAGCGCTAGCCTTGAGCTGAAGAGCTGAGGGACAGTGCCCAGGCCCAGAAGTTCAGGCTCTACGACCGGACCCCCCAAAAAAATATTTTATGCCAAATGACTACAAGATTCTGATTAAAACTGAAAATTTTGAAGTGTTCTAAATTTCTGCTTCATTTAGACAAAGTACTTAAAGATGTCTTTGATTTTCCATAAAGATATCGTATCCAAAAATTTTCTATATTGTAGAAATTAGTTAACTATAGGCTACCTATAAATTCACATAGATGTTTCTCAATTCACTAGAGCAAAAGAACTATAAATTCTGACCTACATCTATAAATATCCCATGAAATTATCTAGAACATTCCACTTTTCTCAGAACAATGAAAGCTGCCAACAAAGTCGCTAATAGTGAGAGAAGAAAAAAGAGCATGTTTGTGATGGCTGAAATTTTACAAAAGACTTATTCGCATATGGGTACACACACAAAGCCATACAATGTTCAAGTTTACCTGGTAAGAAAAAGAACTCACCCCACAGAGAGAGAAAGACAATTGGCAGGAGGAAGATAGACTGAAGAATTACCTGAATGCATATCTTCTCACGTTTCCATCCATTTGCTTTGTGGAGTTTTCCTGGTGTCCCATTTCTCACTAAGTCAGACCTCAGTCATCCCAGCGGAATCAGTGGCACCCAGGTCTCAGGTAACACCATTACTCTGCTCTCCCTGTGCAAAAACCACCAACTAAATGAAAAAGAAAGCAAAGTGGATTTCAGGGTCACATAAAAAAGAACCACACACACACACACACACACACACACACACACACACACACACACACACACACAGAACCACCTGCTTGGGGAGAAAGAAAACGTGTGTGTGTGTTTGTGTGTGTGTGTGTGTGTGTGTGTGTGTGTGTGTGTGTGTGTGTGTGTGGTTTGTGTGTTGGTAGTGGTACTTAAACCCAGGACTTGGGAACTATCCTTTAGGTACTACCCTTTAGCTTTTTTGCTCAAGGCCAGTGCTCTACCACTTGAACCACACTTCACTTTTAGCGTTTTAGTCATGAAGACAAGAGTATCGTAATGTTTCCTACCCAGGCTGGCTTTGAACCTTGATTCTTATATCTCAGCCTCCTAATAGCCAGAATTACATTAATGAATGGCATCTGTGACAGACCAATGTATTGACTTCAAACCCCAATACCAGCCCAAAAACCAAAAGCAAAACCAAACTTTATAGCATATAAATATACTGATATCATATTAAACAAATAGAATGAAATGTGGAGATCTTGGTAAATGATATCAGAGGATGATTATCATTATTAGTTTTTCTGGCTTAAAAAAACCTAAAATTACTTTTGTAAAAGTAAAATAACTACAGAAACCCCTGGTACCAAGGTATATGTTTCAAATAAAACACCTGTGGAGAACAAACTGAAAATGCAGAGGAAAACTAAGAATTTTAGAATTAAGTGATTGCTACACAGAAAGTATACATGATCATCTGTACCTTCAAACTCTTTCAATTAGGCTACATTACTGACACAAAAACTGTTCTTCTTCTCATTACTTCTCATTTAAAAAACAAGTCTACTTTATTCTCTTTAGGAATGCTTTGAATATTTGATTCACTTTTCCCAAAATGTCACTAAAGAAACTCAGTCTTTCAACAACTCCAAATTTTTTATCTTAGCATTTAAATAATTATGTCATGTATCTTCTTTGGGTTGGGAGTATCAGAACAACTTTTAACTTGTTCTTTTAACTTGTTTGGAAGGTGTATTTTCACAAAAGAGGACAGGGAAACACTTAGTAGATCACCTGATTTAAATGTAAGTGGCTAAAGCTACCAGGACAACTATGTTTATTGCAGCATTATTTACCATAGCTAAGATATGGAACCAACCCAGTTGCTCCTCAGTAGATGAATCTATCAAAACAATGTGATAGACATACATATATATATCTATATATAATGGAATTCTATGCCTCCATCAGAAATACTGATATTGTCCCATTTGTTAGAAAATAGAAAGACTTGGAAAAATTATATTAAGTGAAGTAAGCCAGGAGCTAAGTAACATAGGTCTCATGTTTTTCCTTATTTGCAATAGCTAGTATATATCTTGGACAAGCAGAAGTAGTCAAAAGCTATGTACATATGACCATATAAGATGATGTTAAGCAAAATTAACCCCAAGATAGGACACACGTGGTTTTTTTCTTTCTTGCTATAGTTTTAAAGGTATTTATAATATACTATGTGATTTTTTATTTCTTTGGTATGTTCTTCCCCATGGTATAACCTCTGTTTTCACTCTGCTGATTCTGGTGCCCTGCATCTTATATATACATTTTTCTAATTTGGGGAGGGGAATGAAAAAAAAATTAAAATGCTTAAATATGGATACCGATTAACCCATTGTAACAATAAGATGTACAAGACACTAAATCGAAAACGAACTTTACAACTTTGCGCATGGGGGAGGGAATGGAAGAATTAGGAAGGTGGGTAGGGAAAGGATGGTAGGGGATAAACAATGCAGGGGATAAAAATGCTCCGTAGGAAATGTAGTCATTACCTTACTCATGTATCTGTAATCCCTCTGTACAGTATCTTTACAATAAAAATATATTTTACTAAAAGAAAAACAATAAATTTAAGTGCTAACTTACTCAAGCGGCTGAGATCTGAGGACAATGGTTTAAAACCAGCTCAGGCAGGAAAGATAGAGACTCTTATCTCTAACTGAAAACCAAAAAGCTGGAAGATGTGACTCAAGTGGGAAGGTGCTAACCTTGAATAAGCAAAAATCGGGGGTGGGGACAGAGGACACCACACAGGGCCTAACTTCAAACCCAGTGACCACCACACATATACACAAAATTCTAACTAACAGCAATTCATATATACATCATCTGAACTGCCTAATTGGAAATATGCATAAGAATCTAAAAATATTTCATTTTAAGAAATACATTTTAATACATTTTTACTGTAAAAATACTGTATATAGGTGTTACAGTTACATGAGCAAGGAAATGAGTACATTTCCTATCAAGCGTTGTTGCTTCCTTCTTTGTTTTTCCCCTACCATCCCTTCCCTTCCACCTCCACAACTACACTCCTCCTCCCTCCCCCACCTAAATTGTAAAGTTCGTTTTTCTACATAGTGTCTTGTACATCTCATTGTTACAATGGATCAACCGGAATCACTATTTAAGCATTTTGTTTTTTTCCTCCCCTCCCAGGGCACTGGCATCAAATACAGTGAAAATAGGGGTAATACTGTAGGGAAGGAGCATACAAAGAAACAAAAAAATCACATGGTACATTATAAATATGTTAGAAAAAATCGCAAGGGAATAAAACAACCTTTGTCGCTATCTTGGGGTCTTAACACGTCTTATCTGGTCATAAGAAATACATTAAAAAAAAGAAATACATCAACACAAATTTTTATATTTGCAAAATCCACTATTATTTGGGAACATGACATAATGTTTGAAAACTAAGCAAATAAAGGTTGATCCAAATATACATATACCTCTTTCAATTGCACACTTGTAATTTTCCCTTGGATTTTAAGAACAAGATAGTGTTGTTTACATCCTAATGAAAACCAGATGACCCAACTAGTCACAAACACATCAAGATAACAAACAAGGAATGTGTAAGAACTATTTTTTTGGAATCCTTGCTGAATGGTCTAATTTTCGATTTCAGTGTAATTTCCCTTTCAGTACAATATGTAATTGGGAATTACAGAATTCCAACCTGTAAGTTTAATGTTCGGGATTTTGTGTTTCTCTCTCTCTCTCTCTCTCTCTCTCTCTCTCTCTCTCTCTCTCTCTCTCTCTCTCTCTCTCTCTCTCTCTATTTAGGATTGTGCCCATAAATACTAAAGCATTATTTCTATAGTTTTGTAGTGTCATATATATATTTTTCTGAATAGAAAAATTAATAAACTATGTTCAATAAGAGATCCAAATGAGTTTTGTTATATATTTGACCACCAAGGAATTCAATTATGCAAAAATATTTGGTACATTACATATATTTATACCCATGTAACTGCTGCTGTTTACAAGTATTCTGTAGTTTTTCCCAACATTTTCAATCATGGTTAGAAATTGTACATAGTTGCCAAGCACCAGTGGGTCACGCCTATAATCCTAGCTACTCATGAGGCTGAGAGAAAAGATTGCGGTTCAAAACCAGCCCATGCAGTAAAGTCCATGCGACTCTTATCTGCAATTAACCACCTGAAAACCAGAAGTGGCATTGTGGCTCAAGTGGTAGAGCACCAGCCTTAAGCTGAATCGCTGAGGGACAGTGCCTTCATCCAGAGTTCAAGCCCCAAGACCATAAAAACAAAAACAAACACAAAATTTCTTTAATATGGTCAAAACAGAGATAATAATTCTGGGAATATATTGGCTGGCATAGTTAATTCTTCCTTAAGCAAAAGTACTTTGTGTTTGGATTTAGAAACCCTATTATTAGATCATTTTTCCATAATATCATTTTCGTGCAAGTTAAAGTGTTTGGGCTAAAAAAAGGAAGCTTTGTGATTGTTATGAAAATTTGTCATAAAGCATCACTGCAACTGAAGAGTGATCTCTTTTTTGGTGAAGTTCTTCACATGACTCAATGATTAAGTCGTCTAAGATGACATACATTCACTCACAACCTTTCAACAAATCAAAGCAGTCAGACTGAGCATGGTGGTTATTACTAGTTTGGAATGTAGTATGCAAGATGGAATAGGAGGAACCTGAGGGGAGGCTTCAGACCACAGCAACTCACTTGGGTTGAACTCATGTCCCTGATGAATTGATGTTGAAGCCCTCACCACTAAGTTTCCAAGGTTATGCTGTAGGAAAATCCCTTCCCTGCAACAGCTGTATAGTGAGGGAAAGCCTGTCTTATCAAGTTCTACCAATATATTTTTTTTCTAGACCATGACTATATATAGCTAGATTAATCAAAACCTAAAAATCTGAAACATTCCAGTATGCTGGAATAAACTTTTCTTTCCATCCTACATTCAGATGTAGGGAGAATTTAAAAAGACGTTCTGGGGCTGGGTTATACTTAAGTGAGAGTATTTGCCTAGCAAATTAAACATCCTAGGTTCAATCATCAATAACACAAAAGAAGAGACAATATCAGATAGGTGGCAAAGCCCAAAAAGTGGAAAGTAATTCAAGTAAAACTCCTGAAATACGGACAGATTCTCCTGGTATGTGTCAGGGAAGTTAGAAGAAAGGCCACCCCCTTCACCTGCCATAGCTACCAAGTGTGTTAGAACTGGACCAATAAAACCTCAGGCAATCAACACTGAAGAAACAAAATCATAAAGGTTGTGGTTTGCTGCAGGGTATTGAGGGAGGCAGGAGGGAGAATTGGGAGAAGGAAGACTGGTAATGCCAGCAGCAACATAGGTAAAATCGTCAGAGGCATGATCTTGTGTAGAACTTGGAGAGATGTATATGGGACACAGGAGCAATTCCATTGACATACAGCTGCTGTATGTTAAAATGAACCATTGTCAAACTCTACTATAAAGCCATAGTAATCAAAACAGCTTGGTATTGGCATAAGAACAGACCTCAGGACCAATGGAATAGAATTGAAAACCCAGAAATGAACCTGCAGACCTATAGCCATCTAATCTTCGATAAGGAAGCTAAAACAATAGAATGGAAGAAAGACAGCCTCTTCAGTAAATGGTGCTGGCAAAATTGGTTAACTACATGTAGAAAACGAAAGCTAGATCCTTATATATCACCCTGCACCAGAATCAACTCCAAATGGATCATAGAACTTGAACTCAAAGCAGACACTCTGGAAACATTACAGGATGGAATAGGAGAAACCCTAGGTCTCCTTGGCTCAGGTCGAAATTTTCTGAATAGAGACCCAGAAGCACAACAAATCAAAGAAAGGTTGGACAAATGGGATTGCATAAGGTTGCAGAGCTTCTGCAGGGCAAATGACATAGCTAGCAAGATCAATAGAAAGCCCACCGATTGGGAGAAGATCTTTACTAGCCATACAACGGACAAGGGTCTCATATCTAAAATATACTTGCAACTCAAAAAATTAAACCACCCAACAACAAATCCTCAAAGAAACAACTGCCCAATAAATAAGTGGGCGAAAGACTTAAAGAGAAGCTTCTCTGAAGAAGAAAGAAGGATGGCCAATAGACACATGAAGAAATGTTCAACATCCCTAGCCATAAAAGAAATGCAAATCAAAACAACATTGAGATATAACCTCACTCCAGTTAGAACAGCAGAAATCAAGAACTCTAACAACAACAGATGCTGGAGGGGATGTGGACAGAAAGGAACCTTACTTCATTGTTGGTGGGAATGTAATCTTGTTCAACCACTTTGGAAAGCAGTATGGAGGTTCCTCAAAAGTCTTCACATAGATCTCCCCTATGACCCAGCAATCCCACTTTTGGGCATTTACCCAAATGTATACAAACAAGACCACACTAAAGCTACCAGCACAACTATGTTTATTGCAGCATTATTTACCATAGCTAAGATATGGAACCAAACCAGATGCCCCTCAGTAGATGAATGGATCAAGAAAATGTGGTATATATACACAATGGAATTCTATGCCTCCATCAGAATGAATGACATTTCCCCATTTGTTAGGAAATGGAAAGGTTTGGAAAAAATTATATTAAGTGAAGTAAGCCAGGCCCAAACAAGCATAGGTCTCATGGTTTCCCTTATTTGCAATATCTAGTATAGGTATGAGTCAAGCGGAAAAGGTCAGATAATGTGATGTTAGGAAAATGAACCCTTAAATATGTATTTTAATGTTTTCATTTCTTTCATGCATGTGTTTCTAACGCATTTATAAGGTTGCTTTGTATGTCCCTTCCCCACAGTGTAACCCCCGCTAACACTATATTTGATGTCAGTATAACATGTGGAGGAGATGGGGACAAACAAGTCATTTAAGGATTCAGGTGGACCTGTTGCAACAATGAGAAGTACAAAATGTCATGTCAAAACCAACTTTACAATGTCGGTGTGGGGGGTGGAGGGGGGTATAATTGGGTGGGGGGAGGGGGGAGGCTGGGAAGGGAGGTGAAGGGTAAACAAAGGAGGAGGCTGCAATGCTTGGTAAGAAATGTATGCATTATCCTGCCCATGTAATTGTAGCCCCTCTGTACAGTATGTTCTCAAATAAAATAAAATTAATTAAAAAAATGAACCTTTGCAAGCTAACATCTCAATTGATAGACATATACCTTCAGTAAGAATATATGTATGGATATATCCAAAAATAGGAAGAAAGTAATACCACAGAGCATAAACAGTTCAACTTGAGCAAAGTATTGGTCCCAGCTAATACACCAGAATGCTGCTTCCTTACCTCCCTTCCATGTATTCTCTGGACATGGTTATAATGTGTATGGCTTGGAAGTGAACTAAAGATAACTGGTGCTGGGTAGAAGAACCTTATTTTTTATTATGGAAGCTTGCCATTTTTATAACATGGTAATTGGATTTAACACAATCAAAGTACCATAGTAACTGATCTCCCCTTCCTAGATGAATGAGCAAATATTAATGATTAAATATTAATAACAGCATCCTTGTACATATCGAAATGACACTGCCTGGCTGCTTTGGCATCTCCCTCTATGGAGCTCTCACCATTCAAACGTAACAGATTTGGTAAAATATTGTTAGGTTGAG
The DNA here is from genome assembly GCF_024711535.1 of Dipodomys merriami. NCBI lineage: Eukaryota > Metazoa > Chordata > Mammalia > Rodentia > Heteromyidae > Dipodomys > Dipodomys merriami. Next base: position 2,605,884 of record NW_027203004.1, read on the forward strand.
ATTTACTTGCCTTCATTCAGTCATCCAGTGATTGTGGGATATGTTTTTTTGTTTTGTTGTTTTGATTTTTTTCCCTTCCTGCTCCCGTGCCTCCATTTTCAAATGATTTTTAGCTGAAGATCAATAAGAGGATGAGTACTTAGAACTGTCCCACTGATGGAAGGAAATATTCATGTGAATGTACACACAAAAGCACAAAACCCTTAATCCTCCTTTTGGTTCCTTCAGAGAGAAGGCTGTTGGGAACATACTTGCCTTGAAAGGGGCCATCTGGCCATGGTACCTGGACTGACAGGGACCAAGAAGATGGAGGACTAGGAGGTGAAGAACAATAAGCCTTTGGGCAGGGAATTTTTGTAGCACCTAGAAGCTGTGTTCAAGCCCCAGCACTAGAAGAAGAAAGAGGTAAAGAAAAGGAAGAGGAAAAAACAAGGACCTAGTGTTTGAGTGCATTTACATATTACCTATGCCTCATGGGTAAAGGGGATATGAGTCTGTAACGCCAGATGTGGCCCATTCTAACTTCCTGTCTTCACAATAAACCTCTTCTCAGGTGCCAGAGAATTATGCCCCTTCCAGGTGAATAGTTAGAGTTCCTTTCTTCTAGTCTAAATTGTGGGGCATGGGAACTCTAACCTGCTAGGCTTAACCCCGACAGAGCACAGATGAGCATAGTACATGGAGAGAGACATACTTGACAGCACTGTTTCCAGTTAAGTGTGCCCAACCCCTTTCCTTGATCCCCTCTGCTAGGCTCCTTGTCCCATACTTCCCCCTCATCAGCCCACCTCCCGCCCCCACCTGCTGGCCCATGGTCACCCCGTGTTTCCTAAGCCCACCACCATGCTATGTGCCCTACTACCACTTTTGGATTGGACTGCTTCTTGAGGCCAGATACCCCCTCATAGCTGCATCCATTCTCCTGACCCAATCATCTCACAGCCAAACTTTTACCTCCACCCCACCTTTCTGGCCCCACCCCTTCCGGCCCCACCCCTTCTGGCCCCACTGCTTTCTCTTCACTGCCTGGCCCAGTCCTTCCCGTGGAAACACTTGCATGGGATGGGAAATGTGTACTTGCCCAGCACTCACTACACAATGCTAGTTGCCAGAATATTCTGAACATGAGCTATAGCTGCCACAGAGAAGGAAGGCCCAGGTCAGAGTCAGTCCCTCCTACCTGCCTGGCTAAGGCCTGGACAGCCCCAGGGCTCTCTGTTTTACCTGAGTTCACTGGCAGTTGCAGGGATGGAGATGCAGACATTGCCTCAATCTCCTCAACCAGTGCTGCATCTTCCTGAGGGATCTTCAGCTTCACTATCTGGATCTCCATCCTTCTACTGAGTGTTGGCCCAGCCACAGATAATATCCCATGAGGACTGTGATTTGATGTTACAGAGCCCCCTCTCCTAACCCACTCTCTTTTTCATTTTCTTCTCTGCTCCCTTGTGGGAGCCTCCCATCTAAGCTCAGTTTCAACTGAAGTTTGCCCATACACTCATCCTGGGCCCCAATATCCCCTGCCAGGTTCCCCCTTCCACCACCACCAGGCCCACCCACATCCTATGCTCTTCATCACACTGCCCACCCATACCCCATTTTCTGGCCCTCCATTGTCCCACAAACTTTCGTTGGGTTAGAGATGTGTGGACCCAGTTGCCAAAGACAACCCTAGAAAACCCAGTTCCATGGTAATAGCGCCTCACTCCCACCAATCTCCTCTTCCCCACACCTGTTGTTCTGAACCTCACCCTAATCCCGGCCCTGCCCCTCTCAGTGTAAGAAGTTTCATGGGTGAGGGGATGTAGCTCCTCCATTGATGGAAGATAGGAGCTTAGAGTTCACCCCATCCCCTCATGGTCATGGTCTCAGTAGTCACCGTTTCTATGAAGCAACTGATGGAGGGATTGGAGCTGAGGAAGCTGCCACCTTTCCCACCTCTGCATCTGTTCAGGGACGTGGTCCTCCAGGGCCTCTTAGGCTTCACCAGCCAGCCAACTTCCAATTAAAAGGTCAGTGTGGAGTCAACTGCTGGAGCCATCACCAAAGACCCAGATTCAATGTAAGTGAGTGTTCTCCTCTCACCCCCCTCCATTGCCCTTTACTCCATTCTCTCCTGTGCCCCCCAGCAGGAGCCATCCCTGGGACAGGGTTCTTAAATGTTAAGTGGGCTGAACCCTTCTTCTTCTCTTCCTTTCTATTGCTAGGTTCCCAACCCATGTCCCTCTTCCTCACTACCCCCTACCACCCCCTTCCTCACCCCATGCTTCCCCTTCCCCCAACCAATTGTTTCCCCTGCCCACCCCAAACCATGCTTCCTCACCCTAGGGGCTCCCCTATCCTTTACTTTCCCCACACCATCCCCCATCCCTTGCTTCCCCTGCCACCCATTCCCACCTGCCCCCCATCCCTGCCCCTCCTGAGTGAAGGGATGTGTGTGGCATGCACATAGGTAGGCGATGCAATTGGACTGAACCAAGGTAAAACAGTCATTGGAGAAGGAAATCAGGGAATCAGAGTCTTCCCTGTCCACCATTCCACCTTGTAGCATGCTTAGTTCCTCAGTTCCACCACATCTGCTGGTACTGGAGTTAATGTTGCTGCCTTTTCAACAACACCATGGGGTACCACCAGTTTACTGATCAGTGTGGGCCCATCTGCAGGAGCCATCACTGGACAGCCCTGGATCAAGGTAAATGGGGCCTAATTCATCCCAGCTTTTCCCTTCTCCCTGCCCACCCTTATCCCCACTCACTTCAGACCCTGGTGTCCCGCCCACTCTTCCCCTCCCTGTCCACTTCCTGGCTCAACCCCTCCTGTGAGAACATGATTGGGTGAGGGGATATGTGTGTGTGTCAACTCACAACACACAGAAGTGGTACCAGACTGGTCTGAACCCAGTTGTGAAGGCCACAGACTCTGGATAAATTCATATTAATATTACTGAAACTTATATCACAATATAAGCAACATAGGTATTTTAAGGAATTGATCATTAAAGCCTTAGATACCTAATGGATGAAGAATGGAGTGTGCTCCACCTCCACTCCCAGCAATGGCTTGTAGAGCTCCAGGGTTCCTTGTTTTCTCCATTTCCACTGGCATTTATGGGACTGGAGATGCAGTCCTTGCCTCCCTCTCTCAACAGATTTTACGCCTGCCACAGCCACTTGGTAAGCCTCAGGGATCTTCAGCTATACTATATGAACTTCCTGCTCATTGTGCACCCAGCTGTGACAGCCATCCTCAGAGGACCCCACGAGGTAAGTGAGACCCCTGTCCTTGATTCTTTGTTTTTCCATTTTTACCTCTGACCCTTGTGGCAGCCATTCCAGGACAGCCCTGTTTTGAGATGATTTGGTCCCACCCCCTCTCCCAAACTCCCATACCATCTGCCAAGCCTCCCTTCCACCAGTTTGAGCTGGACATATGCTATAGCAGGTGCCAGAGAAAGAAGGCTGAGGATGGGATCTTCCCCACCTCCTCTCTTGGCTATGGCCTGTTTAGCTGAAGGTTATGGGGGTTATGTGTATTCACAATATGTTATTGGCTGCTTCATGCCAATTCACAATACCCTGAATACAGTATCCTCAAACTTGACATTCAAGTCAAACTCCATGAATTTATCCTACTATTCCAAATTACTAAAATTTACTGGACCTAGAAACCAAAAAAATAAAATCCACCTTGTTATTTTAGTAGCAATAGACATCATGAAAATAGATTTCCAGCTTTTGCTGGGTAGTTGGAGATAAGAATTTCAATCACTTTCCTACTCAGGCTAGCTTTCAGTTGTGATCCTCATATGTCAACTTTCTGATTAGCTAGTAATACACACATAAACCAATAACCAATGGCTCATTTGGAAACTATAATTTTCTCTTTCTCCCATCAATGATTTATTTATTTATTTATTTTATTATTGTGAAAATATCATACAGTGGGGTTACAATTACATGGGCAAGATAGTGAGTACATTTCTTATCAAGCATTTCTGCCTCCTCCTGTGTTTCTCCATACCATCCCTTCCCCTCTCCACCGCCACACTCCCAAACCTCCACACCCCCCTACCACCAGTCCTCGACCTCTCATCCCCCACCGCACCAAAGTCATAAAGTTCATTTTTCAAAATAACGTGTTGTACATCTCATTGTTGTAATAGGTTCACCTGTAACCCTATTCAAACAATTTGTTTTTTCCCTTCACAAATTATATCAACATCAAATACAGAGATATCAGGGCTTATAACATGGGGGAGGTACATACAAAGCAACACATAAATCATCTTATAAAAATGTTAGAAAAACTAGCAAGAAATAAAAATCATTTGGGTCCTTATCTTGGGGTTCATTTCACCTAACATCAACTTATCTGACCATTTCTGCTTGTCTCAAACATATACTAGTTATTGCAATTAAGGGAAACCATGGGACCTGTGTTTCTTTGGGCCTGGCTTACTTCACTTAATATAATTTATTCCAAGTCTTTCCATGTACTAACAAATGGGGCACTGCATTCTTTCTGATGGAGGCATAGAATTCCATTGTATAACGGGAAACAAAGGAGGAGGCAATAATGCTTCTTAAGAAATGTACTCATTACCTTGCCCATGTACTTGTAACCCCTCTGTACGGTATTTTCACAATAAAAAAATAAAAAGAATAAAAAAAATAAATAAATAAAAAAAGACTTACAGAGAAACTTGTCTGAAGAGGAAAGTAGGATGGCCAATAGACACATTTAGAAATGCTCAACATCCCTAGCCATAAAAGAAATGAAAATCAAAACAACATTGACAATCCACCTAACCCCAATCACAATGGCTATAATCAAGAACTCAAAAACAATAGATGCTGGAGGGGATTTGGACCAAAGAAACCCTACTGCATTGTTGGTGGGAGTGTAAACTTGTTCAACCACTTTGGAAAGCAGTATGGAGGTTCCTCCAAAGACTTCACATAGAGCTACCCTATGACCCAGCAATCCCACTTTTGGGCATTTACCCAAATGATCACATCCAAGACCATACTAAAGCTACCAGCACAGCTATGTTTATTGCACCATTATTTACCATATCTAAGATATGGAACCAACCTAGATGCCCTTCAGTAGATGAATGGATAAATCACACTTTTGCATGTAATTTATCATCTTAAGGAGAGTCTGCTTCTACATCTTTCATCCTATATGACAAACCCTTATTTTTTGTTTCTCTGTTTGCTGAATAAACGTATTCCTGGAAATAGGATACTCACAGCAAATCTGGGTTTAAATTTCACTTTTTACATTTCAAATATAATAAAAACTTTGTTTTTACTAGTCGTTTTCTAAAACTGAGTGATGTTCGTGCACACTGATATTTTGGTGCCTTTAAGTAAATTGAGACTTGATGTAGTTTTCGGGTCTATCCATTAGATTATTCATTTATAAACATGTGCATTGCAGTTTTTATTCATTTATTTATTTATTTTGTTGGTCTTGGGGCTGGAACTATGGGCTTGGGTGCTATCCCTCACCTCTTCAGCTCAATGAGAACTCACTGCTGCTTGAGCCACAGCACGATTTCCGGCTTTCTAGTGGTTTATTGGAGATAAGCGTCTCACAGACTCTCCTACCCAGGATGGCTTTGATCTCAGCCTATTGAGTACCTAAGATTACAGGCGTGATCAACTTACACTCGGCTTTTTAAAATTTATTTGTATAAAATAGTCCCCAAGGATTTACTTCAAATTGATAATGGGAGAGTTTTTCTTCCTGTTCCAAACTTTATATTTATTTCAGGAAAAGCACTAGAAATACATGTTGTTTACTTGAGCAACATAAAAGATGGAAACATATTTCTAAAGAGAATGGATTTATTGATTAAAACATAGAAAAGAGTTAAATTATCAGGTTTCAAGCTTGGTACTACATAAGTTTCATGAGAATGTAGCTCATGATGAGAATCAGAGATAAATTCATATTAATATTACAGAGATTTACATCACAATATGAGCAATATAGGTATATTAAGGAATTGGTCATTCAAAGCCCTAGATACCTAATGGATGAAGAATGGAATTCAAACAAGTAGAGGTAAGCAATTTAACATGCAGCTATTATGACTGTATAATACAAATATGAAAGAAATGGAGCTTTTTCCTTTCTGAGGAAGAAAGTTTAGCAAGTAAGTTCAATGTAAGGCATCAGTTGAAATGAATCTAAAGTCTTTTACTCCAAGATATCCAGAGTACTCTACTCATCTTCTGAAAAGTAAATAAGTAATTATATTAATTTCCTTTGCTTAATATTAATTTACTTGTAGCAAATAGGTTAAAATGTCTGTTCTCTTTCTTTCAATGTAGTAACGTACATTTCATATTCTTTCTCTCTTCATACAAGCCTGACATCACTATTTCAAAGTAACACAAACAGAAAAACAAAAATCACCTGGCACAATAATCACAAATCCTAAATTATGTGAAAAAACCTATAATATAAAAATTAAGGGGCTGGGAAGGTGGCTCAGTGGTAGAGTGCTTATCTTGCATTCCTGAGGCCCTGAGTTTGAATACTCAGCAGCACATAAGCAAAAAGAAAAAAGCCAGAAGTGGCAATGTGGCTCAAGTTATAGAGCACTAGCCTTGAGCTGAAGAGCTGCTGGACAGTGCCCAGGCCTAGAGTTCAGGCCCCACGACTGGAACCCCCCCCCAAAAAAATGAAACCTGGTGGTTCCGCGAAGATGGATGAAAAGCTGGAGGCTAAACAAGCTCTCACATAGAAAGCAGTTTTAGTGTTCCCGTGAACAGTCCTAGGCCAAAGAATTACACTAAGTGTGCCACCATAGTACAGAGAGTTTGGCTAGAGAGGGAAAATGCAGGCAAGGAGACAGATCTGAGCACTTGCCAGCAGTCAGGGGTGAAGCAGCAGTGGTGGCAACCATACTCGTCATACCTACAATACAGAAAGTCCCGGACAAAGGTGCCAGATAGAGCGAGCAAGTGCATTCTACACAATATCAGCAAGAACTGACAAGGAGCAGATATCTTCATCCTGCAGATAGCAGACCAGAGATTACCCAGGAACCAAGACTCCGGGTGTGAGTAGAACCCTGACATCCTTACTCCTTCTCAGGGAGCAGAAGAGGGAAGGCCACTCCTCCAACGCCACAACTTAAGATTTCCATCATTTTGTGTGTGTGAGAATACCATACAGAGGAGTTACAATTACATGGGCAAGATAATGAGTACATTTCTTATCAAGCATTGTTGTCTCCTTTTGTTTCCCCTTACCATCCCTTCCCATACTCTCCCCCCCCAATGTTCCCCTTAACACCTACCGAAGTTGTTAAGTTCGTTTTTTGACATAACAACTTGTACATCTCATTGTTGCAATGGGTCCACCTGCATGCATAGCTAAACAATTTGTTTTTACCCTTCCCCTCCACAAATTATACCAACATCAAATACAGTGAAAGCATAGGTTATAGTATGGGGGACTGACATACAAAACAACAAAGAAATCATCTTATAAATATGTTAGAAACATTTGCATGAAAGAAAAAAAACATTTGAATAGTTATCTTGGGGTTCATTTCTGTAACATCAACTTATCTGAACTTTTCTGCTTGACTCAGACATATACTAGATATTGCAAATAAGGGAAACCATGGGACCTATGTTTCTTTGGGCCTGGCTTACTTCACATAATATAATTTTTTCCATATCTTTCCATTTCCTAACAAATGGGGTAATATCATTCATTCTGATGGAGGCATAGAATTCCATTATGGATATATAACACATTTTCTAGATCCATTCATCTACTGAGGTGCATCTAGGTTGGTTTCATACCTTAGCTGTGGTAAATAATGCTGCAATAAACACAGTCATGCTGGTAGCTTTACTGTGGTCTTGTTTGTGATCATTTGGGTAAATGCCCAAAAGAGGGATTGCTGGATCATAGGGGAGCTCTATGTGGAGTCTTCTGAGGAACCTCAATACTACTTTCCAAAGTGGTTGACCAAGTTTACACTCCCACCCACAATGGAGTATGGTTCCCTTCTGTCCACATCCCCTTCAGCATCTGTTGTTATTAGAGTTCTTGATTATAGCCATTCTAACTGGGGTGAGGTGGTATCTCAATGTTGTTTTGATTTGCATTTCTTTTTTGGCTAGAGAGGTTGAATATTTCTTCATGTGTCTACTGGCCATCCTTCTTTCTTCTTCAGAGAAGTTTCTCTTTAAGTCTTTTCTGTATGCCAAAAATGAGAGAAATGTTGCTGAAATCAGGAAAACAATTACATTCAGAATAGCAACAAAAAATAAAATACCAAGGAATTAACTTAACCAAAGAAGTGAAGGACCTCTATGATGAAAACTTTAAAAACCTGAAAAAGGCATTCAAAACAGAACTTAGGAAGTGGCAAAAACTCCCATGCTTGTTCCTGGATTGGAAAAATCAACATTGTGAAAATGGCAATACTTCCCAAGGCTATCTACAAATTCAGTGCAATACCTGTCAATATTCCAACCTCATTCTTCAAGGAAATAGAAGAAGCGATCCAAAAATTCATATGTTACAATAAAAGACCCTGAATAGCAAAAACAATCCTTAACAGAAAGAACAGTGCTGGAGGAATATCAATACCAAATATCAAACTCGAACAATGGAATAGAATTGAAAACCTAAAAATGAACCTAAAGACCTATAGCTATCTAATCTTCAATAAGGGAGCTAAAAAAAAAATAGAATAGAAGAAAGACAGCCTCATCAGTAAATTGTGCTTGCAAAATTGGTTAACTACTTTTAGAAAACTAAAGCTAGATCCTTATATATCACCCTGCACCAGAATCAACTCCAAATGGATCAATGTCAAAGCAGATACTCTGAAAACATTACAGAATGGAATTGGAGAAACCCTAGGTCTCCTTGGCACAGGCTGAAATTTTCTTAATAGAGACCCAGAAACACAACAAATCAAAGAAAGGTTGGACAAATGGGATTGTTTCATATGTAAAACATACCTGGAACTTAAAAAACTAAACCCCCCAAAAACAAATCTTCAAAGAAACAAGATCTCCATCTTGATGGAAATCTAGCTAGCTGTCCGGCTGAGCAGCTAGCTTCAACTCAGGCCTTGGAAGAAAACAAAAGAGTCATTTAGCAAATCACAGGAATCTGACCTGACCTGCCATAATCAGCTCCACCTAGGGGAAAGTAACCAAGCCCAGGCAGTAGAAGCTCCTCCCCCTCAGGAGTCGCTTTCTTCACTGTGTAAACAGAGCCAGAGGCTGCCCCTCCCTACAGCATATTAGACAATTAAAGGAAATTCAGTAAACATAAACCCTGACAATGGCTCCAGGCTGGACTCTGTGAGTGTCTCAGAAGCTAGGCCCCCAAGGAAAACCTATAGATTGCTGAAAGGCCTCAACTCTACCCAGAACCAAGCCTAATCACAGCATCTCCCAACTAGAGGAGAGAGCCATCTTCCTGTTTTGTGATACTCAAAGCAGATCTCCCTCCCACTGAACTAGCCTGGGAGGAGGATTACAAAATCCTGGGTAAAGCAGAGCATTTTTCTGCCTGCTCAGACAAACTGACTTAAGAAACCAATCAAAGCACGTGAAAACCAAACACCATAGCAGACCAGAGACTCAACCAAAAGAGTTGATACAGACAAAAGTGAGAAACAGGATCTTCCCCTCCACCTCCCCCGATAAAAAAACAAATCAAAGAACTATTTTTTACCTATTTTTTATTTTTAATTTTTTAAAAATTGTTTTCTATTAATCTTTTATTTTTCCTCTTAAAATTTTTATTTAGGTGTATATGTATGTGTGCTGTTTTTGTCTCTACTGACCTTTCAGTTCTTTTTTTTCTTTCTCATTTTCTTCATTTTTCTTCTCTTTTGTCCTTTTGTGCGCGACTTAATTGCTGTTCTGCTCATCCTCAGATATATCCGTCGTCAATTATTACACCTTATCTACCATACTGTACACACTTAATACAGAAATTTATTACTCAATTCAAATACTCTCAGGCTTAAATTCCTTAGTAGCAGTATTATATCTTTATGCCTATATAATTTTTTAAGAATGAGATGTACAAGTCATTATGTGGAAAAAGGAACTTTAGAATTTTGGTGGGTGGAAGGTTTGGGTGGGGGGGTGGGAGGAGGATGGGAAGGGATGGGAATGGGAAACAAAGGAGGAGGCTACAATGCTTGATAAGAAATGTACTCATTATCTTGCCCATGTAATTGTAACCCCTCTGTACAGTATTTTCACAATAAAAAAAATAAAAAAAAGAATTTTTATTTTTTAGTTTTTCAAGTGTCCTTTTAATCCCACTCCTCCTCTCATCCTATCCTCATTCTCTCAATTTCACCTTTAAAATTAGATAATCTTCAAGTTTCAATTTTTAAATTAATTTTTTGTTTTTCCATTTTTTCTCGTCTCTTTTTTTTCTCTCTCCTATCATTCGGTCCAGCATATTTCACTCTTTGAGATTTGGACTTGGTTAATTTCACTCTCTTTGGCATTTCCCGATCGATTTAATCCTAATTTTCACCATATTTCTCCCTAAACATAATAATTTCTGGTTTGCCAAATTTTCCTTGCTGCTCTTAGCCCATTAATCCATAGTTGTTTGATGTTGAACAGATTTTATCTGTTAAACTAGATTGTATCTGCAGCCTTTTCCCTGTGCAACTATAGGACTCTGGTTGATGCTTGCCTTAAAATAGTTTTCTAGCACAAAGTTGGTGTTACTTTCATACCAAATGGGCAGAAAAATCCGGAAAAATGGCAAATCCCGGTATCTCCACTCCCACTCATGGTAATCAGGTGACAGAACAAATAATGAATAATCCAGAGGAGAGTTCCCAAAAAGCTGTACAAACAATACTGGTAAAAATGGTGAATGTAAAGATCAAAAACCTTCAAAGACTGAGTGTGAGCCTGATAGGGAGAGAGAGGATGCAAACCAAAGATCAAAACAGCAATCTCTTAAGTGTGAGGAAGCTACTCAATGAGTGATTCAGGAATTGCATGAGCAGGTTGAGAACACTCAAAGAGAAATAAATGAATTGTGTAAGCAGGCTGAGAACAGTCAAAGTGATAGATAAGGATTGCGTGAGCAGGCTGAGAACAGTCAAAAAGAACTATAGGAATTGCTTGAACATGAGGAAGCTAATCAAAGAGTAATACAGGAATTGCGAGAGCGGGATGAGAATAGACAAAGATCGATAGAGGAATTCATGTAATACATAAGCAGACAACTGAAAAAATTCAGGGAGACCACAAAAAGAATGATTAATGGAACCACACAGAAGGAATAAAAGTCCAAGGAAACCATAAACAATCAACTAAGTGATTTGAGAATAAACACGGAACACCAAAGTAAAGAAGTAAAAAAATTATACAAGATCTAAAAAAAGCTCCAACAAAGAATTGGAAGCCATCAAAACTAAAGCCATTTCCTCTTAACTCTGGAACAAAACAAGGATGTCTACTCTCTCCACTTCTCTTCAATGAAGTATTAGAATGTCTAGCTACAACAATAAGACAAGATGCAAACATAAAGAGTATCCAAATAGAGAAAGAAGAAGTAAAACTCTCCCTCTTTGCAGATGACATGATCTTGTATTTAAAAAATCCCATAGACTCCACTCCCAAATTACTCAAGCTGATTCAAAATTTGGCAAAGTAGCAGAGTGTAAAATTTACCTCCAAAAATCAATGGCTTTTCTGTATGCCAACAATGAGAAAAGTGGGGCTGAAATTAGGAAAGCACCTCCATTTGTAATAGCCCCACAAAAAATAAAATACCTAGTAATTAACTTAACTAAAGAAGTGAAGGACCTCTATGATGAAAACTTTAAAAGCTTGAAAAAGGATATCAAACCTGAACTAAGAAAATGGCAAAAACTCCTATGCTCCTGGATTAGAAAGATCAACATAGTGAAAATGGAAATACTTCCCAAGGCTATCTACAAATTCAATGCGATACCTATCAAAATTCCAAACTCATTCTTCAAGGAAATAGTAGAGACAATCCAAAAATTCATATGGAACAGTAAAAGACCCCGAATAGCAAATATGCTCCTCAACGGAAAGAACACTGCTGGAGGAATATCAATACCAAATTTCAAACTCTACTATAAAGCCATAGAAACCAAAATAGCTTGGTACTGGCACAAGAACAGACCTCGGGACCAATGGAATAGAATTGAAAACCCAGAAATGAACCTACAGACATATAGCCATCTAATCTTCGATAAGGGAGCTCAAAAAATAGAATGGAAGAAAGACAGCCTGTTCAGTAAATGGTTCTGGCAAAATTGGTTAATTACTTGTAGAAAACTAAAGCTAGATCCTTATATATCACCCTGCACCAAAATCAACTCCAAAATGGATCAAAGACCCCAGAGTCAAAGCAGACACTCTGAGAACATTACAGGATGGAATAGGAGAAACCCTAGGTCTTGTTGGCACAGGCTGAAATTTTCTTAATAAAGACACGGAAACACGACAAATCAAAGAAAGGTTGGACAAATGGGATTGCTTGAAGTTGCAGAGTTTCTGCATGGCAAATGACATAGCTAGAAGATCAATAGAAAGCCCACGTAGAAAATCTTCACTAGCCATAAAACGGACTAGGGTCTCATATCTAAAATGTACTTGGAACTCATAATATTAAATTCCCCAACAGGAAATCCTCAAAGAAACAACTCCCCAATAAATAAGAGGTCTAAAGACTTAAAGAGTTCTTGTTTATAGCTATTCTAACTGGGGTGAGGTGGTATCTCAATGTTGTTTTGTTTTCCATTTCTTTTACAGCTAGGGAGGTTGAGCATTTCTTCATGTGTCTATTGGTCATCCTTCTTTCTTTTTCAGAGAAGTTTCTCTTCAAGTCTTTAGCCCACTTATTTACTGGGCAGTTGTTTCTTTGATGATTTGTTGTTGGGGGATTTAATTTTTTTAGTTGCATGTATATTTTATATATGAGACCCTTGTCCGTTGTATGGCTAGTGAAGATCTTCTCCCTATCTGTGGGCTATCTATTGATCTTGCTAGCTATGTCCTTTGCTATGTAGAAGCTCTGCAACTTCATGCAATCCCATTTGTCCAACCTTTCTTTGATTTGTTGTTTCCGGGACTCAATTAAGAAAATTTCGGATGTGGTTCCGGGAAGATGGCGGAGGAGAAGCTGGAATCTGAACAAGCATTCGCATAGAAAGCAGTTTTAGAGTTCCAGTGAACAGTCCTAAGCCAGAGAATCACACCAAGTGTGCCATCACAGGACAGAGAGTTAGTCAAGAGAGGGGAAGCCAAGGAGACACATCTGAGCGCCTGCAGGGTCGCGGCGGTGACCACCACCGCAGGGTCATACCTGAGACACAGAGATTCCGGGACGAAGGAGCCAGACGCAGCGGACGAGCAGATTCTACTCAACACCAACAAGACCGACAAGGAGCGGACATCTTCATCCTGCAGTTTGCAGACCAGAGACGACCCAGGATCCAAGACTCGGCGTGAGTACAAGCCGGACGTCCTCACTCCTTCTCAGGGAGCAGAGGAGGGAAGGCCACCCCTCTCCCCACAGCACCGGTGATCTCCATCTTGGATACCGACAAAGCTCGGAGGAGCTGCAAGCTCCATCTCAGGCCTTGGAACAAAACGAGTCATTTAGCAGGTCACAAGAACTTAACGGTGAAGTGACCTGCCAGACTCGGCTCCATCCAGGGAAAAGTCACCCAGCTCAGGCGCCAGCCATTGGAGTGGCTTGCCTCACTGGGTAACCAGAGCCAGAGGCTGCCCCTCCCTCTAGCAGCCACCACACTCAATTGAAAAACAGAAACCCTGAGAATGGCTCCAGGCTGGGCGCTGTGAGCTTTATCACAAAATAGCCCCAGGGAAAAGCTATTGTTTATTGAAAGGCCTCACCTCTACCCAGAACCTAGCCTCATCACTGCATCCCCCTCTTTTGCGATTCTCAAAGCAGATCACCCTCCCAGAAAACTAACCTGGGAGGGGGATCTCAAAATCTTAGGTAAAGCAGAGCATTTTTCTGCCTCTTCCAACAAACCGACTTAAGAAACCAATCAAGCCACAGGACCTCAAGCTGACCAGAGACTCCAACAAGAGACTGGTTACAGACAAAAGGGAGATACAGGATTCTTCCCACCCCTCCTCCCCCCAAAAAATCAAAAGACTTTTTTTTCTTTTTTTTTCTTCTTCTTCTTTTCTTTTTTTGTTTTTTTTTTGTTTTTTGTTACCTTATATATATATATATATATATATATATATATATATATATATATATACATAAATTTTTTTCTCTTCTAAAACTTTTATTAATCTTTAATTTTTGCCTCTTCTGAAAAAATAATTGTTTTCCAGTAACGTTTTTTTTTCTCCTCTTATAATTTTTATTTTAGGAATATGTGAATGAGCGTTTTCCTTTCTTTTCTTGTCTTCTTTCTTTCTTAATTATCTTTTTGTTTTTTGTCTAGCTCTACTGAACTTCTGATCTTTTCTTCTCCCCTTCCTATCCTTAAATTTTTCACATCTCCTCTATGTCCCTCCCTTTCTCTAAACATATTCACATTCCTCTCTAAATAGACGGTCTTTTAATCTCTATAATAACATTAACTTTTATGTTTCTATTTTTTTTCTGGTCTCTTTTCATTCCTCTTTCCGTCTCTTCTTTTTCTCTCTCTCTCTACTTGCATCCTACCCAACCCATTTCCTGCATTATGATTAGGACATAGTTAACTCTCCCTGTGCCTCCCCACACCAATCTATTCCTATTTTTTACCCACATCTCTCCCTAATCCTAATAATTTCTGGCTTTCCAAATTTTTTACTGCGGTTCGAAGTCCTTTAACATATAGTTGTTTGATGTTGAATAGATCTATCTGTTGAACTAGATTGTATCTGTAGACTATTTACTGTACAAACGCAAACTTTGGTTGATGGTTGCATTCAGATAGTGTTCTAGCACAAAACTGGTGCTATCTTCATCTCAAATGGGCAGAGTAAGCCGGAAAACCACAAGAAAAATGGCAAATTCGGGCATCTAAATTCCCAATCTTGATAATCAGGGATTAGAACAGATAAAGAATAATCCAGAGGAGAGTTCCCAAATAGCTCTACAATCACTACTAGCAAACATGATAAATGAGAAGTTTGACAATGTACAAAGGACTCTGTATGAGCGTGATAGGGAGAGAGAGGAGGCATCCCAGAAGTTTATACAGGAATATCATAAGCGTGAGGAAGCTACTCAAAAACTGTTACAGGATTTGCGTGAACAACTTGAGAATACTCAAAGAGAAAGGGAGGAATGGCGTGAGCAGGCTGAGAACACTCAAAGAGAACTGCAGGCATCCCACGAACGGGAAGAAAGAGAACTGCAGGAATCCCACAGACGGGAGGAAGCTAATCAAAGAGTAATTCAGGAATTGAGAGACCAGGTAGGGAATACACAAAGATGAAGTCAGGGAGACCACAAAAGGAATGCTGAATGGAACCCAACAGAAGGAATGGGAGTCCAAAGAAACCATAACCAATCAACTAAGTGATTTGAGAACAAACACTGAACACCAAATTAAGGAAGTAAAGAAATTCATACAAGACCTAAAACAAAGCTTCAACAAAGAACTTGAAGCCATCAAAGCTGACAAATTAGAAGGAAAAGAGATAAAAAACAAAGTAGAGAGTCTTGACAACAGGTTAGACCATGCAGAAGATCGAATCTCAGGTTTTGAAGACAGCCTAGATATTATAGAGAAAGAACATACAACCATCCAAGACAAGTCCAAGAAATATGAGAGGTCTATCCAACACCTGGAAGACACCATCAGAAGGCCCAGTCGAAGGAAAATGGGTGTAGAGGAGCACCTAGAAACAGAAGTTAATGGTCTAGGAAATTTGTTTAACAGGATTCTAGCAGAGAACTTCCCAAACATACAAAAAGATAGGCCTATTCAGATACAAGAAGCTTTTAGAACCCCAAATAGACCAGACCAGAATAGGATATCCCACCGTCACATTATAATCCACACAGGATCAACCCAGACCAAGGAAAAGATCCTTAAAACTGTCAGGGAGAAAAGGTTAATCACCTATAAAGGGAAACCAAGTAGAATTACCAAAGATTACTCAGCAGAGACAATCAAAGCAAGAAGAGCCTGGAATGACGTATGCCATGACCTAAAAACAACCAACTATCAACCAAGAATACTGTACCCAGCTAAACTCTCCTTCATAACTGAAGGCCAAATAAAAACCTTCCATAAAAGAAAAATTGAAACAATTCATCTCCACCAAACCAGCCCTGCAAAAGATTCTTAAAGGTGTCCTACACATAGAAAACCAACAAGACCGCAACAAAGGCCAAGAAACTGCACCCAAACTGAGAATCCAAGAACCTTAGGAAGAACCCAGGTTTCGCAGCCCCCAAGAAGGTAGATAACATGGCAGGAACTCCCAAATACCTCTCAGTCCTATCTCTTAACGTTAACGGACTGAACTCTCCAATTAAGCGACATAGACTGTCTAGTTGGATTAAAAAACAAGACCCTTCTATCTGCTGCCTTCAGGAGTCACATCTTGCCCGTAAAAACAAACACATTTTCAATGTTAAAGGCTGGAACAAAATCTACCAAGCAAACGGCCCCCATAAACAGGCCGGAGTTGCAATCCTAATATCAGATAAAATAGACTTCAAATTAAAATTCGTGAGAAGAGATACAGAAGGTCGCTACATACTAATGAAAGGATCTCTCGTTCAGGAGGATATTACAATTCTAAATATCTATTCGCCAAACAAAGGAGCACCCAAATTTATCAAAGAAACACTACTTTCCCTCAAATCCCATATAGATCCAAAGGCATTAATTGTTGGGAATTTTAACACACCACTCTCCCCACTAGATAGATCAACTGGGCAAAAACTCAACAGAGAAAACGCAGATCTAAACAGCTGCATAGATCAACTAGACTTAACAGACATTTACCGAACATTTCACCCAGCAGCCTCAGAATACACATTCTTCTCAGCAGCACATGGAAAGTTTTCTAAAATAGAAGATATTTTAGGCCACAAAGCAAACTTGTCTAAATTCAGAAACATTGAAGTTATACCTTGCATTCTCTCTGACCACAAGGGAATAAAATTAGGACTCAACACCAAAAGCCACCAAAGAAAGTCCGGTATCATATGGAGGCTGAACAACACAATGCTGAATCATGAGTGGGTCATGGAAGAGATTAGAAAGGAAATTCAAATGTTCATGGTATTCAACAAAAATGAACACACAAATTACCAGCTCCTCTGGGACACAGCAAAGGCAGTACTCAGAGGCAAGTTTAGAGCTCTGAGCTCCTACATCAACAAATTGGAGAGATCTGAAACTAGAAATTTATTGACACATCTAAACCTCCTTGAAAAAGAGCAGCAAGATAAACCCCAATCCAGTAGACGGAAAGAAATAATCAAAATTAAATCAGAATTAAATGAACTAGAATCCAAAAAAAACTATAGAAAGAATCAACAAAACAAAGAGTTGGTTCTTTGAAAAAATTAACAAAATTTACAGACCCTTAGCAAATCTTATCAGAAAAAGAAGAGAACACACCCAAATTAATAAACTCAGAGATGAGAATGGAAACATCACCACGGAAACAACCAAGATTCAGAACATTATAAGGGAATACTTCTCAAAACTTTATGCTAATAAGTTCGACAACTTCACAGAAATGGACCTCTTCCTAGCAATTATTGACATGCCAAAACTAAACCAAGATGAGTTAAACTATCTTACCAGGCTCATATCAAGCATTGAAATAGAAAAAGCAATAAGAGACCTCCCAGCTAAGAAAAGTCCAGGACCAGATGATTTTACAGTGGAATTTTACAAGGCCTTCAAAACAGAGCTCACACCAATTTTCCTCCAACTCTTCAATGAAATTGAAAGAGAAAGCTCACTACCGAACACATTCTATGAAGCCATCATAACCCTCATCCCAAAACCAGGCAGGGACTCATCAAAGAAAGAGAACTATAGACCCATTTCTCTGATGAACATTGATGCAAAAATTCTCAACAAAATTTTGGCCAATCGACTTCAACAATTCATCCAAAAAATCATAAACCACGATCAAACAGGATTCATTCCAGGGACGCAAAGCTGGTTCAATATACGCAAATCAATTAATATTATTCATCACATCAACAGGAGCAGAAAAAGCATTGGACAAGGTCCAAGACCCCTTTATGATGAAGGTTTTGGAAAAATTAGGATTCCATGGAACATTCCTCAATACAAGAAAGGCTGTATATGACAAACCTACAGCCAGCATTATACTCAATGGTGAAAAACTAAAGCCATTTCCTCTTAACTCAGGAACAAGACAAGGATGCCCACTCTCTCCACTTCTCTTCAATCTAGTATTAGAATGCCTAGCTACAGCAATAAGACAAGATGCAGACATAAAGGGGATCCAAATAAGGAAAGAAGAAATAAAACTCTCCATCTTTGCAGATGACATGATCTTGTATTTAAAGAATCCCATAGACTCCACTCCCAAATTACTCAAGCTGATTCAAAACTTTGGCAAAGTAGCAGGTTATAAAATTAACCCCCCAAAATCAATGGCTTTTCTGTATGCCCACAATGAGAAAAATGTGGCTGAAATTAGGAAAGCAACTCCATTTGTAATAGCCCCACAAAAAATTAAATACCTTGGAATTAACTTAACTAAAGAAGTGAAGGACCTCTACGATGAAAACTTTAAAATCTTGAAAAAGGAAATCAACACAGAACTTAAAAAATGACAAAACCTCCCATGCTCCTTGATTGACAAGATTAACTTCGTGAAAATGGCAATACTTCCCAAGGGTATCTACAAATTCAACACGATACCTATCAATATTCCACCCTCATTCTTCAAGGAAATAGAAGAGGCAATCCAAAAATTCATATGGAACAATAAAAGACCCCGAATAGCAAAAACGCTCCTCAACGGAAAGAACACTGCTGGAGGAATATCAATACCAAATTTCAAACTGTACTATAAAGCCATAGTAATCAAAACAGCTTGGTATTGGCATAAGAACAGACCTCAGGACCAATGGAATAGAATTGAAAACCCAGAAATGAACCTACAGACCTATAGCCATCTAATCTTCAATAAGGAAGCTAAAACAATAGAATGGAAGAAAGACAGCCTCTTCAGTAAATGGTGCTGGCAAAATTGGTTAACTACATGTAGAAAACTAAAGCTAGATCCTTATATATCACCCTGCACCAGAATCAACTCCAAATGGATCAAAGACCTTGAACTCAAAGCAGACACTCTGAAAACATTACAGAATGGAATAGGAGAAACCCTAAGTCTCCTTGGCTCAGGTCGAAATTTTCTGAATAGAGACCCGGAAGCACAACCAATCAAAGAAAGGTTGGACAAATGGGATTGCATAAGGTTGCAGAGCTTCTTCAGGGCAAATGACATAGCTAGCAAGATCAAGAGAAAGCCCACCGATTGGGAGAAGATCTTTACTAGCCATACAACGGACAAGGGTCTCATATCTAAAATATACTTGGAACTCAAAAAATTAAACCACCCAACAACAAATCCTCAAAGAAACAACTGCCCAATAAATAAGTGGGCGAAAGACTTAAAGAGAAGCTTCTCTGAAGAAGAAAGAAGGATGGCCAATAGACACATGATGAAATGTTCAACATCCCTAGCCATAAAAGAAATGCAAATCAAAACAACATTGAGATTTCACCTCACTCCAGTTAGAACAGCAAAAATCAAGAACTATAACAACAACAGATGCTGGAGGGGATGTGGACAGAAGGGAACCTTACTTCATTGTTGGTGGGAATGTAAACTTGTTCAACCACGTTGGAAAGCAGTATGGAGGTTCCTCAAAAGACTTCACATAGATATCCCCTATGATCCAGCAATCCCACTTTTGGGCATTTACCCAAATGTATACAAACAAGACTACACTAAAGCTACCAGCACACCTATGTTTATTGCAGCATTATTTACCATAGCTAAGATATGGAACCAACCCAGATGCCCCTCAGTAGATGAGTGGATCAAGAAAATGTGGTATATGTACACAATGGAATTCTATGCCTCCATGAGAAAGAATGACATTTCCCCATTTGTTAGGAAATGGAAAGGTTTGGAAAAAACTATATTAAGTGAAGTAAGCCAGGCCCAAAAAACCTAGGTCCCATGGTTTCCCTTCTTTGCAATATCTAGAATAGGTATGAGTCAGCGGAAAATGTCAGATAATGTGATGTTAGGAAAATGAACCGTTAAATATGTATTTTAATGTTTTCGTTTCTTTCATGCATGTGTTTCTAACGCATTTATAAGATTATTTCTTTGTTGCTTTGTATGTCCCTCCCCCACAGTGTAACCCCCGCTTTCACTATATTTGATGTCAGTATAACATGTGGAGGAGATGGGGACAAATAAGTCGTTTAAGGATTCAGGTGGACCTGTTGCAACAATGAGTACAAAATGTCATGTCAAAACCAGGTTTACAATGTCAGTGTGGGGGGGGGAGGGGGTATAATTGGGTGGGGGGAGGGGGGAGGCTGGGAAGGGAGGTGAAGGGTAAACAAAGGAGGAGGCTGCAATGCTTGGTAAGAAATGTATGCATTATCCTGCCCATGTAATTGTAACCCCTGTGTACAGTATGTTCACAAATAAAATAAAATAAATTTTAAAAAAAAAAAGAGAAAATTTCGGCCTGAGCCAAGGAGACCTATGGTTTCTCCTTTTCCATCCTGTAATGTTTTCAGAGTGTCTGCTTTGACTCCGAGGTCTTTGATCCATTTGGAGTTGATTCTAGTACAGGGTGATATATAAGGATCTAGCTTTAGTTTTCTACATGTAGTTTACCAATTTTGCCAACACCATTTACTGAACAGGCTGTCTTTCTTCCATTCTATTATTTTAGCTCCCTTATCGAAGTCTACTTGGTTATAGGTCTGTAGGTTCATTTCTTTCTTTCTTTAATTTAATTTTATTTGTGATTATACTGTACAGAGGGGTTACAATTACATGGTCAAAGTAATGCGTACATTTCTTACCAACCATTGCAGCCTCCTCCTTTGTTTACCCTTCACCTCCCTTCCCAGCCTCCTCCCTCCCTCCAATCCTTCCCTCCCCCCCCCCGCTCCCCCCCACCATCATTGTAAAGCTCCTTTTTGACATGACAATTTGTACTCTTCATTGTTGCAACAGGTCCACCTGAATCCTTAAATGACTGTTTTTCCCCATCTCCTCCATAAGTTATACTGACATCAAATATATTGAAAGCAGGGGTTATACTGTGGTGGAGGGACATACAAAGCAACAAAGAAATAAACTTATAAATGCGTTAGAAACACATGCATGAAAGAAAAAAAACATTAAAATACCTAAGGATTCATTTTCCTAACATCACATTATCTGACTTTCCGCTTGACTCATACATATACTAGATATTGCAAATAAGGGAAACCATGGGACCTGTGTTTCTTTGTGCCTGGCTTACTTCACTTAATGTAATTTTTTCCATGTTTTTCCATTTCCTAACAAATGGGGCAATGTCATTCTTTCTGATGGAGGCATAGAATTCCATTGTGTATATATACCACATTTTCTTGATCCATTCATCTACTGAGGGGCATCTGGGTTGGTTCCAGATCTTAGCTATGGTAAATAATGCTGCAATAAACATAGTTGTGCTGGTAGCTTTAGTGTGGTCTTGTTTGTAAACATTTGCGTAAATGCCCAAAAGTGGGATTGCTGGGTCTTGTAATTTTCTAAATAAAAAATAATATGAGATTTGGGAGCCAGTGGCTGCTGCCTCTAATCCTCGCTACTTAGGAGGCTGATTTCTGAGGATTGCAGTTGGAAGCTAGACTGGACAAAGAAGTATGTGAGACTCTTGAGATTCTTATTTCCAATTAACCGTTAAAAAACCAGAGGTGGAGTTGCAGTTCAAGGGGTAGAACTCTAGCTTTGAGTAAAAAGCTCAGGGACAAAACACAATCGCTGAGTTCTAGGCTCAGGATGGAACAAAAAAAGATAATATTATCTGCAAAAAAGATAATTACACTCCTTCCTATCAACACAGATATTGACATTTCTATTGTCAAATTGATTTTCCTTGCAAATCTAGTTCCTACAACTTACAAGTGGTGACAGTAGATATGGTACCCTTGTTGCTGATTTTAGGAGAAAAGTATATGTGGTTTCACCATTAAGTAGGACACACACACACACACACACACATACACACACACACACACACACACACACACACACACACACACACACACACACACACACTAGCCTAAATGTGAAAAAAAACAAGAATGATAAATGATTGGTGAGTTGAGAGATAACAAGGAATGTAAATTTGGAGGCAAATGAAATTGATATCTGTGATGGTTAATCTTGAGGATGAGCTTCAATGGGATTGATTTGATTTGGTTTAGATGCGCCCAGCTAATAATTAAAGCATAACTCTGGGTGTGTTTGGTGGGTTTCCATAACAGATTAACCAAAGCAGATATCCCTCCTGCACATGGGTGGCACCATCCGGTATGCTGGCTTTCCATACTGAGTTAATGAAGAGAAAAGAGAATCTTCCCAACGAAGCACTCCCTTTCCCTCTCTTACCCCTCCCCATGCTCCATGTCCTCCATGTTCTTCTCTGCCATTAATCCCTGAAATCTATGACACTGAGCAAAATAACTTCCTAGGATATTTCTGTCAAATATTTTGTCATAGCAAGAAAAAAATACATGGCTAACACACAACCGAATCTTCCACTTGTACTCCTTGTTTTATTGATTGACTGATTGATTTAGCCATACCTGGAACTGGAACTCATTGGTTGAGCACTGTCCCTGAGCCAAATTGTGCTCAATCAAGGGTGGTGTTCTACCCCTTGAGCAACAATGCCATTTCCAGCTTTTTTTGAGTACTTTATTAGACTTGAGAGTCTCAGAGACTTCTCTGCCCAGGCTGGGTTGAACCACCATCCACAGATCTTAGCCTTCTAAGTAGCTAGGATTACAGGCTTGAGCTGCTGGTGCCTGGCCACATTCTACCGTTTCTTCTTCCTTCTTCTTGATTCTTCCTCCTGTCCCCTCCCAAACTTCCTCCTCCACACCATGCTAAATAAGTATAGGCTTTACTATTGAGCTGGACACCCAGCCATAGGCTGCCATCTTTACTCAATGAAATAAACAGCTGACATCAATGGGTTGCTGAGTATATGCTAGGCACCAACCCACCTTTTTCTTTGTGAACTTGGTAATAAACCTATGAGATAGGTAATCATTATCTTAGTCTTACAGACCAGGCTACTGGAACAAAACCAATGATTTGCCAGGGCCAAAAACACAAACCTTTAATCCCGGCCCAACAAACCTCTCAATCCAACTTCAGTAGTGAAGATGAGACTCAAACCCAGGCACTCTCTTCATTAGACAGAGCCTGTACTTAATCACACCTGTGGGTGTTTTTGATTCCTTGCTACAATAATGTGAGGGTAGGGGATAACAAAGGCAACACATTAATGGAGTATTATTTGAGGGTGAGATTTGCCATTGGAAAGACCAGGATAAAAGACCCAGCTCCAGCATTTACTAACGTTTGACATCATAGACAAGTCATTTTAATTTGTTTGCCTCTGTTTCTATATCTGGAAAATGGAGATAATCAGAATGCCTTCCTTCATAAAGGAGCAGGTTCCCAGCAAGGTGTAATTGACTCACACCTGAAATCCTAACTACTAAAGAGACTGAGATCAGAGGATCAGGGTTCATGGCCAGTCTGAGCAGTGAAGTCTGTGATACTTTATTTCCAATTAATCACCAGAAAACCAAAAGTAGTGTAGTAATGAAAACTGGTAGAATGCTAGCCTTAAATAGAAGAACTCAGGTACAGAGCCTGGGACCCAAGTGCAAGCCTGACAACCAAAACCAACAACAACAAAAGAGCAAGTTCCAATCATTTCTTTAAGATAGTATAATAAGCTTTAAATCTGATTATTGAAGTTCAAATCCAGCCCAGGCAGCTAAATCTGAGAGTTTTATCTCCAATTAACTTAAAAAGAGCCAGAAGTACAGATGTGGCTCAAATGATAGAGGGCCAATTACAGGTAGCCACCCACTGCCTTTGCTCCAACCTGTCATAAGCCCAGCACAAGTGGCTCAACAGCAGATATTTGTTGGTGGGAAACTGAAGGAGTGAACACTATAAGGGCCCTCGCCTCCTGCTATCTTTTCTTGTCCAGGCCCTCCCTGGCTGTATTGTTATCTATTCTCTCATCCTGGGAAAATAACCATAGCATAAAATGTGTCATCTCAACCAGTTACAATTGTACACTTCAGTGGCTTTAAGTACATTCAAATTTTTATGCACCCTCTCTGATACCAACTTCTAGAACTTTCTCAGAATCCAACCTGAAATTAAGCACTTATTAAAGACCACCTTCCATCCATCCCTTTCCACAGTCTCAGGAAACCCACCATTCTACTTCCTGTCTCACAATTTGACTGTGGCAGATCTCCTGTGACAAGAGTCATGATATTCTAGTGATAGTGGTAGTAATGGTGTGTATGTGCATGTGCTTATATGTGTGCATGTGTGTGTGTGTTTGTGTGTTCATGCTCATGCACACACAGTTTTATTGCTTGTACTAGGTCCTGGGCACCATCCGTGGGTTTTTTTTTGCTTAAGGCTAGCACTCTGCCACTGGTACCATAATTCCACATCAGTTTTTTGAGATAGTTAATTGGAGATGAGTCTCATAAAGCTTCAGTCCTCAGCTCTAAGCTTCCTGAATAGCTAGAATTACAGCCATGAGCGAACAACTCACGGCTAGAGATGGTGAATTTTAACACATTAATTCTGCTAGCATGTAGTGCCTCATGTTTTAGTCAAACATCAATGTAAATGTTGCTGTGAAAATACTTTTGGAAGCAGGGGTTATACTGTGGGGAAGGGACATACAAAGCAACAAAGTAATCATCTTATAAAGCTGTTAGAAATAATCGCAAGGAAGAAAAAACATTTGAATCTTTATCTTGGGGTTCATTTCGCCTAACATCAATTTATCTGACCGTTTCTGCTTATGTCAGACATATACTATTTGTTGCATATAAGGGAACCCTTGGGACCTATGTTTCTTTGGGTCTGGCTTACTTCACTTAATATAATTTTTTCCAAGTCTTTCCATTTCCTAACAAATAAAAAACAAATTGTTTAAATAGGGATACAGGTGGACCCATTGCAACAATGAGATATAAAAGTCGTTATGGAGAAAAACAAACTTTACATCTTTGGAGGGAGGGGGGATTAAGGGTGGGTGGGTGGGAGATGGGAAGGGATGGTAAGGGGAAACAATGGAAGAGGCAACAATGTTTGATAAGAAATGTATTCATTACCTAGCCCAAGTAATTGTAACCCCTCTGTACAGTATTTTCGCAATAAAAAAGGAAAGAAATTAAAAAATTTTTGGATGTGATTACCATTTTAATCACATGGGTAAATTTCAATAGATAAATTTAAATAATTTTAAACTTGGAGTAAAGAAGATTTATTATGGCCTGGGAATGTGGCTTAGTGTTAGAGTGCTAGCCTAGCATGCATGAATCTCTGGGTTTGATTCCTCAATACCGCATGAACAAAACCTAGAAGTTACTCTGTGGCTCAAGTGGTAGAGCACTGTCCTTGAGCAAAAGCAGCTCACTGACAGTTCGCAGGACCTGAGGTCAAGCCCCAGAACTGGCAAAAACCAAAATCATAACAAAACAAAGCAAAAAAAGATGATTACCCTTCCTAAATAGAATGGGCTTTGTCCAATGATTTGATGAATTTCAAAATTTGAGTATCCTCACTTAACTGCAGTATAGAAATTCTGAGTCTCCATCTACAGGCTGAATGATGGAAAAATTTTCTCTTGCTTGAGATATCAGTCCTGATATCCCCCAATCAACACATACACATATGTGTATACATACATGCATGTGTACATATGTGTGGACACATTTTATATATGTGTATATAGATATACGCACATATACATATACACACAAGTTTATAGTGGGGAGGCTTGAACTCAGGGTTTAGACACTATCCCTTAGCTTATTCTGCTTGAGACTAGTACTTACCTCTTGAGCCACACACACCTTCAGGTCCAGGTTTTTGTTGGTGTGTGGGAGATAGTCTTGGGTGAAGGTTATGAGCCTTTTTTTTTTTGTTTTTAGTTTTTGGTGCCAGTACCAGAGCTTGAACTCAAGATCTGGGCACTGTCCCTTAGATATTTCACTCAAAACTAACACTCTATAACTTGGGCTACAGCTCCATTGCAGGCATTTTAGTGGTTAATCGGAGATCATGGCTGTAAACCATGATCCTCAGACCTCAGCCTCCTGAGTAACTAAGATTACAAGCATGAGATACCAGCACCTGCCTCAGAAAGTATTCTTATGTTTACTATTTGCATTTTGAGCTGTGTGGCTCTAGTCAGTGGCTTAATTTCTCTGAATACCATTTTCTGATATGTGAATGAAGTTTAAGAAAGAACATCAATAATAATAAATACTCCATGGGGTGGGTATGGACATTTGATGGGGTAAAAATAAAATAAATGAAACCTTCATGTCTCAATACAGGAGTTGTTAGTAATCAATATTTATTATTTGTCATTATTATTTGGCCTGACCTTGATTTGAGAAGCCTTATAAGGTGCAGGGCAGAGAAGAGAAGTCCCACTGCAGCCTCTTCCCTGCCCCATCTCACTGGCTTTCTTTGAGGTCACTAGAGGCCCCCAGCCTTGATAAATGTCCTAGCCCTATATGTTATGACTTGCTGGCAGATTTGAATTTGACTTTAATCACTCGTGTTCTGGCTGTGATTTTGAGGAAAATGGCTAAATACTGTTGGTGCCAATGGGGAGATAGCAGCCCATTCTATACTCTGGTCATTGAAGACTCCCCAAAACAATAGAGGGAGGGAGGGAGAGAGAAGGAGAGGGCTGGCAGAATCTGTGCTGGACCAGGACTGTCAAATGGGATAGAGAGACCCACCCTAAAGCCATTGAGGGGGCTCCCTTTCTTTTCCTGGAGTGCTGGTGATGTAGGTATTTTTTAGATGATAGAATAGAAGGATCAGAGTAGGCATGTCACTGAAAGGATCTGATTTCAAGGAATGGATACCCATGTCTTACTCTTCTTGCCATGAGAGGTCCTTGATGTCCTCGGGTTCCTAGTCTTTACAAATGAAGCAAAGGCTAGATCTTCAGTCCCAAGGCCCAGGGAGGATTCAATAGGCCTGAACTCAAGCACAGCATGGACTCTGTAGGGGGAATCTGACTGTCAGCACCAGCCAAGGATTTGTGGTTAAAAAACTATGCCTCCTGGTTGTCTGTAGGTTCCCGGATACCCAGAAGTTTCTATTTCACTCAACTCTTGAACTAGATCATTCCTTCCTTCCCTTTCTCCTTCTATCCCCTCCCTCTCTTTTTTGTCTTCTTTGGACTTGATCACAGGGCCCGTGTCTGAGCTTTTTCGCTCAAAGCTAACTCTCTACCACTTTGCGACACAGTTCCACTACTGGTTTGCTTTTACATATCTGACCAACTAATGCCATAATTCTTCTCTCCCTCTTTCCTTCTCCTCCTGCCCCTACTCCCTTTCTTTCTTTCTCTTTCTTTCATTTTGTGTTTGTCCTATGGTCTGAAAAGAGGGCTTGGGCACTGTTTCTGAGCTCTTCATTCAACGCTAAAATTCTACCACTTGGGCCACAGCCCCACTTCCAGATTCTTACAGTCTTTCCTGCCCAGGCTGGCTTTGAATAGCAATCCTCAGATCTCAGCCTCTTCACCAGCTAGAATTAAAGATGTGAGTCACCATCACCTGGCTTACTTTTTCTTTTCAAAAACTTTCATCACAGGCAGAGTAGTTAGTGCTGTAATGAAGCAACAGCCAGACTCTGTAATAAGGACATACAAGTCTCAACTGGCCTAGGGTCAAACATTATTAAAACCAATTCACACTGAGGAAACCAGGTAAGACAGATTTACCCAGAAGGGTGAAGAATCTATGCCTGATGCCAATAGTTACATCTAGACTCCTAGTTACTGAGGAGGCTGAGATCTGAGAACCATGCATGATTCAAAGTCAGCCTGGGCAGAAAAGTCTGTGAGAGTCATCTCAAATGAAGAACTAAAGACCAAGAAGTGGAGCTTTGGCTCAAGTGGTACAGTGTGCCAACCTTGAGAATAAAAGCTAAGGGACAGAACCCAGACTCGAAGTTCAAACCCTAGGATTGGTGCACACACACACACACACACACACACACACACACACACACACACACACACACACACACCACAGAATGGCTGTAACCTGTTTGTCTCTTGGTCCACAGGTTTATTCCCAAAAAAGTACTGGGACAGGGGCATGGATTTGAGGTCTGAGTCCACTGACACACCAGGAATTTTCCTCCTCTGTAATATGGAAATAAGCATACCTGACTTTTATGGTTGTTGGGAGCATTAGATGAGCTAACAAAAAGGAGCGTATGTGTGTTTGAGTGTGTGTGTATGTGTGTGTATTTGTTTGTTTGTGTGTGTGTGTGTGTGTGTGTGTGTGTGTGTGTGTGTGTGTGTGTGTGTGCCATTCCTAGGGCTGTCCCTGAGCTTTTTTGCTCAAGGCTAGCACTCTACCACTTGGGACACTGGTCCACTTCAAGTTTTTTTGATGTTTAATTGGAGATAAAAGTGTCATGGACTTTTCTACCCAGTGCTGTCATTGAACCACAACCATATATTGCTAGCCTCCTGAGTAGTTAGGATTACACATGTGAACCACTGGCTTCAACTATAATGAGGTTTTAATGAAGGGGAGCTGGTGATATTCTTCAGTTCCTATTTGATGGTGACCTCCCCTGAGATCCCTAACATGGAATCAAAAGATGGGGCTCTGCCTTCAAGGAACCAGGATGAGTCAAAAACAGCCAAGCAATGTTGCATTGACATACAGCCCGGTCTTATTTCTACTCACAACATGAGATTAAGGTGAGTCATTAGGAGCTTCTTTTCTTCCTGTGAGGGACACTGCTCAGACACACTTACAAGAGCACTGACAAAGAAAATGAACGTAGACTTCAAACTGATTGCAGCTTCTACATATATTGCAATCATGTGATTGTACCTAGCCTTGAAATGAACAGAAATGTATAAGTCTATCATGTTGCATGTGCCGATGTTGTAGGTTGGCAGACATGTATGTCAGCAACTGCTCACAAGTGTTTTAGACCCATGGATGATGACTTGCTTTATCATTAAAAAAAGTTTTAAACTGGTAGTGCAGAGTAGGACGTGAATTCAGGGGCTGGGCCCTGTCCCTTTGCTATTTTTACTCAAGGCTAGTGCTTTACCACTTGAGCCACAGCTCCATTTACCTGCTCAGGCTGGCTTTGAACCGCAATCCCCACCTCTTAGCTTCCTGAGTAGCTAGTATTACAAGTGTCAGCCAACAGTGCCCAGCTGACACATAATGTCTTTTGTTTAGTGACCTAGGAAGATGGCTCAGTGATAGAGTATTTGCTTCTCATGCATGAAGCCCTGGGTTTGATTCCTCAACACCACATGAACAGAAAAAGATAGAAATGGTGCTGTGGCACAAGTGGTGGAGCATTGCCTTGAGCTTAAAGAGCTGAAGGACAGTGCCAGAGTTCAATCCCCATCACTAACAAAAAATATTTTGTTTACATATGGTGGAGTTCCTTTCAATGTATATACTATTTTAGATAAATATGAAGAAGCACTTAAGCACCTTACATTGTATAAAGATAAGCGTTATGTATTTCTGGGAAGAAAGTCATTAACTTACATTATGTAATGGTGTGTGTGAGGCACCAAACGGTCTCTACATCTTTGTCATTCTCCTGAAATTTGCCTTGGGTGCAGTGCAATGTTCAATGCTCAGACCATCTCAATAGACACATTTGGCATTTGTCAAAAATGACAAATCCCAGAGTGGTACTGGTGGCTCACAGTTATAATCCAATCATGAGGTTTGCAATGCGAGGATTGCGTTTAAAAGCCAGCCTGGGCAGGCAAATCTGAGTCTCTTACGATTAATTAACAATGAAAAACTTGAAAAACAAAAAATGGAAGAAGCCAAATCACCAGTGGCTCACGCCTGTAATCCTAACTACTCAAGTGGGAGATCTAAGGACCACAGTTCAAAGCCAGACCAGGCAGGAAAGTCCATGAGACTCTTTTGTTATTGTTGTTGTTGGGTCTGGTCCTGGGGCCTGAACTCTGGTTCTGAGCACTGTTCCTTATCTCTTCAGCTCAAGGCTATCTCTCTACCACTTGAGCCACATTGCCACTTCTGCCTTTTTTCTTTTTGCTTATGTGGTACTGAGGAATAGAATCCAGGGCCTCTTGCATGCAAGGCAAGCCCTCTACCACTGAGCCACTTTCCAAGCCCTCCATGAGACTCTTATCTCCAATAAATCACTAGAAAACCAGAAATGGCACTGTGGCTCAAGCAGTAAAGTGCTGTCTTTGAACTGAAGACCTCAGGGACAGCGCCGAAGCTCAGAGTTCAAGTCCCATGACCGACCAAAAACAAACAAACAAATAAAGGATCCCTTGTAGGAAAGTCTGTAAGACTCTTATCTCCAATGAATCACCAAAATGCCAGAAGTAGAGATGTGGATCAGGTGGTAGAGCACTGGTCATGAGTGATAAAAACTAAGAGACAGAACCCAGGCCCTGAGTTTAAGACTGAAGATCTGAAAACACACACACACACACACACACACACACACACACACACACACACACACACACAGGAAGAAAAATTGCTATTTTAGTCCAAATGCACGTACAGATGTGCAGGTACATAAGTTTCAAAGAGGCAGAATCAAATATAATCACAGTTTGGAATACCAAAAAATACCATGTCCCATCAGTTCCTGGCAGAGAAGGAAGGCATGTGGCATTCCACCCTCAGGTAACTGCTCTTGGGGACATTCTGGGAAATCCCTCCACAGGAACACGTCTGGACTACTGGAGAGTCAAAGGTGGCAAATTCCTCAAGAACCAGAAATTCACATTTCACTCCCTCCAAGGGGCCTACAGCTCCAAGAGGGTCTTTGCACTCACTCCCCAATCAACAATACCTAAAATACAGATAGGATGGGGAAGAGTGAATAGGGAGAATTAGTGGGGAGGCCTAGCGTCCCTGTGCAAGTGGTTAAATGGGAAAAGGACTGACCTGAGTAGAGACACAGGATATGCAGGTGGAAGTTAGGGAGGGGAGCAAAGATGATGAGGGCATCAGTCCTACAGGATACAGACATGTGCAGACAGGGTACACTCCAGAAAGAGAATGCTGGAGGAGGTCAGGGGACAGGAGAGGGCAATAGAAAGAACTGATTGTAAAGTATGGTAAGTAGAAATAAGACTTCCATACTGGGGCACCAAGGGCCCTGGGTTCTATTTCTGACTCTACTGAGTGGACAAATCCCTATCCTCGCAGCCTCAATTTACCCCACCTGGGAGAAAAGTAGGAAGAAGCACAGACTGTTCTGGTGCTGCCACTGAGGTCACAGAGGAGGAGAAAGGAGAAGCTGCAGGTTTGAAGTAAACCCAGACAGGGGTGGGAGACTGGGGAGCAGCATTCTCTCAGCACCATACTGAGGCACTCAGTTATCTGCCTCCAAACCCCTCGGGGTGCCATCAGGCTGCCGATTATGGTGCAGAGCCCCAGCCCCACGTTGAGCAGGAAGCATAGGGCTGCCAGTAATAGAGTCACTGCCTGCAGAAGTGACACCTTCTGCTTCTGCACAGCCAGTCAGCCCCACCTGCCCTGTAACCTTGCTCCAAGCCTAGGCATGTCCACATGGTGGCAACAGTAACAACTCAGCAAAAGAGTGTGGCCCAGGCACCAGGCCACTCCACAGCCCACCTTCACTTCTTCTGTTTACAGGCTAGCAACCCAGATGCTACCACTTAGTCACCACCTCAGGGGGGAGTCGCAGCCACCAACCCACAAGTTGGGGACTATGGAGTCCTCACAGTCAAGATCCCCACTTCCACACTTGTTAGACAACGAATATATCTGTTACCTTGGCCTTCTGGAGAGTTCCAGTCTATCTAGGTGTGATGTGTGGGTCTGATATCAGATATATCCCTCCTCAACTGAAATGGTGCATCTTGCTCCTCCATGGCTCCCCCCCTTGCCAAGTGAGGTGAGAAAGAGCCAGAATTGGATTGTTGGGCTATAAGCCGTACGTGCTTGGTGCTAGTGAGCAGGGTGCGTTTTGGTGGTTCAAGTGTACCCCAGGGATCTATCCCTCTTCACAGCCTCCTCTGCGTCTGTGAGCTATCCTTGAGGAGTCGAGCTTCTCAGGCTTTGCAGATACTGCTGGAGCCCTGCCATTGCCCTGCCTCCAAGGTCTCAGACTCCCCACTGCTGTTGGCCAAGGCCTGAGGACACCAAGACCCCAGGATTTCAGTGTCCGCAGCCATGAAATGGGGTCCATGCTGTGATCAGTGTGTACTGTTCCACTAATGGGCCACAGATGTTGGGTGTGCATGCACATATATAAACCAGAGAGCATTGCCTGCTGCCTGTGACATCTGTCTGCCATTTCTACCAAAGTGTTAGGGAGGCAACATGAGACTGTCCTCTGGCCTCTTCCTCATGAAGGTACAGTCCCATGCATGTCCTCTGGACACTAAGTGCACGCCGATCCCTTCCAGAAACCTCCAGTTTAGTGTTTGTCTCTATCCAACCCCATTAGGCAACCATCAGCCAGCACCAATGTGGGCTAGACCCTGTGCCAGGCTCCAGGAGGATGTGCAGGAAGCCCCAAGCCCTAAGAGTTCAAATGACTGAGGGCTGAAACACTAAACAAACATGGAGTGACCCAAGACAGGCTAATGTGGTGAGGGCTCTGAAGAAAGACTTTCTGCACCACAGAGAATCTGGTCCTCCTGATCCACTGCTCATCCCGAAACTGCTTATTCCCTGATGCCTTCCTGTCTGCCATGTTCCACATGTGCCCTCTTGATTCTCTTCTTTCCAGCCTGCCACTAATCCTGGTGATTTACAAGCCACAAACATAGATAACTCTCACCTCCCGTTTCTTTTGGTTCCAGGCTGAACAGTAAGGTCAGTATTTCTGACATCATAGCTTGAGTCAATATCTGTAACAAAACTTTGAAGGCTTGGGTCACCTTGGCTTGAATCCACATTCCTGGGGATGACACACAAGAATTAATCAAAATAGGCAGTTTTGGCTCAAACTTGTAATCCTAGCTACTCAGTGTGATATCTGATTTGCTATTCACTGGAAGAAAGTTTATTCTAGCCTCAATCCTTCCTGCGGTAGCTAATTTTCTCTCCTGAGCCCCTTTCCCTTGGTAAAGAAGGATATACGTGGGAACAAAAATGTAAATTCAGAAACATCTTTGCTAAAAGTAAACTTCTCTCTCTCCCTCAAGCTTCCCAGACTGGCAGCTTTGCAGTTTATCACAAATTTTGCTGAATGCCACTAACAATTATGATGCTTATCACCAGCTGTACTGAGTTCTTTATTACTCAGGAAGTTGTAATAAACATCAGAGGCATTGACTCGTGTGTCCCCATCTGAGCTTCTGTGTGGTGTGAGGGTGCATGCTGACATGCATTCTCTCTGGGAAAAGGATTCCCCTTCTTCAACATCAGGGCAAAGGTCCAATGTCCCAAGGCATGTTTGACTCAAGGCTATGATTTGCTTCTTTAACCTTGCTTGCTTGCTTTGGTAAACATCACCTATGTGAAAGCACTTCCTATAAAAATCCCCCCTGAACAACAAACAGGGCTGTTCTCTAGCTCTGTGAGCTGAGGACAGATGGAATATGGCTAAATAAAGAACTTCCAGCCAAATTGCCTGAGTGCTGTCATATCTTTCTGGGAAATTGGAATACTACAATTTAAATTGGAATACAACACAAGTGGCTAAAATCTGAAGACTAATCTCCATTTGAAGCCAGCCTTACAAGAAGGCCCATGACATGACACTTTTATCTCCAATAAACTACTCAGAAAAACAAGAAGTTCTGTGACTCAAATGATAGAGCACTAGCCCAAAGCATAAAGAGGCTCAGGAACAGCACCCAGGCCCTGAGTCCAGGTGCCAGTACTGGGAAAAACAAATACAACAACAACAACAACAACAAAAAACGGGTAATCAACTCTCCTGTCTTCCTTGTCCTTACTTCTCAGCCTAGTACTGTCTTTGTGTGTTCTGTCTCAGTGCTGTTGACCAAGAAGTCCTTTGCACACAGAAAGCCTGCTCTTTCTTACCTGCACTGGCCACATCATTCATTCTCTATTCTCCATTCGATGTTAAACTTTTTTTTTGGGGGGGAAGGTCCGGTCGTGGGGCCTGAACTCTGGGCCTGGGAGCTGTCCCTCAGCTCTTCAGTTCAAGGCTAGCACTCTACCACTTGAGCCATAGCGCCACTTCCGGCTTTTTTCTTTTCTTTTTTTTTTTTTTTAATATTTTATTTTATTTGAGAACATACTTACAGAGGGGTTACAATTACATGGGCAGGATAATGCATACATTTCTTACCAAGCATTGCAGCCTCCTCCTTTGTTTACCCTTCAACGGCTTTTTTCTTTTTGCTTATGTGGTGCTGAGCAATCGAACCCAGGGCCTCAGGCATGCAAGGCAAGCTCTCTACCACTGAGCCACTTTCCCAGCCCCTCTATGTTAAACTTACTTGTTCAAGGCTGATGTTCTATGTTGGGTCTTCGTCCGTCCCACGAAAGATGGATGGGGTCTGAGGAAAGGTAAGTGTGGCGCTCGCCCGTTCCCCAGCCCAGGAGACAATCAGACGCAGCGGGGAGCCAAATCCAGCAGGTAGAAAACTCATTTATTAACAGAGAGCAGCCCTTATTAAATACAAAAAGGGCGGGTGGCATGGCAAGGGAGGAAGAGGAACCAATCACTGTCAAGGTCACACCCTATCATGCACCTGAGCCTTCATGGGCTGGTTAGGCACTGATCGGAAGATCAATTGGGCTCTGCCCACTCTACTCTCTCCCAGCGCCATCTTGGCTGCCCATGTGCTCTATAGTAAATTGGGCTCTGCCCACTCAACCCCCTCCCAACGCCATCTTTGCTGCCCATGTGCTCCACAGTTCTATTGTTGAGTCTCACCTCTACTGTATCTCACTTTTTGGAGATAAGAGTTTCAGCAACATTTCTTTCTAGTCTGGCTTCAAGCCTCCATCCTCAGTTCTCAGCCCTATAAGTAGCTAGTTTTATAAGTGTGGGCCACTGGTAGCCAGCAAATTTGACTATGTTTTGGTACCTTATATATGTAGAATCATAAATATAGTTTTTATTTTTAATATGGTTTATTTCACAGTATTTTAAAGATTCATTCTTGTTGTAGCATGG
Organism: Dipodomys merriami; assembly: GCF_024711535.1. Classification (NCBI taxonomy): domain Eukaryota; kingdom Metazoa; phylum Chordata; class Mammalia; order Rodentia; family Heteromyidae; genus Dipodomys; species Dipodomys merriami. The sequence goes on from NW_027203004.1 coordinate 2,641,382, forward strand.
TCAGAATGTCATTCCTTTTTAAGATTGAATAATATTCCCTTGGCTGGTTATACCACATTTTGTTTACCCATCAAGAGACATTTGGTTTTCTACCTTTCTACTACTGTGTATAATGTCATGAATAACATTAGTATCTTTTACATTGTGCACACTGTTGTAAAAACACGCCAGAGACATCCTTTTATAATAAACTGAGGTGAATCCCCCTGTGGCTTTCCTTCATATTAACTATCAAAGAGAAAACTTAAAGCCAGTGAGGCTCATATGGAGTGACCAACTTAAATATTTTTCATCCTATTTACAAGGATATTGCTGTATTCCTATATAAATAAATATCCAGCCAGGTACTGGTGGCTCATGCCTGTAATCCTAGCTACTCAGGAGGCTGAGATCTGAGGATTGCCAGGTTGGGCAGGAAAGACTGTGAAACTCTTATCTCAAATTATCCACCAGAAAATCCAAAGTGGTTCTGTGGCTCTAGTGGTAGAGTGCTAGACTTGAGCTGAAGAGCTGAAAGAAAGTGCCCCGGCCCAGTGTTCAAGCCCCATGTTCAAAAATAAATCAATAAACAATATCCAACAAGTTGACAAATCAGGCAAGGCCTTTGCAAATTTGTTCTTCTCTTCTCTGGAAACTTCTTCTACACCTTTGTGTGGACCTGAATGCTTAATAGTTCCTGTCTTTGATCCTAGCTTATCAGGAGGCTGAGATCTAAGGATCCATGTTCAAACCCAGTCTGGAAAGCCAATTCTGACAGACTCCTATCTCCAATACACTAGCAAAAACTTCAAAGTAGAAGTTTAGCTAAAGTGGTAGAGCATCTGCCTTGCAGGATAAAGCTAAGCAAGTGTATGGGACCCTGAGTTCAAGCCCCAGTACTTGTACACACACACAAAAGGAAAATAAACTTTGTTTAATTCGTTCATCTTTTCAGCAGCTAGATCAGAAGTTCTGCCACAGAAAGGCCTTCCCTGGCCATATGACCTAAAATATTAACTTCCTCTCAGTTCCTTGATTTTTCCTCAGAGCAGGTCTCAGTTTGGGCCTCCCTCTGAAGGGTGTGAGCTCCAAACTCACTCTATTTTATAGCATCCTTTTTTCTAGCAGCACCTAGTCCCCATTATTGAAAACCAGAAAATTGGACCTCCTTCTGAGCAGAGCAGTTTGCAAAAAGGGTCGCCCTCTTCTCTGGGTCAAGTAGCCCAAATAGAGCTGACAGCTGAGGATTTTAGCTCATACAACTCTCAACCACGGGAAGGTAAACTGAGGACCTTCCCAGGATAAGAAGTAATTCCTGCTTGAGCAAAATGTATCAATCAATGTCACAACAGGAAGGAAACTATTCAGAATATATCTTCCCTTCCCCTCTCCTCTTCTAGCTCTCAAGAGGATTTTGAAAAAAATTGGATTTAAGTGTGGTTATTTTTCATATCTTCCCAGAGTCACTTGTTCAAAGCTGCACACCAGCCCAGGTTGCCCACAATAGGAACTCCACCTTAGGAGCCCAGCTTTAATCTTGGACCTCTTTCATCACTCTTACAATATAGGATGCACCCAACAAGGGAAGGGGCTTCAGGGGCTTTATCCTCCTCCCACAGACAAGTTAGTTCCAGAGGGGAAAACTGACCTGGCCATCGACTGAAAGTGAACCAGAATAGGATGAGCTCAGCGTGAGCCCTCCTAATGGGAAAGTCACAACCATTAAGTTAGATAATATATAATAAAGGGTTGCCTGTCTGTGGTGGCTGACACATGTAATCCTAGCTATTCAGAAAGCTGAAGTATGAGGACTGGGGCTTGAACTCAGAGCCTGAGCCCAAGGCTAGTGCTCTACCACTTGAACCGCAGTACCACTTCCAGCTTTTTCAGAGTTGGTTATTGAGATAAGATTCTCATGGACTTTCCTGGTCAGGCTACCTTTGAACCACAATCCTGAATCCTCAGCCTCCTGAGTAGCTTAGATTACAGGTGTGAACCACCAGTGCCCACCTGGCCCCCATTTTTCAGATGTACCTCACCTCATTCTCTTTCTCACTCAGAACCAGCCACACACCACTTCCTCCTGATATGGGGTTTATTCCAGCCCTGAGACTTTCACCCTAGCTATTGCCTCTGTCACATGCCCCCAAAGCTGGCTCCCTCTCAATCTACAGGTCTTGGCTTCAGTGCTACCTCTTCACAGAAACCTTTTCTCTATGTATGTGGATTCTGGGGTTTGAACGGGTTTGAAATCAGGACCTGGTCACTGTTGCTTATCTTTTTAAAATCTTAAATATAGTATTCTACCATTTGAGCCACAGTTCCCAATTATGCTTTATTGCTAGTTCATGGGAGATAAGAATTTCAGAGACATTTTTTTGTTGAGACTGACTTTGAAACATGATCGTCAGATCTTAGCTTCCTGAGTAGTTAAGATTACAGGTGTTAGCCACCAGCACTTGACTCACAAGGACTCTTTCTGGCACTCTCACCTGCACTATTTATCTTTCTATAGTTGTTTCATATATTGGTTTATTGACTTTTTACTTGGTTTCCACAAATAAATGATCAGTTGTGTCTTGGGTAGGTTCCCTGTCTGCTCCTAGCCTACATTTTGGATCATTCACACCTGACATGCATCTGATGAATGGTGAATCTCTCCACCCACTGTCCCCTTTTACTTTCCTTTTTTTATTATTTGTTGTATGGTCTTTGGCCTTGATATCAGGGTCTGGGCATTGTTCCTGAGTGTAATCCTAGGTTGTTAATGTTAGCTTCTTGGGAGGCTGAGATCTGAAGACCGTATGTCAAAGCCAGTCCAGATAGAAAAGTCCCTGAAACTCATCCCCATTTAACCACCAGAAAACTGGAAGTGGCATTGTTGTTCAAGTGGTAGAACACTATCTCCTACTTGTAATTGCTTGCAAACATTAGTTCCTCTGGCTTCAGTAGCCAGCCTTTGGATTGAGACATGATCTCTCTATGCAGCCTTGGCTGTATAGGGATTATCCCTCCTATAATTCGTTTTTGAGTATAATTCTTGCAATCTTTCACATCCCAATAACAGGTCCCTGTGCTCTCAACTGCTATTATCTTTGATGTCTTATAATACTCTCCACCCCTTTCTCGAGAATTGCTCTGCTCCTGGGCCTGAATACTGCAGCATATTCTGAGAAGAGTGGTAGCTATTCGCTAGCCACTCCAATCCTGCCCAAACTCCGCCTAAAATTATACTTTGGTCTAATTATGAGGCTACCCAGAAGGAAGGGAATATTCTGCTAACCGCCCTCCTCCAGCCCTGCTTCTTAGTAGACAGTTTATGATCTCAAATTGTGGCTCCCCAGAGAGGAATCTTTCACTGCTGCTTAAAAAGAAAGACCAGGCAAGGGAAACAACACAGAATCCTGGCCTGGAACTGTGCTAGGACTGGGGTTCTTCTGCAAGAAACAGAAGGGAATGGCAGGCAGAGTGGTACCTAAGCCTCTCTTCAAAGGTGACTGCTTGACATTATAAAGCAATTGAAACTCAGATGACAAGATGTAATGGTTAAGCCAGGTAAGTACACTGGCTCTCCTTCTATAGGGAGAGGTAAGTTGGAAAGATCTGCAAGAGTTGGGCACGGTGGCACTGTTGAAGGTACTCTTTTTACTTGGACAGCCTAAGTTTTCTTTAATTAAAAGGTACATGCCCATGGCATAATTGAATGATCTGTCCTGTATAGATCCCTGGATCTCATATAGGTAGTACCTCATGTCACACATTAAGAATGATGGGTTCCAGCTTGTTGAGTCTTGGCTCATCAGAACACAGGGAATATTGTGCAACTTGTTTAAGCTATGGGTGCTCCATTATTTGTTCAATATTTGTCTCTCCCTCAGGTCCTCAATTACCAGTTGGCAGATTACATTTTGTCCTCAAACAGACAGTTTATATGGACCAACATATTTGGCCCTCAGAACTAGTGACTCTACCTGGATAACATCCTCCCCTCAAAGGGAAATCTTCCTGTTACAACAAAATATAAAAAGACACCTAAGCTCCAGATTTCCACCTTGTAGGCATATTTTCTTTTTCCAATTGTGGGGCTTGAACAGTGTCCTTGAGCAATTCAACTCAAGGCTAGAACTCTACCAATTGAGCCACTGTGCCACTCCCAGTTTTCTAGTGGATAATTGGAGATGAATATCACAGACTTTTCTGACCGGGCTGGCAATGAACCATGATCCTCAGATCTCAGCCTCCTGAGTAGGTAGGATTACAGGTGTGAAGCCAGTTCCAGCCATCATTTCTTTCTTGCAGGAACATTTCAGGGGTATGGAATAGCACAACACCACATAAATTTGTCAGCAGCTGCCCCGGGGAGAACCAGATTAGACCAAAATAACTAACCTTGATATTGCCTTTGCTGTCCAAAAGGATATTGTTGGGCTTAAGGTCTCAATGTGCGATTGTGTTCTGCTGTAATTAGTACAATTTGTTTGAAGAATCTCCTGGCTTCAACTTTATATAAGTGGTGGGATTTTCAGATAGACTTCAGAAGGTAGCCCCTAGTGGCCAATTCCATGAAGAGATATACATACTCTTTTTTCTCCATCACCAGGTACAACTTGATGATGTGTCTGGGCCATCCAGCCTTAAAAATGTCCATCTTATTCTCTATTCAATGCCTGGAGGACTCTCCCATATGACGTATTTTAAATTGCCATCTCGGTGTCTGTGAAGTGGTGATGGGACAGTTTCACTCAGGTAACTTGGTCAAGGAGTTCTCTTGTCTGGTATTGTTTGATGATCTCCTCCTTCAAGCAGCTCGGGGATGATTCTTTGTATTCTGCGATCCTCCTGCTATGAAGGCAGGTAGCAAGTCTCCGAAAAATTAACTCAATAAAATAATGGGAAACCCGGCAAAAAGTAAAAAAGAAATACCAAAATCCAACCAACAAAAACTGCAACCAAACAGATCATCAATCTAGCTTTGAGTTAATCCAGCAGCTTACCAAGCGAGAGCTCCCAGCACTGTTAACTGACAAATGTTGGGGCACAGTGGCTTCCTATATACCCTACATGACCTATCACAATGGAGCAATCACAACTGTGCATAGTGATATCATGGGGGAAATGGACAAATCAGATTCAGACCAAGTGAGGTCAGAGAAAAAGTGGACCAATTACAGCCTGCCACCATTGACACTGTAGCTCTTAGGCCTCCAAGAATGTTGCTAGAGATTCCAGGAGGACTTGAGGTTGCTATGGTTATTTTTGTGGAATTTTTGAAACCACTAATACAGTGGTCAATGTCCTCTGACCTATGAGAGCACTCCTGCATTTTACAAATTGCTTCTGTGGAGACACTAGCCAATAGCCTCCATTCTTGATGGCCACCTTATCCTATGACTTGTTCCAGGAATGACACAGCACAAAGTCCTCCATCCTTCTTAAGGACACCTGTCTCCCACAATTTACTCCTGAAGGGACAAGGTCCAGGCTGGTTCTGAGCCACAATCCTCACAATTCAGCTTCCAGAGTAGTTAGGATTATAGGCCTGAGCCTTCAGTATTTAGCATCTCTCACTTTTAGAAGAAATATATTTTTTGTTTTGTTTTGTTTTAGAAAGGGTAGTTGTAAGGTTGGGGATTTTGCTCAATGGAAGAGTGCCTGCCTGGTGAGTACAAGGCCCTGAATTCGGCCCCTACCTCTGGGGTGGGGGGAATGTTATAAAAGAAAGGTTGGTGTTAGATATGTCCTTTTCTTTTAGCACTTTGAATTTGTTGCCCTTGCTGCCTAATACTCTTTTTTCTAATGAAAAATTGGTCATAATATCATTGAAGATCACTTGTGTGTGAGGAGTTGTGTCTCTGTGCTTTGGGAGGATTGCTGTCTTTGAGTATTTAATTAGAATGTGTTTTAGTGTGGATCTATGGGATTATGCTAATTGACTTTTGTTGAGCTGCTAGATTCCTGCATATAAGGGTTCATGCTTTTAATGAAAATTGGGAAGATTTTGGTAATTATTCCTCCAAATACTATGCAGTTTTTCTCTCCTGTACATTATATATATAGATATATACACATAAATATACATTATACATTATACATACATACATTATATACATATTCACATTGTATATGTGAATACGCTAATATAAATATATATTCCTACATATTTGTATTATATATATATTTACATACATATATTTATTTTTCACATAGCTTCTACTTTTGTGATTGTTTATGGAAGTCTAGATTCGTACAAGTTGCTTTGTCAGAGATAGAGTTAGAAGTTTCCTCTTTATATCTTGGTGAAAATAAACATTTCTTGGCAAGGATATTGAAGCAGGTACAATCTAGCCTGATTTACTGTCTCTGTCAGGTTTCTGAGCACAGGACCATTGCTTGTCAGGTTCTTCTATTGTGCACTGTGATCTTTTGCAGTGTCATGCTCTGCTTCAATGGACACCAGGCCTGCAATTAGAAGAGGAGCTGCTCCAAAATCAACCTGCTTGGTGCAAAAGTTCTTCTGGAGTGACCTTAGTAGATGCCCCTGTTCCAGGACTACCGACTGCTGACTGTGGACTGCACAAGCACAGGAACTTTTTTGACCCAAGTCAGAGGTCTGCAGTGGAGCCCGGGAGTGCTGCCCTGATTCTGGTTGTGCTAGGAGCCAGGCTGGGGGCAGAGAGACCTCACTGTGGCCTGACCTCTGGGGCGCAACAGGTTCAAGGGCTCTTTCCAGGAGACATGTGTAGTTGTAGGGAGCAGAAGCCGAGCTCCGAAGGCCCCTAAGCACATGCTGGAAAATGGAGCTGGGAGGGCCAGGCTGTCCAGGTTGTCAGGGGGCAGGCGATGAGCCTATATTAGTAGTCTTCAGGGTTCCAAATGAAGATCTAGACTTGCTTGCTATCTGGAAATGTCCCATGCTGTTGAGGGTAAAACTGCCAAGGCCCACAGTTAAAGGACAGGCTGGTGGCTGGCAATGGAATGTTGAAACTGGAGTGCAAAGACATCACAGTGGGCTCTGTGGGTTCCCTAACATTGCAGAGTAGGGATGCTGGAACCCAAGGAGATACCAGGCTCTGCTGGCTGGGCACTAGATAGACTTCTGGATGAAGCCTTGCTGGATGGACTAGCAGAATCCATGGTTCCACTCACCCACAGGCACATGAAGCTGCCTAGCATCTCCCCAGCAGATATCTTGGGGACAGCAGCTCTCCCAACTTGGACAAGGAGGTTCTGCTTGCTAGAGGATGTGGCCTATGCTGGTCATAGACAGGAAATAAGCCTGCTGCTGGAGGAAGCTTTTGCCCCTTCCAAGGCTCCTGGATCAAGAGGAGCCCTCAGGAATACGCTCATAGAAAGGCTAGTCCCCACACACAATGAGAACATCTCTAGTTGGTTTGAATCTTTGGGGGGGTCACGTCTTGGAATGCAGTGGTATTGTAAGAGGAGTGTTATTGACTCTTGTTCAACCTGAATTGAACCTTGATTCTTACAACAAAGCCTCCTTAGTAGCTAAGATTATACATGTGATCTACTGGTGCCTAACTCCATCAAAGTTTTTAAGCCCATGGCTCTTCAGGGAAATCATAGCCCTGGGTTCCTAGGAATCAAGATGCATGCTAGGTACGAAAGACCTTTGAGCCTGGCATAAGTGGAGGAGTAGAGAGGGCCCCCATGTCACTGGGTGTTGAATCAGTACAATTGTTGGCATGAACATCTGGCTTTTCTGAGACCAGAAGAAAGCTCAAACTTGCTAGATAGGCAAAGATCCAGAAGAAGGAAGGATCAGAATGCAGGGTTTTAAGCACAATTTCTGTGAAATGAAGATTCAAAAGGGAGAAGTGACTTCTGAAAGTCCCATTTATGGCAGTGGAATGAAGGAGAAACCTTAGTGCCCTGCACCCCAGGTCATGACATGCCTGCAGTCAGATCGTAAGGAAGCTAGGAGGCCTCCAAGAAGGCAGTGGCATTAAATGAGTCCTGGGATCATTCGCCCAGTGACAGATGTAAGAAGCCGCAGGCTTGGACACCACGCTGTTTATCCCAGGCTTATTCCCTTATGGTTAGTCTAGATGTCATAACAGCCTTGCTATAGATTCCTGGAACCAGAGACTGAATGACGCAGGACACTAAGCTCAATTGAAATCTGAAACGAGGACACCACCAATAATATCAAGGGAGTGAAGAGCAGGGGCCTGAAGCTAGGGACCAAGTGTAGAACCAGGCAGTGGTGGCTCACACTAGCTACTCAGGAGGCTAAGATTTTAGAATCGAGGTAAAATACCACCCAGGTATTAAATTTCATGAGATTTTTCTCGCTAATTAACCAGGGAAAAAAGCCACGAGTGGAAGTGTGGCTCAAGTGGTAGAGCACTAGTCTTGAACCAAATGGTCAGACACAAACTCTATCTGACCCTGAGTAGTAAGGACTACATAGGAGGCTAAAGATTTGAGGATTAAGGTTTGCAGCCATCCTGTGCGAAAAATCCATGACACATCTCTAATAAAAAGCCAGAAATGGAACTGTGGCTCAACCGGTAGAGCACTAGTCTTGAAAACAAACTCTAAACTCGATTCTCACTCTGAGTGGTAAAGATTACTTAGGAAGATGAGATGTGAGGATTAATTTTTTGTTTGGGTTTTTATTAACTGTATTTTTTTGTCTTTTCTTTTTTGGTTCTGGGGATCAAACTCAGGACGTTGCACTTGCTAGGCTAGCGCTTTGCCACTGAGCTACATCCCAGCCCCGTGAGGATTAATTTTTGCACCCAGCCAGGGCAAAAGAATCCATGACACTTATCCCTAGTAAAAACCAGATGTGGTACTACCTCTGTTATTGAAAATCTTGCAATTTCTCAGTGACTTTTATCTAGAACTTCTCTGTTATTTTCAAAGTTGAATGCTTCTTTTTCCTAATTATGCATTCTGATGAATGTAAAATACACAAGATTTCAATGTCAGGTTTGAAATAACTCTCACATACTTGACTAACATGAAGTGCCAATGAAAGCATTTGAGCTTCATCTTCAATGGGGAAGCAACAGCCTCTGAATCATTTTTATTGATAGACAATTGAAACAGAAAAGGTTGGCTTCTTAAAATATGCTTTTTATTGTAAAAATTCTGTACAGAGGGGTTACAGTTACATGAGCAAGGTAATGAGTATATTTCCTATCAAGCATTGTTGCCTCCTCCTTTGTTTTTACCCTACCATCCCTCCCCTCCCACCTCCACAACTACAATTCCCCACACCCCCCATAAATGGTAAAGTTCAGTTTTCAACATAGTGTCTTGTACATCTCATTGTTACAATGGATCAACCTATATGCCTATTTAAGCATTTTCCCTTCCCAAATTATAGAACTATATATACAAGATGCAGAGTATCGACAAGAAAAACAGTGAATACATGGGTTATACCATGGAGGAGGAACAGACAAAGAAAAAAATCACATGGTACAGAAAGGTTTGGAAAAATTTATAGTAAGGGAAGTAAACAAGCCACAAAGAAACATAGGGTCCACTGTTTCCCTTATTTGCAATGACTAGTATATATCTGGGACAAGCAAAAAAGGTCAAAAGCTATGTACATACAACCAGATAAGATGATGTTAAGCAAAATAAACCCCAAGATAGGGACACAAGTATTTTTTTTTACTTTCTTGTTATTGTTTCTAACGTATTTATAAGAGGTTAACATTTTAATGAACAGTGATATTCTGCAACTTTATCAATCAACTTCATTTCTTTCACATGTGCCCAAATTGGAGGGCTTTTTCAAGAAGATAAAAACAGAAAGAATAGGAAAATTATCGGTAGACTTCTATCTGGAGAATGAACTCATTTTATAATCAAGGAACAAAAGAATATTTCAGTGAGGAGGATATTTTTCAAAAAATCAGGGAAAGCATGAATAAAGGAAAAATGTAACAGAAGACATGTATTCTTTGCATTCTAATGCTATGTTTATTCAATAGAATATCTTTATTGTACCCAGCAAAGCATAAACACAACCTTACTTAAAATGCTACAAAGTTACAAAACACAAAATTTATAATAGTATATGTACACTGCTATGTATATAGTATATATATAGCATATATATAGTATATATATATGTATAGCATATACTATATACAAGTATATACTATATCTATACTATACAGATATAGTATATACATAGTAGTGTAAATAAAATAAAGGCAAAAGAGAAATGGAGAGATGCAGAGTGAGCGAGCAAGAGAGAGAGAGAGAGAGAGAGAGAGAGAGAGAGAGAGAGAGAGAGAGAGAGAGGGCAATATACATATTGCCAAGGCAAACCTGCAATACCATGAATGGCTGGCAAAATGGGGTGGGGGCAAGCTTTGATAGGGGCAGCTTTGGCTCAACTTCTCTCCAATTTCAGAGTAAACACAAGGTAAAGGACCTGGTTAACAGACCCATTCATAGCAACAAACACGGTGTGGGATTCTCTCAGGGTAGAAGGGGGTCAAGCAGGGACAAGGGCCAGGCATAACAGGAAGAGCAGCTTTGTCCTTTTTCCCTGAAAGCCTCTGCCTTGAACCACCAGCAAGGGCATCCCTAGATTGCCAGTCTATACCCAGTAATCAGTGGCAAGTTGGGAATCACCAAACACTTTATGAATGGAGAAGGAATGAACTTTCAGAAAATTACAGGCCACCTTTTTCAACAGACCCCCAAATCCACAAAAATTTGGGAGCCAGAACTGGGCTGCAGATGAACTGTCTCATCTGCTGCCTTCCCCAATATGGGATCTTTTCTTACAGCCCCTCCTGGGCTAGTGAAGTGACAAATCTGACCTGAGTTATAGGGGGAGCATCAGGTCCCTTCTTATCCGGTGGAGTTGGAGCTGAAGCTGGGGCGGTAGCCCAGGGAATAGGGGCTTTGTCTGGGGAATACTGGGCTTCAAGGGTATGATCTCCTGCATGTTGTATTTGTAGCGGTGCATGGTCTGCTCTGGTGCCTTAGCAAAGAAGGACTGGGGAGCTGGGGCACTGCTGGAAGCAGACATGCAGCTGCTGGGCTACACTGGAGCTTCATGAGAAATAGCTGGAGTAGCTGCAGAAGACAGAGCTGAAGGCTGCGCCAGACCAAGACCCAGGGTCATGGCTCCCGCTAGAATCACTCCTTCACTCAGCCCTGCTGAGGTACTTCCTGCTTGGCTAATTGTGGACATTTAATCTGTAGAGGGATCCTCTGACTTCTTTTCAGAGCAGCCTTGCCTGTATTAGAAGAAGGAGTCATCTCCCTGCCATCCCCACCTCCTCCCACTCTCCTCAGCCTATGGGGCTGAGACAGTGCTCAATGGAAGAGAATTTTGACCCCATTCCAAAACAGTCCCTCAGAGCACTATTACACAGTAGGAGCATAGATCTGCTGGAAGTGGACAAGCTCCTCATCCAGGAAGAGAACTTGTATTCAAAGAAAATAAGAAGATATTTGAAGTCACAATTGCCATCAGTCACGAATTTCCCTTAGGTAGTGAATTATTGAATGTTACAGAAGTGATAGCTCCCTTCAAGCCCTTTATCGAGCTTAGAGAATGTGTTCAAATGAAGATTTCTCCAGGCTTTCCTGTAAACTTAGATAGACCTCTGCTTCCCAGGATCACAGCCACTGTGACTTTCAACAGTTTTGAGATGATGTAGTTGATGGCTCTATCTTTACCATATCAGATAACTACAAAGACCCCCCAACCATTGTCCTGACCTTTAACATAAAAAAGATGCTATTCACCAAGAACAAGGAACGTAGAGACTCCTAGAATTAAATTCAAAAAGAAGGGACAAATGCTTTCAATAAATGGATTCACATATTGAAGTGACACATCAGTAATAGAATTGGAAGAAATGGGCCTCTAATATGAATTTCATCAAGTATTCTGATGAGTCATTTTCAGTCTTTTAAAAAAAGAATTCTTTATGTGTAATTGTTTGATCTGCAGCTACCAGTGGCGTGATTTATTTTTAAAGATTTTTATTGTACTTGTTGAAATATACATGCATATGTGTGTATGTATGTATGTGTGTGTGTATGTATGTAATCTACTTATCCATTTATCTTAAATACTCCCAGACCATTCATGTAAGTCAAATGTCTTAAGATATATGAAACCCTTTAAAACTCATCATCTCACATTCATTGGGCACCAATATTGTTTCACTTCATTTTCATAAAATGTAAACTTTGAAACATTGTGTATAGTTTAGTAATTTGAATGTTTGTTCAATATAAAGAACTAGACCGAATGAGATTTCCTGTAGATGAATAAACCAAATGGTAATCATTAATAATAGTATTTATCTGTCGCTATACATTTCAGAATGCTTGTTCACAATCCAGGGAATTAGGTACCTTTTTTAGCCCCTAAGAGCACTCAATTGGGGTGCTATTTGTGTTTACCTGAATTATTTTTTCAATGGTAAATATTACTAATCTTCCTTTCAGAGAACCACTATTTTTTTGCTTTCTACATTAAGTGTTCCTGTTCATAATAAGGTATATTGAGAATGTAGAAAATCCTCCAAGTCTCAGTTCTTCAAATAATTTCCAAGTTTTAAATTTGCTTCTTCAAAGGTGCATATAAGTTTGATTAGTATGTTATTCAAAGAATATGGGTTCATTGGTATCAATTATATTTTAAAACACATATATTAGATAGCATGTAATATAGGTTTTCAATTTTTAAACAAATCTAATTTGCTAAAATTATATTTTACAAGTTATAAAGTTCAGAAGTGCATACAAGATTAAGAGTTCCCATTTTATTCTAGTCCTGTTTGTTTTTGCCAGTCCAAGGGCTTGACCTTAGATCATGGGCACTGCTCCTGCGCTTCTTTTGCTCAAGGCTAGTGCTCTACCATTTGAGGCACAGCACCATTTCTGGCTTTTTTGTGGTACTGAGGAATCAAATTCAAGGCTTCATGCATACTAAGCAAGCACTCTATCACTAAGCCACATTCCCAACCCAAGGTTCTATTTTCTTAAGTCACAGGTCAAAATCATGCACTCGCTTTTACACATACAAATGTTCATATTTATTAGAAGTTGGTTTGAAGATCCAAGAATGAGATAAATTGGGAGTATTATATGTAAGGGTTATACAATGTTGCGTCATATTATGGAGATTAGCTCAATGTTTTCTTTTGTAGTAATGAGTGTGTCAAGAATTATTTTCTTAGTGATTAGTAGTTAACATTGGTCTGGTCAGAACATGCTAGAAAATCTTTCCAAAGATAGGTGGAGGTATATAATGGATACTCCTATTATTTAGTTTCTAGCTGTGCACTGGTGTCTCATGCCTATGAACCTAGGTACTCAGGAGTTGAAATCTATGGATTGCAGTTCAAGGCCAACACAGGCAGATTCTTATGTCTAGTTATTCCCAGAAAAAGCCAGCAGTGGCACTTTGGCTCAAGTGGTAGAGTGCTAGCCTTAAGCAAAATGTAGGTCAGGGACAGTGCCCTGGTGAGAATTAGAGACGCAGGACTATAAAAATAAAATAAAATAAAATAGTTTCTTTGAATCTTTAGCTGGATTACTACAATAGAAGACCCGTGGTTAGAGAAAGCTGAGCTCAATATCTACCTTAAAGTTGATGGTGAGAGAAACATCCTCTGTCTATGCCTCATAGCCTATCAGCTGTTGTCACCTCAGGCCATGCACAAGGGTAACAAGACTCAAGACTGTTGATAAGGCTCATGTCTCTCACTTTCCAATACCCAGATAACACTCAAATGTACTATATATGTATAAGTTTACATCTGTACACACATGCACACACAAACACAGATATCCCACTCATCCATCACAGAGCACGATAGACTACAGTTTGTAACAACATGGAAAGACTGGGAAAACATTACATTAAGGGAAGTAATCCAGACCCAGAGAACACTGGCTGCATATTTTCCCTTGTTTGTGGCAGCTAGAATGCTCCAATAAATCCAGAAGCAAATATACTGGATTGTGTGCTAAAGGTTACAGATGAATTACCTGAAGCATAGTGGACTCTATGAAGATAAGATAGTGTGATTTTTATTTTCTCTAAAGGAAGTTTTAATGGTCTGCCAAGAAAACAAAAACAAAATCTCCAAATTTTGTCAGGCAATCCATTCACTTGTTAATAACTTAGTAAAGAAGGATGCTCTCACTGGAGTGGACCAGAGTGAACACAATCACACACATTTTAGTGACTAAAAATCCAAAGCCTACTGAAATCACAAATAAATGAATTTTGTTTAAAGTTTTAGTCTATTTCTATTTCCTAACTTTCCAAAAACCAAGAATTATTGTCTTACAAGGGAATATGAAAAGGAAAACATCCATTTGTGGAAATGCACATGAGGTTAGTTGTTTTTTTCTTAGAACTTTGTCTCAAAGAAAACGAAGAACTAAACTTAAATGCTGAGGAAAATAAATGTTATTACTTCATCATACTATTAAAATAATGTAAACTCTGAGCAAGGTAAACATGACAAGCAAAAATATGGCAAATAACAGAAGTTTCAGTGAAGTAAATTTCTTCATTCACATTTCCATCTTAAACCCTCCACCTCCGTGTTCCTCTAGTACACAGCTGAGAATCTGGCAGGCCTCTTAAGGAGCAGAGCAAATTGACAGTCTCCACAGAAGCCAGATGAGCAAAGTGAGTTAACAGTACCCAAGGTAGGTGTTTCAGTATGGGAAGTTGTTGGAATTATGTTCCTTTCCTTATATCCAAAGAGAGACATGTTTATACCAAGGTCAAGAAACATAGATGGAGGCTAGGAAGTAGCCTCAGTGGTAGAGTGCTTGCCTCTCATTAATGAGGCCCTGGGTTCGATTCCTCAGCACCACATAAGCAGAAAAGAAGCCGGAAGTGGTGCTGTGGCTCAAGTGGTAGAGTGCTAGCCTTGAGCTGAAAACTGAGGGACAACGCTCAGGCCCAGAGTTCAGACCCCATGACCAGACCCCCCCCCTCCCCTCCATAAAAAAAGAAATGTAGATGCAAGACTATCAAAGTCAAAGGTGGAAAATCAATAATTATCATGAAAGATAATGTTTCAAAGAGGAATGTGGTAGTGCATGATAGTGATACCACAACTTAGGAAACTGAGGCAGGAGATTCTTCCCTTTCAGTGCAGATAGGCAATAAAGCCAGGTCTTGCCTTAGGAAGCTGAGGTTTCCTATCATCACTTGCCAAAGACTAACTACTTGCACAAGAAGCACCATCTGTGATTTCCATGACACACTCTCCATCTTCACATTCATTGTCTTTACTAGCTTCTTCTCTGTCACTGCCCATTTCCCAATCAACTGTAATTCATCTCTTTTGTCCCCCTCTTTTGCACACAAAGTATTTCTGCCTATTCCAGTGTCATTCCCATTCTTTCTTGGTATCTTAGACAGTGTCATTTCTTCATTTTAAAGATCATTTTCACTGGAACTCCATGCTATCCTTGTGAGCTCAATGTACTAGATGTGGTTGTTTCTTTGGTGGTGGAGCTAATTCAATATACTGTTCGGTAATAGCTGCCTTTAGGCAACTAATGGCAAGGTTTTAGAGGTGTTCTGAAATCCTCTCCAGATGTGAGCCATACTTTAGAGAGGGAGGCAGCCTCTGTGCCCACTCTCCTAAGATTTGCATTTCTGACCTGCGGTGGACTCTTCTGGTAAGGAGGGATTTTCTAGGTCCCATATCCTTTACCTCTTGGTTCTTCTCACCAGAGACATGGCACCAGTCTGTGATAGCATAATTCTTTGGAAATAGTAAGACAAAACCCAATAAAGGAAGCAGAAGGAAAATATATTGGGTTCTGTGGGAAAATAAAAAATTTATAGTGATGCAAAACTTATGGGGATAAAGCTTCCATTATCAGAGGCCATGAAGGTCAATCCATCATAGTAGTTCTTCATGTTTCTGTGTAACATTTATCTTTATGTCATTCTAATGGACATGTGGTCCTACTGACTACCAGGAGTCACTGGAAGTCCAGAGGACATTTGGTGCATGGGTGGAGGGGTGATCATGGAGGCCCTTATTGGCACTGACAGGCGAGGAATGAGGGCAAGTGGCCAAAAAGGAGGCAGCAGTAGGTGCAGGGGAAGCTTCAGTAGTGGCTACAGTTGCAGAATGAAATCCGATGGGCTGTAGCATGGTCACTGCAATCATTGGAACTCATGCTCTCATGGGGAGCTCCATGAGAATGCACAGAGCAGGGAAAAGTGGGGCCTCCTGAGGCCAACCTCCAGACAGCTGTGGCCCTGCAAACTGAGGGCTGAGGGTGGTAAGTGCAGAGCCCAGTTGATTCTTTTCCCCATCTGGGCTGCCTTCCTACCATCACCCACACACCTCACTTCCTCTATAGCAAGATCACAGGTAAGAAGAACCCCACTCAGTTTAGACGAGATTTTGCAGTGGGCCCTTATTTACCTCTCCCTCTTCAAGAGGCTATAGCTGGAGCAGTCCTTGGAAAGTCACATGCAAAACCAATAGGCACACGAAAGGACGCAAGTGCTGCTAGAGAGAAGCATGAGAGTCTGATACCATCAGAATGTGGTGATGGAGGTGTGGTCCTGTTGGTAGACAGATAGCCAATGAACCAAAGTGTCAGGTCCTGAGTTCGAGTCCCCGTCTAGCAAGAAGAAAGAGAAAGAAAGATACCTTTATGGCATTTTTTACATTTGATATTCCTTCTGTATTCTCACTAAATAAATTTCTATATACCAGTGTGTAATAAATTTATTCTTTTTTGTTTGGATTAGGCTACATTTTTACATTACTGGATTTAGTAACCCAGGACCTCATCAGTTCTATTCCCACCCATTTTTCTGTTGTTTTTTTCTTCTTTCGTTTTTGTTTTTGTCTATTCTGAGAGCTTAAAGTCCAGACTAGAGTTCTGTCCATGGTCTCTTTTGCCCACATCTTTACTTTTTGCATTTGTGGCTTTATTGTAGTCTTAGAACCTCATGCACTTTCCTGCCAGGACTGACCTCAAAAGGTGGTCCTCAGATCTCACCCTACAGACTTGCTTGAATTATAGCGATGAGCCAGCAGCATTTGAATTCTACTAAAATTTATGTTGGTGATCTTCATATTATTTCCCCAAAACTTGGCTGCTCCTGCTGCTTTGTAAGCAATGTCCTTCTGTTCTCACCTTAAAAACAGGGATTTTAGGTTCCAGCCACCAGCCTGCTGCTTAAGATATGTTTCATTTTCTTTTCCTTTTTCCTTGTTTGTTGTTGATTGGTTAGAAATTAAACTTATTCTTTGCTTAGTTTTAAAGTACCTTAATTGACCTTTATTATTATATGATATAATGCTATAAATTATATGTAAATTTTAATATGTTGATGAATTCCCATAGATTCACAGGCATCTAAAACCAGATACAAAGTATTTCCTTCACCCTTAAAAAAGAAGGCAGCCTCTGTTTCCTTAGAAGTTGTGCAGAGACTCTTTCTGGAGAATATCCTGTACTTGTATCCAATATCATGCGACAGAACAGACAAGAGCAATGTCTTGTTACTCTGTTATTCTCAGAGAATAAAATGCTATTCAAAAAGCTTTGAAAATTTGTTTCCTCATGTTATTTATAATGTGTGGGAGCTTAATGACAGATATTACTATTTCCTGTAGACAATTATATGCTATAGCTTGTTTTATTTTTGTTGTGGGGGGTCCTTGTACTAGGGTTTCAACTCAGGACCTGGTAATGTCCCTTATGTTTATTGCTCAGGGCTAGGACTCTTCCACTTGTGCTACCTCTCTTGTTTCTAGCTGTTTAGTGGTTAACTGGAAATAAGACTGGGTAGGTGATGGAGGAGGATATGACTATGATACATTGTATCCATGTGTGGATATATAATAATTAATATTTTTATAATTTATATAATTAATATTTGCTAATAAAAAGAAAGATAATTGGAGGTCTAATTACTCAAAGGAATCCTCTTGCATTTGACTTCCTAGAAAAAAAATATCATTTTCCTTGCTTTGCCTTTCTCTTTGTTTTTGTTGCTAACATTGGGGGATTGAACAAAGGGCTTCGGTGCTGACCCTTATCTCTTTGCTTTATGGACAGTGCTCTACCACTTCAGCCACAGCTCTAGTCCGAGACTTCTGCTAGCTAATTGGAAGAAAAGGGTCTCTCAGATTTTTCTGCCTAGTCTTGCTCTGAACCCCAATACTCAGATCACAGCATCCTGAGTGGCTAGGTTTACTGGTGAGAACTCCTACTCGGAAGTCTTGGTGTAACATTTCATTTTTATTTTTGAGAATGTGAAGGTCTCTGACTTACTAGTTTGTTATTCAAAAACTTGTTTTGTGCAAGATATTATGGTGCATGCTTGTAATCACAACATGCATAAAATGAAGCCAGGGAGATTTAGTTTGAAGCCAGCCTAAGGGAAAGTGTGAGAGACACTTTTTTCCAAAAATAAAATAAAAAACAAATAATTTTGCAATTAGGCAAATTTTCTCCATTTAAGGATCACAAATTCTAAGTTTCATTTCATGCCTAAAATACTAGATACTCAGGAAGTTGAGATCTGTTGATCCCTCAATATTCAAAGCCATCTGGGGCAGAAAAGCCAAGCAGATTCTTTCTCCAAATAACAACTAAAAGCCTCAAGTGGTAGAATGCCAGTGTTGTGGGGATAGGCAATGAGAGCTTGAAGTCAAGTGGCTAAGCACTACTAATAAACACAGAAAAATTAAATAAATGAGAGAAATTCACAAGAATTCTCTCCAGCTCCTCAGAGAAAAACAGAATGAAATTTGTAAAAACAAGAGACGTCTCTAGAGAAGAAATCAGAATGGCCAATAGACAGTTGAAGAAATGTTCAACATTGCTGGTCATAAAAGAAATGCAAATCAACAGAATAAGCTTTCTGATGGTGTCTTCTAAATGTTGAATAAATCTATCACATTTCTTGGATTTGTCTTGAAAAGTTGTCTGTTCTTTCTCTATAATATCTAGGCTGTCTTCAATCCCAGGGTTCTATCTTCTGTATGCTCTAACCTATTGTCAAGACTTTCTACTTTGTTTACTTTTTTATTTCTTATCATTCTAATTGGTCGGCTTTGGTGGCTTCAAATTCTTTGTTGGAGTTTTGTTTTAGATCTTGTACAAACTTCTTTACTTCCTTAATTTGGCTTTCAGAGTTCATTCTCAAATCCCTTACTTGATTAACTATGATTTCATTGGACTCCCTTTCCTTCTGTTGAGTTTCATGCAGCATTTCCTTTGTGGCCTCCCTAGATTCCTTTTCCTGTCTGTTTATGGATTCTATGAATTTCAATTGATCTTTGTCTATTCCCATCCCACTCATGCAATTCCTGCATTAATGTTTTATTAGTTTCCTCATGCTCATGAAATTCCTGTATTAATCTTTGTTTATTCTCAGTGTGCACTGGCAATTCCTGTCAGAAATGACACCATCCCTTTGTTAGGAAATGGAAAGACATGGAAAAAATTAATTAAGTGAAGTAAGACAAAGAAACATAGGTCCCATGGTTTTCTTAATTTGTAATAACTAGTATAAGTCTAGGGCAAGTAGAAAAGTTCAAAAGCTATGTACATATGACAATAAAAGATGATATTAAACGAAATGAAGCCAAAGACAGGGACACAAGTGGTTTATTTTTTCTTGCTATGGTTTTAACGTATTTATAATGTACTATGTGATTTTTTTTTCTTTGATGACTTCCTTCCCCACTGTTTAACCCCTGTTTTTATTGTGTTTTATTTCAGTGCCCTGTGTCTTGTATATACATTTTTGTAATTTGAGGAAGGGAAGGGAAAAAATAAAATGTTTAAATAGGGATACCAATTGACCCATTGTAAAAATGAGATGGTGATAACGAACTTTACAACTTTGGCAAGGGGGAGGAGGGGAGTAGTATGGGAAGTGAGGAAGGAAGGGATGGTAGGACAAAAACAAAGGAGGCAACAATGCTCAATAGGAAATGTGCTCATGACCTTAATCATGTAACTGTTACTCCCTGTACAATATTTTTACAATAAAAAGCGTATTTTTTAAAAAAGAAATGCAAATCAAAACCAAAACCACCTTTAGATTCCACCTCATCTCAGTTAGAATGACCATTATCCAGAGAATAATAATAATAACAGATGCTGACAGAGTTGTGGCTAGATGGGAACACTACTATAATGTTGGTGGGAATGTAAGCTGTTTCAACCATTCTGGAAGACTGTATGGAGGTTCCTAAAAAGACTAAATATAGAACTCCCCTAAGATGCAATAATCCCACTCCTCAGTATTTATCCCAATGATCTCAAACTAGGCCACACTAATGCTACGAGCACAACTATGTTCGTAGCAGAATTGTTTACCAAAGCTAAGATAGGGAACCAACTCACATGCCCCTCAACAGATGAATGAGAGCTGGAAAGGTGGCTCAGTGGTAGGGCGTTTGCCTTGCATGCATGAGGCCCTGGGTGTGATTCCTCAGCACCACATAAGCAAAAAGAAAAAAGCTTGAAGTGGCTCTGTGGCTCAAGTGGTAGAGTGCTAGCCTTGAGCTGAAGAGCTGAGGGACAGCACCCAGGCCCAGAGTTCAGGCCCCATGACCGGACCCCCCCCAAAAAAAAATAGATGAATGATAGAGAAAATATGGTCTATTTACACAATGGAATTTTATGCTTCTATCAGAAAGAATGGCATTGTCCCTTTTGTAAGGAAATGGAAAGTCTTGGAAAAAAATCATATTAAGTGAAGTAAGC
Source organism: Dipodomys merriami (assembly GCF_024711535.1). NCBI lineage: Eukaryota > Metazoa > Chordata > Mammalia > Rodentia > Heteromyidae > Dipodomys > Dipodomys merriami. The sequence continues at coordinate 2,662,106 of NW_027203004.1, forward strand.
CAGGCCCAAAGAAACCTAGGCTCTGTGATTTCTCTCATTTGCAATGATTAGTGTTAGCCTAAGTTAGTCCTAACAGAGGATCATAATAGCCCAAGAAGTATGAACATATGACCACATAAAATGATGCTAAATTAAATGAATGCCAACACTTTGAAACAGTAGTTCTTTATTTGTCAATCTTGATGTAGCCAATGTACTACAGCTAGTTCTTTCTTCTTTTATTATTTCCTTTTTCTTTTTCCATTGGCTGTATCCCTGCAATTTCTGTCTTTGAATCTGGTACTCTCCATCTTGTACATGTATTTGTCTGATTTGGGGAACAGAAGGGAAATAACAAAATGCTGAAAGAAGTACAAAAGATGTCATATTACAGCAATGATACTCACAAGACACTATATTGGAAATGAACTTAATAAGTTTGTGGCGGCGGGCAAGGATGGGGGCTGGAGTGGGAGGAGGGAAGGCATAGAGGGAGAAAATCAATGAATTACTGTCATCTTATATGGTCATATGTACATAGCTTTTGAATTTTTCTGCTTGTCTTAAACATACACTAGTTATTTAGCTAGAGTTTTCATATATTTTTTAATTTTTTTATTTTTTAAAATTGTTTTATTGTAAAGATGCTGTACAGAGGGGTTAATATACAAGAACACGTATTTTTTGTTGCTTGCTACAGTTTTTTAAAATGTATTTATAATGTATTATGTGATTTTTTTTTCCTTTGGTATGTTCCTCCCCCACGGTATAATACATGTTTTCACTGGGTTTGATTCTCGTGCCCTGCATCTTGTATATACATTTTTCTATTTGGGGGAGGGGAAAGGAAAAAAAAAAGTTTGAATAGGGATATGAGGTTGACCCATTGTAACAATGAGATGTACAAGACACTATGTTGAAAAGGAACTTTACAACTTGTGGAGGGAAAGGAGAGAGTATTTGGGGAGATGGAGAGGGAAAGGATGGTAGGGGAAAAACAAAGGATGAGGTAACAGTTCCTGAGAGTATATGTACACATTACCTCACTCATGTAACTGAAACCCCTCTCTACAGATTTTTTCAAATGAAAATGTATTAAAAAAAACTCAAGCTTGGACTTCATTTCACCTAATATCAACTTATCTGACCGTTTCTGCTTGTCTCAGACATATACTAGTTATTGCAAATAAGGGAAACCCTAGGACCTATGTTTCTTTGGGCCTGTCTTACTTCACTTAATATCATTTTTCCAAGATGATTTCTTTGTTGCTTTGTATGTCCCTCCCCCATGGTACAACCCCTGTTTTCACTGTGTTTGATGTTGGTATAATTTTTGGAGGGGAAAGAAAAAACACATTGTTTAAATAGGGATACAGGACCCATTGCAACAATGAGATGTAAAAGACATTATGTTGAAAAATGAACTTTACAATTTTGGCCGGGGGGGGGGTCGAGGTGGTGATGGGAAGGGATGGAAAGGGGAAACAAAGGAGGAAGAAACATTGCTTGATAAGAAATGTACTCATGCCGGGTGCCAGTAGCACAAATCTGTAATCCTAGTTACTCAGGAGGCTGTGAACTGAGGAAGTCCGTGAGACTCTTATCTCCAAAAAGTCACCAGGAAACCGGAAGTGGTGTTGTGGCTCAAGCAGTAGAGAGCTTGCCTTGAGCTGAAGATCTGAGGGATAGGGTCAAAGCCCAGAGTTCAAGGCCCACGATTGAAAAAAAAAAGAAAAAAAAAAGAAATGTACTGATTACCATGCCCATATAATTGTAACCCATCTGTATGGTATTTTCACAATAAAAAACAACAACAAAAAACAACAACAGCAACAAAAAATTACCAAGATGAGTTCATGTGAAAGAGTTCTTTAGGACTTTCAAGAAGCTAGTACCAAATACATATAACCACAATTAAGTGATAAAGAGAAATGTAACTTTTTATTTGTATATATTTTTATTGTAAAAATATTGTACAGAGGGATTACAGTTACTTCAGTAATGTAATGAGTACATTTCCCATCAAGTGCTATTACCTCCTCCTTTGTTTTTCTCCTGCCACCTTCCTTCCCCACTTCCCAACTCCTCTCCCACCACCCCTGAAGATGTAAAGTTCGTTTTCAACATAGTGTTGAGTACATTTAATTGTTACAGTGGGTCAACCTATATCCTTTGTTCATCATTTTGTTATTTCCCTTCCCCTCCCCAAATTTGAAAAAATGTATATACTAGATGCCCACAAAAAATGCAGGACTTGGAGTCTTAATATCTGATGAAATAGATTTTAAATTAAAATTATGTAGGAGAGTTAAAGAAGGTCAATACATACTAATAAAATGATCTCTCCTTCAGGAAGATATTACAATTCTAAATATTCACCACACAATGGAGCACCCAAATTTACCCAAGTATATTTTTTATATGAATAAACAAAAATTTCTTTTTGTTTCTGTTAACTTAGAACTCATCTTTTTTTTAAATCTGTGTTGTTCGTTCCCAAGTCAGACTAATCTCTTGTCCTTAGATTTCTTTGGTATAGTTTGGGTGGGTAATCTGAGATATAAGCAGTATTCTTTGTTCAATTTGGAGGTCTAGCACACTGGCACTACTTCCTGAATAAGAGGTCGAACTGAATTGCCCCCGAGAGTTTCTGTGGCTTCTCTTAGCTCATTGAGGAAGTTAGGAATTTGAGAAAGTGACTGTTAAATAAATGTCTCTTAATAATAAGCATTATTGGTAGAATTTGCAAACATATTTGGGTAATAATAGAATAGAAAAAATGTTAAGTTTCTTATCACTACATATCTTTTTGTCTAAGCATAAAACCCTAAGGGTCTAGAATAAGCAAAATGGCTTCTAGAGCCCAGATCATTTATTTCAACAGAAGATGACAGCAGCAGAAGAAAAACGTGCATTACTGGCAGAAAGAAGACTGAATTTGATATCTCCTTAATTCTTATGTTCGAATGCTCAATGAGGAACCCTTAGGACTGTGGACAGCTTAGGGACCTAACAGTTCCTGTTTCATGCAATCATAGAAAGCAAACACCGGTCTCGCATCCCGATGTGAGTGCCATGCCTGACTGGTGACCTTGGCTGTGTGTACTGAGAAGGTCCATCAGGGCTCTGTCATGGTCACTGGAGAATCAGGATTGCTAAGAGAAGGACATAGAGGGAGGTGGTAGAAAAGGCCTGAGTCAAGGTTTTGTCACATCTAAATGATTTGTAACAGGCACTACTGTCTTCTGGGTAAGAATGTGGGTATATCATCAGGGTGTGGCACACAAATTTATCATGACAAGTTTTAGCTTGCACCATTTCCTATGAAATCCAACAAGATATCATTAATGCACTCAAGACATATTCCTATCAATATTTCGTATGTAAAAGCTATAAAATCAAGTTCATCATGAGGAAAAACCAAGATGAAAACCAAATTGCAGGAACATCTACAAAAAAATGTTGTTCTGTACACATTAAGTGTGACAAAGTATTAAAACTTAATGAAGCTGGGAAAGTTAATTTCATTTGAACTACTGTTGCAACTTTCTTTTAAATTTCATCTACTTAACATAAAGAAGGTAGGCCAAGCACCACCAGTGGCTTACACCTGTATCTCTAGCTATTTAGAAGCCTGAAATTTGAAGAAAGAGGATTGAAGTAAGGCCAACTAGGAAAATATGTGAAAACTTTATCTCCAATTAACTATTCAAAAATCCAGAAGTGCAAATTTGGTTCAAGTCATAGACTGTTAGCCTTGAGTAAAAAAGCTAGTCAGCTTCTTAGGTTCAAGCTCCAGTACTGACACATACAAACTTACACACACACACACACACACAGAGAGAGAGAGAGAGAGAGAGAGAGAGAGAGAGAGAGAGAGAGAGAGAGAGAGAGAGAGAGAGAGAGAGAGAGAGAGAGAGAGAGAGAGAGAGAGAGAGAGAAAACCTTCTTCAAAAATAACCAGTGACCAGGAACAGAATCAAGATGATTTTTTTCTTTACTTTCTTTCATTTTTGTAATTTTTTTTTCATTTATCTCTTTGGAAAGGTAAAGGGGACCTAGAAATGAGGGACAAAGGATGAACAGATGCGTAGTGGTACTCAGTTGATATTATGTTCAAAATGAACTATGGAACTTATTGGTAGGAATGGAGGAGAACACTGGAAAAGATGAAGGGAAGGGTGACATTGTTCAAAAAGAAATGTACTTGTGGAAGTACAGCTGTCACTCAATGTGAGTGCCATTTTTCAGTAAAAGAGCTCAGAGACAGTTCCCAGGCCTGAGGTTCAAGGCACAAAGACAAAAGAAATGTAGTCATAACCACACGAATGTAACTAACCCCTCTATATCACCATAATAATAATATTAATAATAATGATAATAAAAACTAAACCAGTGAGTGAGAAAACAGAGAGCAAGGGAAATGGTGACACTTCCAAAAAGAAATATATTCAGAATTCTGGGAAGTTAGTGGAGGAAAAGCTGGAGGCTAAACAAGCTCTCGCATAGAAAGCAGTTTTAGAGTTCCAGTGAACAGTTCTAAGCCAGAGAATCACACCAAGTGTACCATCACAGTAAAGAGAGTTAGGCCAGAGAGGGAAAATTCAGGCAAGGAGACAGATCTGAGCACTTGCCAGCAGCTGCAGCTGTGGCAGCAGCGGTGGCAGTGGTGGCTGTAGCCGCCATACCTGCAAAACAGAGTCCGGGACGAAGGAGCCACACATGGTGGGCGAGCAAATTCTACTCAACACAGAAAGAACAGACAAGGAGCAGGCATCTTCATCCTGCAGTTCGCAGACCACAGATGACACAGGAACCAAGACTCAGAGTGAGTAGAAGCCTAACAATCCTGACTCCTTCTCAGGGAGCAGAGGAGGGAAGGCCACCCCCCCCCCCCAGTACTGGAGATCTCCATCTTGGATACTGACAAAGCTCAGTGGAGCTGCTAGCTCCAACTCAGGCCTTGGAAGAAAACTAGAGTCATTTAGCAGGTCACAAGAACCTAACTTGACCTGCCAGACTCAGCTCCACCCAGGGAAAAGTCACCCAGCAAGGGCACCAGCCCCAGGAGTGGATTTCTTCACTGGGTTATCAGAGCCAGAGGCTGCCCCTCCCTTTAGCAGCCTTGACAATCAATTGAAATTCAGTAACATAAACCCTGAGAGTGGCTCCAGGCTCGGCTCTGTGAGTTTCTCACAAACCAGCCCCCGGGAAAAGCTACTGTTTGCTGAAAGGCCTCAACTCTACCCAGAACCTAGCCTCATCACAGCATCTACAAACGTGAGGAAAAACCCATCTCCATCTTTTGTGATACTCAAAGCAGATCTCCCTCCCATTGAATTAACCTGGGAGGAGGATGGCAAAACATTGGAGAAAGCAGAGCATTTTTCTGCCTGTTCAAACAAACTGACTTAAGAAACCAAGCAAGCCACAGGAAAATCAATCACCACAAGCAGACCAGAGACTCCAACAAGAGGCTGGTTATGGACACAAGGGAGATACAGAATTTTCCCCACCCCTCCAAAAAAAATCAAATAACTTTTTTTCTTTTTTTTGTACATTTTATAAAAAAAATTTTTTTCTAAAACTTTTTTAAAAATTTTTAATTTTTACCTTTTTTGAAAAAAATTTTTTCTAGTAACTTTTTTTCCTCTTATAATTTTTATTTTAGGGGTATATGAGTGTGTGCGTTTTTCTTTCTTTCTTTTTTTTTTCTTTAATTTTTTTTGTTTAGCTCTACTAAACTTCAGATCTTTTTTCTTTCTTTCTTATCCTTTTCACCTTTTCTTCTCCTTCATTCTTCTTTATGTGAATTAATTGTTGTTCTGCGCATCCTCAGATAAACCCGTAGTCGATGATTAGGCCTTATCCCCCATTGTGTACACATTTAATCCACAAATTTATTACTCAATTCAAAACCTCTTAGGCTTAAATTCTTTAATAGCAGTACTACCTCATTAAACCTATATGATATTTTAAGTATTTCTATTTTTAAGTTTTTCACATCTCCTTTATATACCTCCTCTTCTCTCATTATATGCACATTCTTCTCTGAATAGTTTGTTTTCAATCCTGCATATTTTTAATTTTTACTTTTCTATTTTGTCGGGTCTCTTTTTTTTCCTTTCTCTTTCTTCTTTATTTTCTCTCTCTCCTTTCATACTATCCAACCTATTTCCTGCTTTGAGTATAGGACTTAGTTAAGTTAACTCTCCCTGTGCCTTGCCACATCACTCTATTCCTATTTTTTACTCACATCTCTCCCTAAACCTAATAATTTCTGGTTTACCAAATTCTTCTTTGCGGTTCGTAGCCCATTAATATATAGTTGTTTGATGTTGAATAGATTTATCTGTTGAATTACATTGTATCTGCAGACTATAGACTGTGCAAATAGAGACTTTGGTTGATGCTTGCCTTAAGATAGTGTTCTAGCACAAAACTGGTGTTATTTTCATCCCAAATGGGCAGAGTAAGCCAAAGAAACACAAGAAACATGGCAACTCCGGGTATTGAACTCCCACTCATGATAATCAGGGACAGAATAGATAATGAATAATCCAGAGTAGAGTTCCCAAATAGCTCTACAAACACTGCTGGCAAACATGATAAATGAAAAGATTGAAAACAAAAAAAGGACTTTGTATGAGCATGATAGTGAGAGAGAGGAGGCAATCCAAAGGTTTATACAGGAATATCATGAGCGTGAGGAACCTACTCAAAAACTGATACAGGATTTGTGTGAGCAGTTTGAGAATACTCAAAAAGAAAGGCAGGAATGGTGTGAGCAGGCTGTGAACACTCAAAGAGAACTACAGGAATGGTGTGAACATGAGGAAGGTAAGCAAAGAGTAATAAAGGAATTGAGAGAGCAAGATGAGAATACTCAAAGATCACTAAAGGCATTCATGGAATCCATTAATAAAAAGCTGAAGGAAGTCAGGGAGACCACAAAGGGAATGCTGAATGGAACCAAACAGAAGGAATGGGAGTCCAAGGAAACCATAACCAATCAACTAAGTGATTTGAGAATAAACACTGAACACCAAATTAAGGAAGTAAAGAAGTTCATACAAGATCTAAAACAAAGCTTCAACAAAGAATTTGAAACCACTAAAGCTGACAAACTAGAAGGAAAAGAAATAAAAAAACAAAGTAGAATGTCTGGACAGCAGGTTAGACCATGCAGAATATCAAATCTCAGGGATTGAAGACAGCCTAGATATTATAGAGAAAGAACATACAACCATCCAAGTCAAGTCCAGGAAATATGATAGATCTATCCAACACTTGGAAGACACGATCAGAAGGCCTAATCTAAGGATAATGGGTGTAGAGGAGCACTGAGAAACAGAAGTTAATGGTGTAGGAAATTTGTTTAACAGGTCCTAGGAGATAACTTCCCAAAAATGCAAAAAGATAGACCTGTTCAGATACAAGAAGCTTTTAGAACACCAAATAGACCTGACCAGATTAGGACATCCTACCCTCACATTATAATCCACACAGGATCAATTCAGACCAAGGAAAGATCATTAAAGCAGTCAAGGATAAAGGATTAATCACCTATAAAGGGAAACCAATTAGAATCACCTCAGATTTCTCAGCAACGACAAAGCAAGAAGACCTTGGAGTGATGTATGCCATGCCCTAAAGAAAAACAACTATCAACCAAGAATACTGTACCCAGATAAACTCTCCTTCATAACTGAAGGCCAAATAAAAGCCTTCCATAGCAAAGAAAAATTGAAAGAATACATCTCCACCAAACCAGCACTACAAAAGTTTCTTAAAGATGTCCTACACATAGAAAACCAACAAAACCACAATAAATGCCAAGAAACTGCACCCAAACTGAGAATCCAAGAATCATAGGAAAGACACAGTTGTCACAGCCCCCAAAAAGGTGGATAACATGGCAAATACATCTCAGTCCTATCTCTCAAACTTAACGGACTTAATTCTCCAATTGAGCGACATAGACTGTCTAGTGGGATTAAAAAGCAAGATCGTTCTATCTGCTGCCTTCAGGAGTCACATCTTGCCCGTAAAAAGAAACACATTTTCAATGTTAAAGGCTGGAACACAATCTACCAAGCAAACGGCCCTAAATATACACGGCAGTTGCAATCCTAATATCAGATATAATAGACTTCAAATTAAAATTTGTGAGAAGAGATAAAGTACGTCACTACTTACCAATTATGGGATCTCTCCTTCAGGAGGATATTACAATTCTAAATATCTATTCGCCAAACAAAGGAGCACCCAAATTTATCCAAGAAACACTATATTCCCTCAACTCCCACATAGATCCAAAGACATTAATAGTTGAGAATTTTAACACACCACTCTCCCCACTAGATAGATCAACTCCGCAAAAACTCAACAAAGAAACTGCAGATCTAAACAACTGCATAAATCAACTAGATTTAACAGACATCTACCAAATATTTAACCCAGCAGCATCAGAATACACGTTTTTCTCAGGAACACATGGAAGATTTTCTAAAATAGACCACATTTTAGGCCACAAAGCAAACTTGTGCAAATTCAGAAACATTGAAGTTTTACATTGCATTCGCTCAGACCACAAGGGAATAAAATTAGAACTCAACACCAAAAGCCACCAAAGAAAGTCTGGGAACACATGGAGGCTGAACAACACACTGCTGAATCACCAGTGGGTCAGGGAAGAGATTAGAAAGGAAATTCAAATGTTCATGATGTAGAACAAAAACGAGCACACAAATTACCAGCTCCTCTGAGACACAGCAAAGGCAGAACTCAGAGGTAAGTTTATAGCTCTGAGTTCCTACATCAACAAATTGGAGAGATCTGAAACCAACAATTTAATGAGGCATCTGAACCCTCTTGAAAGAGAGCAGCAAGATAAACCCCAATCCAGTAGACGGAAAGAAATAATTAAAATTAAATCAGAATTAAATGAATTAGAATCCAAAAAAAAAAACTATACAAAGAATCAACAAAACAAAGAGTTGGTTCTTCAAAAATATTAACAAAATTGACAGATCCTTAGCAAATCTTATCAGAAAAAGAAGAGAACACACCCAAATAAATAAACTCAAAGAAGAGAATGAAAATATCACCACGGAAAAAAACAAGATTCAGAACATTTTAAGGGAATACTTCTCAAAACTTTATGCTGGGCTGGGAAGGTGGCTCAGTGGTAGAGTGCTTGCCTTGCATGCATGAGGCCCTGGGTTCGATTCCTCAGCACCACATAAGAAAAAAAGCCGGAAGTGGTGCTGTGGCTCAAGTGGTAGAGCGCTAGCCTTGAGCTGAAGAGCTAAGGAACAGTGCCCAGGCCCAGAGTTCAGGCCCACGACCAACCAAAAAAAAAAAAAAAAACTTTATGCTAATAATTTTGAGAACTTGGCAGAAATGGACTTTTTCCTAGCAAATATTGACACGCCAATACTAAAATAAGAGGAGTTAAACCATCTTAACAGGTCCATATTTAGCATTGAAATAGAAACAGCAATAAGAGATCTCCCAGCTAAGAAAAGTAGAGAAATAGAGGGTTTTACAGCGGAATTCTACAAGGCCTTCAAAGCTGAGCTCACACCAATACTCCTCCAACTCTTCAATGTAATCGAAAGAGAAAGTTCACTACCGAACACATTCTATGAAGCCATCATGACCCTTATCCCAAAACCAGGCAGGGACTCATCAAAGAAAGAGAACTATAGACCCATTTCTTTGATGAACATTGATGCAAAACTTCTCAACAAAATTTTGGCCAATCGACGTCAACAATTCATCCAAAAATCATACACCATGATCAAACAGGATTCATTTCAGGGATGCAAACCTGGTTCAATATACACAAATCAATTAATATTATTCATCACATCAACAGGAGCAAGAATAAGAACCACATGGTTATTTTAATAGATGCAGAAAAAGCGTTCGACAAGATCCAACACCCCTGTATGATGAAGGATTTGGAAAAATTAGGAAACCATGGAACATGCCTCAATACAATAAATGCTGTATATGACAAACCTACAGCCAGCATTATAATCAATGGTGAAAAACTAAAGCCATTTCCTCTTAAGGCAGGAACAAGACAAGGATGTCTATTCTCTCCACTTCTTTCCCACCTAGTATTAGAATGCCTAGCTACAGCAATAAGGCAAGATGCACACATAAAGGTGATCCAAATAGTGAAAAAAAAAACAAAACTCTCCTACTTTGCAGATGACATGATCATGTATTTAAAGAATCCCATAGACTCCACTCCCAAATTACTCAAGCTGATTGAAAACTTTGGCAAAGTAGCAGGGTATAAAATTAACCCTCAAAAATCAATGGCTTTTCTGTATGCCAACAATGAGAAAAGTGGGGCTGAAGTTAGGAAAGCAACTCCATTTGTAATAGCCCCAGAAAAAATAAAATACTTAGGAATTAACTTAACCAAAGAAGTGAACGACCTCTATGATGAAAAGTTTAAAAACTCGAAAAATGAAATCAAAACAGAACTTAGAAAATGGGAAAAACTCCCATGCTCCAGGATTGGAAAGATTAACATCGTGAAAATGGCAATACTTCCCAAGGCTATCTACAAATTTAAGGAGATACCTACCAAAATTCCTACCTCATTCCTCAAGGAAATAGAAGAGGCAATCCAAAAATTCATACGGAACAATAAGACCCCGAATAGCAAAAACAATCCTCAATGGAAAGAACACTGCTGGAGGAATATCAATACCAAAATTCAAACTCTACTATAAAGCCAAATGAATAAACAGTTTGGTAATGGCACAAGAACAGACCTCAGGACCAATGGAATAGAATTGAAAACCCAGAAATGAACCTACAGACTTATAGCTATCTAATCTTTGATAAGGGAGCTAAAAAAAATAGAATTGAAGAAAGACAGCTTCTTCAGTAAATGGTGCTGGAAAAATTGGTTAACTACTTGTAGAAAACTAAAGCTAGATCCTTATATATCACCCTGCTCCAGAATCAACTCCAAATGGATCAAAAACCTCGGATTCAAAGCAGACACTCTGAAAACATTACAGGATGGAATAGGAGAAATCCTAGGTCTCCTTGGCACAGGCCAAAATGTTCTTAATAGAGACCCGGAAGCACAACAAATCAAATAAAGGTTGGACAAATGGGATTGCATGAAGTTTCAGAGCTTCTGCATGGCAGAGGACATAGCTAGCAAGATCAATAGAAAGCCCACAGATTGGGAGAAGAACTTCACTAGCCATACAATGGACAGGGGTCTCATATCTAAAATATACTTGTAACACAAAAAATTAAATCCCCCAACAACAAATCCTCAAAGAAACAACTGCCCAATAAATAAGTGAGTTAATGACTTAAAGAGAAACTTCTCTGAAGAAGAAAAAAGGATGGCCAATAGACACATGAAGAAATGCTCAACCTCCCTAGCCATAAAAGAAATGCAAATCAAAACAACATTGATATTCCAACTCCCCCCAGTTAGAATTGCAAAAATCAATAACTCTAATAACAACAGATGCTGGAGGGCATATTGACAAAAGGGAACCTTACTGCATTGTTGTTGGGAGTATAAACTTGTTCAACCACTTTGGAAAGTAGTATCGAAGATCCTCAAAATACTCCACATTGAGCTCCCCTATGACCCAGCAGTCCCACTTTTTGGCATTTACCCAAATATTTACAAACAAGACCACACTAAAGCTACCAACACAACCATGTTTATTGCAGCATTATTTACCATATCTAAGATCTGGAACCAACACAGATGCCCCTCAGTAGATGAATGGATCAAGAAAATGTGTTATATATACACAATGGAATTCTATGCCTCCATCAGAAAGAATGACATTGCCCCATTTGTTAGGAAATGGAATGACTCGGAAAAAATTAAATTAAGTGAAGTAAGCCAAGCCCAAAGAAACATAGGTCCCATGATTTCCCTTATTTGCAATATCTAGTATATATATGAGTCAAGCTGAACAGGTCAGATAAGGTGATGTTAGGAAAATGAACCCTAAAATATGTATTTTAAATGTTTTTTTTATTTCATGCATTTGTTTCTAATGCAATTTTACAATTATTTCCTTGTTGCTTTGTATGTCTCTCCCCTACAATATAAACCCTGCTTTCACTGTATTTGATATTGGTATAATTTGTGGAGGGGAAGGGGAAAAACAAGTCGTTTAAATAAGGATACACGTGGACCCGTTGCAACAGTGCAAATACAAGTTGTCATGTCCAAAACGAACTTTACAACTTTGGTGGGGGGGAGAGGATTGGGAGGGGCGAGTAGGGGGAGGCTGGAAAGTGATGGGAAGGGGAAACAAAGGAGGAGACTACAATGCTTGATAAGAAATGTACTCATTATATTGCCCATGTAATTTTCACCCCTCTGTACATTATTTTCACAATAAAAAATAAATAAAAATTAAAAAAGAAATATATCCATTACCTGAATTATATGATTACAATCTCTGTATAAATTACATTTATAATAACAATACAAAACAAAATCAGACAAATATAATACTGGAGGCTTGAGTCAAATGAAAGAAAATCATATGTATGTGATACCAAGCTCAAACCCCATTATCAGTTTCCTGTTCAAAATGGCTCTTCTCATCACTTGTACTTTACCTAGCTTATGAGAGTGGTGCAAAGTTAAAGAGTGAGGAATAAGTCATACATACAGGAGAAAGTTCATCTATCAGGCAGAAAATAGTACTTACAAAGAGCAGCACTTGCTAGAACACATGCTGACTAGAATACATGCTGGTTCAATGTTTTCTGAAATAAACAAACCTAATTGAGCTTTAATACAGGCTCCACTATATACAAACTGGGGACTCAAATTTAACTAAACTCTCTGGACCTCAAATTCTTCATAAGTAAAGTTAGCATAACAAAACTTATCTCATCGTATTATGAGATCTGGATGTCATCAGATATGGAGTGGGTTGTGTCTTAGGTCTGTGTGAAACACTCAACCTCTGCTTGAAAGAGTATAAACTGGCATGATGTTTACCATATTACTTAATAGTAATACAACACCCACTACAGGCTCACTTCTCTAATCCTACTTAGAAAAGAGGCTGAGACCTCAGGATCTAGGTGCTAAGTCAGCCTGGAGAAGAAAGTAAATGAGATTCATCTCCTATGACCTCCAAAAAGGTGAGGGGGAGGTTTTCTTCAAGTGGTAGAGGGCTAGACTTGAGCATAAACTGCAGGAATAGTGCCCAGGCACTGATTTCAAGTCCTAGGATCAGCACACACACACACACACACACACACACACACACACACACACACACACACACACACACACACACTAAATTTTTTATGCTGGTATCACTGCTATTAATAACACTTTCCCCTCCTCCAAACTCACCAGCTCTTTGTGTGTGTGTGTGTGTGTGTGTGTGTGTGTGTGTGTGTGTGTGTGTGTGTGTGTGTGTGTTTGGCAGGGACTTGCCATGTAGCTCAGGCTGCTCTTGAAGTTACAATGCTCCTATTATCTTTTCTGGTTTTTTGAAAAACCTGAAATTAGAGGTTAAATGGATAGCTCACGTGGTAAGGGACTAGTTAATGAGCAACAGAATCAATTACCGAGTTCAAGTTCCAGTCTTAGACTTTAAATAAAATCAGAAATGATTTTTCTTAAATGAAAAAATGACCATAGGAATCATCTGACACCTAAATGTATGATTCAAAAGAGAAATCCTGAAAATGTTCAGGAAGTCAGAATTTAATATTCAGTGATTACCATGTAGACAGTTGATCAGAGCATCTGTACCTTGATGCTAAATGAAGTGGGCTACATTAAAAACTTAAAAATTGTACATATTTACACTGCTCAAAAAAACACAACAGGATTTTGTGATCCTCCTCCCAAGAAAATGTGGTATATATACCCAATGGAATTCTATGCCTCCATCAGAAAGAATGACATTGCTCCATTTGTTAGGAAATGGAAAGGCTTGGAAAAAATATATTAAGTGAAGTAAGCCAGGCCCAAAGAAACAGATCCCATGGTTTCCCGTATTTGCAATATCTAGCATATGTCTGAGTCAAGCAGAAAAGTTCAGATAAGGTGATGTTAGGGAAATGAACCCTAAGGTATGTATTCACATGTTATTTTTTTCTTTCATGCGATTGTTTTTAACACATTTATAAGATTATTTCTTTGTTGTTTGTATGTCCTTCTCCCACAGTATAACCCCTGCTTTCACTGTATTTGATGTCGGTATAATTTGTGGAGGGGAAGGGGAAAATAAATCGTTTAAATAGGGATACAGGTGGACCCATTGCAACAATGAGATATACAAGTTGTTATGTCGAAAACGAACTTTACAACTTTGGTTGCGGGAGGGGGGGTAGCGGGGAGGATAGGGGGCCAGGAGGAAGGTGGGAAGGGATGGGAAGGGGAAACAAAGGAGGAGGCTGCAATGCTTGATAAGAAATGTACTCATTATCTTGCCCATGTAATTATAACCCCTCTGTACAGTATTTTCACAATAAAAAATAAATTAAAAAAAAAACCCACAACAGGTCAGCACTGGGAAATAATGCTTGTAATTCTAGCTACTCAGGAGGCTTAGATATGAGGATAGAGGTACAAAGCCAGCCTGAGCAGGGAAGATTTTGAAACTCTTATCTCCAATTAACCACTAAAAAATCAGAAGTGATGCTGTGACGCAAGTGGTAGAGCACCAGCCTTAAGCAGAAGTGTTAGGGGAGAGCACCCAGGCCAAATTCAAACCTCACAACCAACGCCCCCCCCCCCCACGCACCTTGCTTATTCTCTGTATCTTGATTACTCTGGCTATTTGAATCATTTTTCTCATAATGACCAAATATATGTTGCTTTTCAACAGCTGCATAATTTTTAATTCATCACTTAAATTGAGCATATTATGGGTCATTATTTTTTTTTTGGTTTAGGAAAATCTCAGTTATATCTTGTTTTTTTTTACTATTTATTTTTGGCAGCACTGTTGCACAAATTAATGAGTGGATAACACTCAGCATACCATATGATTTAAATGTAGGTAACACAGCTGGGCGGCAGTGGTTAATGCCTGTAATACTGACTATTCAAGAGCCTGAGAGCTGAGAATTGTAGTTTGAAACTAGACCAGGCAGGAAAGAGAGATATTTCTTTTCTCTTATGCATAATCAAAAGATCTGAAAGTAAAACTATAGCAAATGCTAGAGTCCTAGCCTAGAGAAGAATAACATCAGACTGGCACCCCCATAGACACACCAAAACTAAATGACATACAGTTTTGAGACTTCTTTGCATCATCTCAACTTCCTAACTGCATGGAAAATTGGAAATTTAAAACTGGAAACTTAAAAATCTATTGATTATTTTTTTAAAAAAGTGATGAAAGTTTTAATCATGTCCATTCCCAACCAGTGCTGCACCATATAAAGGCAACACCATGGAGACAACCTGTCATCCTCTTCTTCCCCACCCATCACTCTGCCGCTGGCCCCCTGCTGCAGCCATCCTCATAAACCCTTGTTTCTAGTGAAGTGAGCCCAACCCCTCTTTCTGACCCCTCTCATCTACATTGGAAAGACACCTATCCAACATTGCTTTGTCTACTCCTATCCTCATTCCTTCCCTCACCCCAGGACCACTCTGTTTGCTCCTTCTGTCCTCCTCCCAGGTCACCTTAACATTCATGGATGTGGGAATGTGTGCTCATGCTTATATGAGATGAATGCTTGGCCAGAACATAGGCAATACACTCACCAGAATGGTTCTCCCGGGAAATGTTCCTGGACAACCCAGATTCTAGGTAAGCTCCACCATCCATCAAGTCCCCTCCAAGTCCTCCACTGCTCCTTCTTTACACTATGGAAGCCATCCCAACACAACTCTCTTTCTAGTTGAGTGGGCCCAAACCTCTTCTTGGAACCATATCCTTTTGCTAGGCTCCACTATCCTCCAGTTGACTTCCCCTCCTCACAGCCTGGCCCACACCCACCGTGTTCCTTCCCCCTCCGCCTACCTTGTATCCTGCCCCACCCTGTCCCTCTGGACTCAAGGCCACCCCAACATTAGTAGGTGAGGGGAATGTGTGTGCATGTACATCTGAATGCATGTACGTGATGCCCAACTGACCTGCACATTGGCAATACAGTCACCATAGACAGAGGCTACTGTAGTTTGAGGTTCCTAGGTCTCCTGGCATCTGCTGACAGTTGTAGGGCTGGAGGTGGGGAAGCTGTTGCTACCTCCTGCTTCTGAGATGTGGTACTAGAGGGACTCTAGGGCTTCAAGTGAGGCAGATCTCCACCTTCCTCTTGTGTGGCCCTAGGTGCTGGACACATCCCATGATGACTCTGATTCCAGGTAAGTGGGCCTGTCTCCCTACCTGACCAAATCCTCACCGCCTTTTCTGGGCCAGATCCTTACCCCTACTTTCAGCTCCAACCCTCACCCCACTCTTGGATCCACCACTCACCTCACTTCCTCACCCCCACTGTAACCCCAACCCTCACTTACAGCTTCACCCCTCATTCCCAGTATTGTATCCACCCACACCCCACTTACGACTCCACTATTCACCCCCCATTTCTGACCTCATCCATCACCATATCGGATCCACCCTTCATCCTACTTCTGTTATCAACCTACCCACACTTCCAACCTCACCCCTCACAACCATGCTCTGATGCACCCTTCATCCTACTTCTAGCCCCAACCTCAACACCAATTCTGGTCCCACTCACACATCCAACTTAGGTCCCACACCTCATCCACACTTCTGCTTCCATTCCTCACATTCATTTCTGGCTTCATCCCTCACCCTCACTCTTAGATCCACCTCTCACCCCACATCGGGCCTCAAACTTACTACTACTTCTAGCTCCACTCCTCAGTCCCCTTCCAGCCCAACCCTCACCCTCACTTCTGACCCCAACCTTACCTCCCACTTTGGTACCACACCTTATCCCAACTTTCATCTCCATCCCTCATCCTAGCTCCTCTTCCCCTCCCTTCTCCCAGTTCTACTCATCTTCCCATGGGAACAGATGCATGCATGTGGGCATGTGTGGACATCTGCTCATGCACAAGGCATTCCCATAGCATGCTTGGAAGTGGTGCCAAATTTCTTGAACAAGGTCTGTGAGAGCTGCCAGAGAAGGAAGGCCTAGAGTAAGTCTTCCCCACTTCACCTCCTGGCTTAGGCTTTTTTGTCTAATGTCAGTACTGCACTTATCATTCTTGGAAAACAAAGATTTAGGTGAGTATCTTCCCTCATCCCTCAGCTCCGGTTCCCTGTGGGATCCATCCTGGGAAGACCCTATTTTGAGTTAAGTGGGTTTAGTGGACCTGTCCCTTCTACCCGGTCCTTCCTATTTCCCCACCCCCACCTTCCACAGCCTCCCCAGCTCCCCTGCCACCTTGCCCACTCTCCTCCCACTGCCCTCAGTCCCTCAACCCTGTTCTCCAAGCCTCTGTTCTCTCAACATGCGTGGGTGAAAGGATGTCCATGAAATGCACACTTAAGTATACACATGCACATGCACATGCATGTGGTACAAGGTTGGTCTGGACATAGGCTGTGGCAGTCACCAGAGAAGGAAGGCTGGGGATTAGAGTCCACCTTACTAAAACCTGTAGTGCAGGGCTCACACATTCACTGGTGGTTGTAGTACTGGAGCCATTAACACTGCCACCCACCCCCAAGTGGTCTCTCAACTGCTGGAGGGAACTAGTGTCCAAAGACCTCTTCAGATCTCCATCTTGCTGGAACACATGTGCCCAAGTGCCTTGAGGCCCCATTTTGAGGTAAGATGGCCCTTCCCCTGGTGTGGTTGCTGAGGCACGATGAAGGGTTACGCAGTTGTACACATGTAGCTTCAGATAGGAATGAATGTATGCTTAGGAGTCCACTTGAGAAGGAAGGTGGGGGCTGTTTGACAACCTGGGCTTTCTTCTCAGGCATAACTGGGGATTGCTTGCGTCCAGTGTGTCAACTGAGAGTGGCGATGGGGTTGGAGCCATTGAGTCTACTGCCTTCACCAAACTTTTCATACACTGACTGTAGTGATGTGCTACCCTCAGGAAGCCCCTGTTTTGAGGTAAGGGGTGCTCTATCCTCCAGAGTGTACAGAATCATGCGTGAAGTTTGTGTGTGTGTGTGTGTGTGTGTGTGTGTGTGTGTGTGTGCGTGTGTGCGTACGCACGCACGCACACACACGCACACAGGTTCTCATTTACCTGTTGCCAGATTTACCTGATAATGTGTTACAGTGGGACTAAGAGAAGGAAGGCTAGGGCTTGGTGTTTGTCCCATGTCCCTTCCTGGCCTCTATAGACTTGGTTATGGGTTTGAATCTGGGGATTGTGCCACCCTCCTCAAATAGCACTTCACCTGCTACAAAGAGGTCTTGTTCAAGGGATTCTTCAGCTTCACCTCCAGATCTCCATCTTCCTGGTCAGTGTCTAACCAAGTTCATAGGTCATTATCTCATGTCCATATTTGAGATAAGTGGGCTCCCATCTAAATTCTCATGAGATCCTAATTATGTGGGAGGATTTGTGTTTAGGTGAGTACACAGTGTGCAAGAACACATATTCATGGTGCCAAATTAACCTGAGCATGTGCTATAGAGAATCTAAGAAAAGGAAAGCTATGGCTAGGATTCTGCCCTGACTCCCTTTCTGCTGTAGCCTGTGTAGTTGGAAGGTCTGGGTTTGATGTTAGGGATGCTTTCTCCAAAGCCCACCAGTGCTTCAACTGATACAGGGAGATCTTGGTATTTGAATCAGCATTTGATTGTTAGCCCACAAATATTCTAAAATATTTTTTTCCAATTCAACAATTTTTATTGACACTATTTTTCTGTGGCACCACTTAAGCTAGGTCTTAGTTACTTCACTGACCTCAAATGAGAGCTTTCTTAAGGGCAAAATAAGATTTACATTTTTCTCATAGTATCTGGTACTGTGCTACATTATGTAAAAGTTTTATATCATTACTGGGTGTGGGAAGGGCGGGTCATGTATTTTAAGGTTAAATGTTGTGTTGGGTTTGTGGGTAACCTGCATAATTATGGTAGCAAGACCTTTTATCAAATGAGAATTCTTTTGTGATATCCTGACTTGTCAACTGCAGAAATTAAGGGGAAATCATTCTGTTGTTGCGGCTTCTGATGGAGAAATTTCCATCGAGAGTCACAGAAATGATGACCTGGATGAATGACTTGGAAGGTGAAATCACAGAGATGTGGCCTGAGCACTCTCTGAGTTCCGCAGTGCAAATGAAATTCCTCCTGAAGAAACTTGAGGTAATTATCTGAAAGCAGCTGAGCTTTTTTCACAGATCACTTGGAGGAGGCAAATTGAGCCAGTAGACATGGGGTGTGACTTACTTTTTATAAGACTTTCTTATTTAATTGCTTTTACAAAGGACTTTTACTGACAGCATGTCACTTTTTGAATACAATGCATCTTGATCAATGTCATTGCATTCATCCTTCTCCCACATATCTCCCAACCCCATCTCTATGTTCTCAAGTTACCTGGTTTTATATTCACGCATATACATTGACTATTAGGACTGTGTTTGGTTACCCACCTTCTCTCCCTCCAATCACCATCCTCTACCCCTTGACCTCCTCCCACTCTCCACATATGGAACACATGTTTCAGCCTCCTGGTATTCAGTTTGTTAAACTCTGAGTTGTTTAAAGGAGTTACACTCTTTCAATCTTCCATGAGTATACCAGAATTTATTCAGCTTGTATGTATGCCTAGGACCCTGAATATGTTTTTTCATGAATGTTTATAATTTAGATCTAACTTCCACAGAGAGAAGACATATGTCTTTGTCTCTCTAACCCTGACATACTTAACACGATTTTTTCAAGGACAATCTATTTCATGGCAAATGATCTTTTGAGTAAGAGAACAAGGAAGAAGTCATTTTAGCTTTTTGCAAATAGATATGTGTTGCTTTTCCATGATATTTCATTTTGTGTGTATATAATTGAATATGAAACTAGTTGTTTGTGGGCAGTGTACTTACCCTTAGAAATGCTGAAGATAAAGGAGCCATGTCATTACTTTAAATGACCTCTCAGGCTTTGAGGAAAAGGAGAAGGAGAATGGCTTCATCATCAAAGATAATAGTATCAATAGATATTTTTGTTATTCCCTGTCACATTCTAACTTGAGTACATGATATAATACTTAAGTGACTCATGCTTGCATTTCTACCTATCTTAGTTATGGAGTTTGTTTGGCAGGAAATTTCAAGAGATTTGTGCTCCAATTTTAGTAGTAGCCTTGGGGAAAAAGAAACTCAATGCTGAGGCCCTGAGTTCAAACCCCAGAATCAACACATTAAAAAAAACTTATCTTGGGCTGGGAAGGTGGTTCAGTGGTAGAACGCTTGCCTTGCATGCATGAGGCCCTGAGTTCGATTCCTCAGCACCACATAAGCAAAAAATAAAAGCCAGAAGTGGCACTGTGGCTCAAGTAGTAGAGTGCTAGCCTTGAGCTGAACAGCTGAGGGACAGCGCCCAGGCCCAGAGTTCAGGCCCCATGACCGGACCCCCCCAAAAAAAATCTATGCAAGCTTTAGTAACAAAACACCTAACACTTGTTTATGCTCCCCTCAGATGTCTGCATAGGAAATGCCAGATCTTTCCTGGATAAAAGAGTACAATTACTAAGCACAACAAAAGAAGGTTGGCCTTGTGCAGTTTTCACATTAGTATAGAAGTTGGAGTTATCCAAGCTTCCCTAGGGTCTTGACAGTGCTCCAAGGAACAGAGAAGCGCTGTATATTTGTGACACTCCTTAAGGGCATAAAGAGTCTGTCTGGAGTACATCATTTCTGTTTCCCAGGATATTGTTTCCATGAGCTCTCAGGGTAGTTTAGAAACTTGCAAAGCTCTCCCAACTGACTCTCAGAGGAACTCCTGGCCAGAGAGGGGTCCTGATATTTGTTCCAATGACTTGTAGCATCCCTCTATTTTTGTACACCCTCAAACATTTCAGTCTGTTTGACATATGTCCTCCTTTTCACAAATGTGTAATGGCCAGAATCTCCACTCCAAGCAGCATCTTTATGGGACATGGAAAAGGTAGAAAAATGCTGCTCACAGTGATTAATGTTGTGAGCATTGCATCTGCTAGGGGGAAATCCACTCAATGGGACAGTTTTCCATTCAGGATGTAGGTGTTTGTGCTCCTTGGGCATGCGTTTTAGGAGTTTTTGAATGGAGATGCACTACAACGAATGGATAGCAATCAGTGGGCTTTGATAGCCAGTTGTTGCTTTAGCTGAACACCTTCACAGATGATATTGAAAGCAAATTCTATGAGAGAATAGAGGTTGTAGAACACCTGGGAGTGATGAACCACCAATGGCACCAAGTAGATGGAATCCTATTAAATAAAAGATGCTTGAGAACACAGTTAGATGCATTATTTGGTCCTACAAGATACTACTTTCCAAAAAATTTTAAAAAGTGTTCAGATATTTTTATCACTGTGACTAAAATAATCTAAATTATAACCCCTTTATTATGTCTTATTTAGTATTCTTCATGGTTACATATAATGAGTATGAAAAATCTTACATCCTGCTTGGAATTTTAGAAGAAATTTTAGTTACGAAGGTGTCAAGTGCATTAAGTATAGTATCCCACATCTGTAATACCACCTGATTGGGAAGCAGAAATAAAACAGGATCATGGTCTGAGACCAGGCCAGAGAAAAAACTGCTAAGACACCCATCTCAAAAAAATGAGCTGGCCATAATGGTTCACATGTGTAATCCTAGCTACTTATGTGGCAGGCATAGGTAGCCAGGTCTCAATCAATCTAGGATCAGCCCTGGGCAAAAAGCTCAAGACCTCAAATAAACAAAATGTCTAGAAGTATGTCAAAAGGAGTTGACTGCTAGCTGTTGTACTACCTAAGTCCTGTCTAGAAAGCACAGATCTTCTGAATACAAAACCCTCTGAATACAAAATTCCCCTCTCCCACCAAAAAGCCATTGTCCCATTTGAACATTTAATTTCAAGGCCACGGAGAGGTGGCAGATGGTGATATTCTCTTTAAAATTAGTTACTCAAAAGAGAAAAAGTTTTTTAGGCTTTGAAAGAATTGAAAAGGAAGAAAAATGCATGTGATTTTTATTAGCACTCAACGGCATGAACAGACAACGAGAGTGAGCAGAGAACTCACATCAAGGAATCCATGGCTAACAGATAACACTGAAAATCTTTTACCTCAGTTTCTACGTGTTGCTCACTGCAGTACAGAGACTATACAATGTCAATGGGATACCAGCAGAAAAAATGAGATATGAGAGTTACAAATGGTCAATATTCATCATTTTCTTGATTAATTTCTCTCTTGAGGGGCATTTGGGCTGATTCACTAAGCATGGTTGTGCTGAAAGCTTTATTATATCCTGGTTTGTAATCTTTTGGGTAAATCCCCAGGAGTAGAGTTGCTGGATCATAGGGTCATAGGTAGTCAAAAGTAGGGTGAAGGGAGGAAAGGTTGGAGAATGAAGAGGAGGAAAAGGGGAAAATGTAGAGAGGATTCCAGTAAATATCCTACCATTAATTGAGAAGAGTGAGGGAAGGTTTGTGAAGGGGAGGGATTAATGAGAATGTTGAAAGTGGTGGCATTGATCAAGGCATATTGTATTCATAAACTGCTTTGTTTAATGACAACTCTGCTATGTAAAACAATAATTTAAGAAATCATGTTCCTAAAGTGATAAGCAATTACAAGCAATATTATGAGAATTTGTTCAGATGACCTCTAGGGTCCATAAATAAGACTTTTTTGATTAGGATGAGTTTTAGAACAACAGTAATTGTACAGACCATATTAAGAAAATTTGATGATTTCCAGCTATTCAAAATAATGATTGCTGGATATATGGCTCAAGTGGCAGAGTGATACCTAGTGAGAAAACGTGTCAAATATTTAATTCAAGTCCTGATCTCAAACAAAATAAAAACAATCAAGAAAAGTAGGGCAGTTTATTGGGCACCGGTAGCTCATGCCTTTAATTATACCTTTAATTGGAAGCTGAGATCTGAGGATCTCAGTTCAAAGTCAGCCTGGGCAGGAAAGTCTGTGAGACTCTCATCTCCAATTCACTGCCAAAGAAAGCTGGAAGAGGTATAGGGCTAGCCTACAGTGAAAAGCTCTGGGACAGAACCAAGGTTTTGACTTCAAGCCTTAGAATAGTGCATATAAATACACAGAAGAAGTGAGGCACTCAGGTTCTGGTGAAAATTCTTCTATGTGCTGGTAGTCTGTTGAGAGGGAATTACAGTGTGAAAAGCAGTGTGGATATTTGGTGATCCCTGGTTTCTTATCCAGGAGCTGCAGTGCAGTGTGTAGAAGACAAGTCTTTCTTCAGAATTTCGCTCTCTTGGATGGATTCCCCAATTTGCTCTAAGTTATTGAAAAGTAGAACCGAGTTAGGGATATATTTCATAATATGTCAGAGTAACGTTTCCTAGATTTTTTTGTTTACCTTAAGATCTTTACAAATTACTTTTAGTAAATCTGAAAAATCTAGCAATTGACTATTGTAAGTAGATGAGTTTTTCAGTTCAGGTGATCAAATATAACATATTGTATTGCAATTGAGTGCTTTCTTTTTTAAAATTACATTATTACATCTTCTGTAATTAATATAAATAAATGAAACAAACTACTGGAATATTCTGGATCTTGGCTATGGACTGGTGTTTGTAACCTAAAATCAAGAATCCGAATATTGTAATCAAACGTGAGACCCTCCCAGTTTTATAAATAAAGTTGTATTTGAACATAGCCTCATCCAACTTTTGTATGTTCTCATGATGCAAGGCAAATTTGAGTAGTTATTATTGAAGACCATATGGCCCACTCTTTACAAAACATGTTTGTTGAGCCTGTCCTAGAATATTACAGCACACTCCTAGTGAGCATGTGGATACTATGCAAGATGTTTAACATATAGTTGGTCTAGAGGATGTCACTGGAATATTTTTTTTAATTTTTATTTTTGTTATTGTTGTTGTAGTTGTTGTTGGGGAAGGGGGATCATCAAGCTTGAATTCTGGGCCTGGGCATTGTCCTGGAGCTTCATGTCCAGGGCTAACACTTTATCATTTTGAGCCACAGCTTTACTTGTGGGGTTTTGCTGCTGCTGCTGCTGCTGCTGCTGTTGTTTGTAGATAATTGGAGATAAGAATCTCAGGGACTTTCCTACCCAAGCTGGCTTCCACTCTTGATCCTCAGCTCTCAGTCTTCTGAGGAGCTTGGATAAAAGCTGTGAGCCATTGATGCCTGGTTAATTTCTTTTTTAAAATTTGATAATTTTTGTTTTCATCTGATTTCATATTCTATCAAAATATGTGCGGAATACCTTTTTCCACAGACTCAAGTCTCCTATCACTCTTTCCTGGGGGCTGTCCTGCAAAAGCGCCCTCAACCACTATGAACTCTATGAGGGGCCCTTATGGCAGCTGAGTGTCCAGGGCAAAGGTGGCAGAGGAGGCAGTGACACCTGGGGATTGGGCAGGGGCAGGGCATACATAGAGGAAAGTGAGCACTGCTTGTATGGGCAGCCTCAGTTCAGGAGCAGACAGCCCAGGGGGTTGATGTCACGGGCAGCCCTGGGGGCTCTGTCGGCTGCATGGAGGTAGCAGTGGTGCTGCTGCTGCATCTCCTTGCCTGCCATCGTCTCCATTGTCCCTGAAGCGCAGGTGCATGGGCTCCACCTTGAGCGAAGGGGCTTAGGGCAGCCGCTGGCAGTCCGGGATTTTCTGACAGGCCTGTTGCTCATCCTGCAGGCAGCCAGAAATTCACACAGGCCATCCAGATGAGGTCGGCATGTGTACAGCCACTGACTGTCTCCCTGAGGCACTTGACCTGGTGGAGAATCCAGTCCTTGGGGGCTCAGCTGGCAGCGGGGGGCTCAGGCTGCTGAGTAGCATCTGGTACTCCCAGCTGCTGGGCAGGGCCCAAAGACCAGACCTCAGGCAGTAGCTGCAAGGTCGAGGCACTGGGCAAGGCGTGGTGCGATGAGCCAAGGTGCCCAGGTCCCTGAGGCCTTGCTGTCTGGTCTCCACTGCCAGCTTGGAGGTTCACAGCCTGGTGGCTGCCCCCTGCTGCTGTATGGCTTTCCAAGGACTCTAGCCTTACCAGGGTGCTTGGAACCAGAGGCCTCATGTACAGCCCTCCTCCTTTTCACACTGCAGCAGAATTGTGGGCCATAACAAGCTGCGCTGACCCGCCCCATTTTGCAAATTTGGTGTTGGAGATGCTGACCTGTGGCCCACAGACCCTCACAGCAGCGGTCTTGGAGCCCAGGAGGCAATGCCTTTGGCACCCCATCTTGGACAAAAGGACTAGGAGTGGCAGAGGCAAAGGGGCCGGAGTGGCTTTGCAAATGATTTAAGTACACTTTATTTGGGAGTATACTGTCTTCTCAATATGTGTAACATATTAGTTTTGTTAGGTGAATATGTGGCCATGTCTACATTGGTATTATAAAGAGAATGTAAAGAGGGATTAAATTACATGAGTCAGATAATGAATACATTTCCTTTTGTATAGTGCCTTCTTTTCCCTCCCTCCCTCCAAGCCCCTTCCTCCCATTAATTGAATATTTAAGGAATTCTCTGAGGAAATATGGACTAATGTACAATAAAATCTTTATGACAGTAGAGGCTTGACCCAATCACATTTATTTTTTTGTAGAATACAGAAATCTATTTTCTGCAATGAAGAACCAACCACGAGCTAACCTTGGAGACTGGAGGGAAGTTACTGGGCACCCTAACCTGGGCACTAAGGAGAAGATCAATCAGCCTGAAAGGATGCCTGAAAGAACACAGAACTGCAGCTTGGTGAGATGATCAAGCAGGTCCAGAGCATTGTAGAGGTGGCATTCACTTACTTTTCTACTGATGATATTCACATACCATCATAGTTTTATTTGCTTTATAAAAGAAAGGAAAGTTTAGAAAGTTCAGCATTGGGAATTTTCCAATGTAAAGGCAAGGCTTACTAACAATTATGTTGTGCTCAATAATAATACAGTATGGAAAAAGGATCAGTGTAGAGTATATAAAAACTTTAAGTACTGTGAAGATACTCTTTTATGAATCATGAAACTTTGTCCATGGAGCACAAATCTAATTTTATATGTTTTACAGTCCTGGGATATAATACATACAGTTTTCTGCTATCATTAGAAAAGGTACAGTTCCACATACTGAAATCCTACATGATTTAGAACTAATTAAGGAGTGTTTTATTCTGTGTCATTAGTAGAAAAATGATTGTTTTGTTTGGCCCCAAATAGCAAATTATTCTCAATGATTATGAACTATTTTGAACCTAATAAAGCTGTTTTGAATTCGAGTTCATTTTTTTTCTGCCAGTTCTGCTGGGACATGAACTCAGTAACTGGGTGCTGCCCTGTAGCTTTATAGCTCTTGGCTAACATTCTACTGCTTGAGACACTGCTATAGTTTTTTTGCTGGTTGGTCTTTTACTGGTTGGGATAAGAGACTTATAGACGGTTTTGCACCAACTGGCTGCAAACCATGATCCTCAAATCTCAGCCTCCTGAGTGGCTTGGATTACAAGCATGAACCATCAGTATGTGACTTCTGTTATGCTTTTTCATAGTAAATTTTCTCAAATGAGCCCGAAAATGTATCAATATGTGCATCCATGAATGAGTGAATACATTTATTTCTTCTGTGAAGTAAGTCATAAACTAAATAAGATTAAATAGTTTTTTTTTTCAAATCTGAGAACAAAACCCAGGGCCTGGCACTTGTGTCTGGCCATTATCTCTCATTGGTTCTCAGAATGACATTTTTCTTTTTTTGCTGCAAAAACTGGCAGTGGCCACTTCATTGGCCCGGATAGAACAGGAGCATCTTCAGAGATTGTGTTTGGGGCCTAAGTGAATGTAAATAATATCTTCCCCACCAGCTAATATGTCCTCATCACTGTCTAAATAATTTCTTTTAGATATATTGTCTTATTATTGTACAAAATAATGGACTCCATTATATTTTCCTATTTTCATACTACTTATTTTCATAATATTCACTTTCATTACACTCTTTTGCCTGTCTCCTCCCATGGTTGCTTCTTGTTTTTACATTTTTCTCTCTCTCTCCCTCCCTCTCTCTTACTCTCGCTTTTTCTCTCCTTCCCTCTCTTTCTCTCTCTTTCTCTGCTTGCCTCTCTGCTAGTATTTGCTTTACACTTTCTACCTGCACTCCCCCTTTTAAGCAAAGCCTCAAGTTCTGGGTTTCTGCTTATTAATTGGAATTAAGAATTTTATCCAGGCATCGGTGTCCCTCACCTGTAATCCTAGCTAGTCAAGGTGCTGAGATCAGAAGATTGCGCTTCAAAGCCAGCCTGGGCAGGCAAGTGCATGAGACTCTTATTTCTAATTAACCACCAGAAAACCAGAAATGGCTATGTGGCTCAAGTGGTAAGGTGCTTGCCTTGAGCTGAAGAGCTGAGGGGTAGTGCCCAGGCCCAGAGGTCAAGCTTCATGTCTTACCAAAAATAAAAGTGTTTCCCTAGATTTTTCTTTCAAACCATGATAATAAATTACATTTGTTCATGTAGATAATATAGGAATTTAGTATTGTTGGGTTATTAACAACTACTTAAATTATTTTTGAAAAATCATAATGAACTATGCTTTATGAATCTCATCTTATTCTGAAATATTACAAAAACAGTAGAGTTCTTCTATAGGGTCCCAATGTAATAGGAAGCCCTGTTCCATATCAGAAGTATCTATCAACCATTTCTTTCTCCTGTATCTTATTTTACATCTATTCAATTATTATTTTTATTTGTCAATTATCTTTCAGTAGTTGTACAAAGGAGTTGCCATATAACAAAAGCAGTTTATGAATACAGTGCATATTGATTTGTGCCACACCTACAATAATCACACCCCCCTCTGACCCACCATTCCCTTTTATTTCTTAGTTTTGCAGTATAGGCAATGAATTCCTTTTTAGCAAATTTAGTTTTATTTATTTATTTATTTATTTATTTATTTATTTATTTATTTATTTATTTATTTATTTATTTATTTATTGTCAGGCATGGGGTTTGAACTCTGGGATTGGGCATTATCCCTCAGCTGTTGCACTCAAGATGAGCACTCTACCACTTGAGCCAGAGCGCCACTTCCTGTTTTTTAGTGGTTTATTGGAGATAAGGGTGACATGGAGTTTCCTGCCCTGGCTGGCTTTGAACTGAGACCCTCAGATCTCAGCTTCCTGTGTAGTTAAGATTACAGGCCTGAGTGGCCTGTGCCCTGCTGATTATAGTTATTTTAAAGAGGTTGTGTAGAGGGATTTCATTTGCATAAGTCAGATGAGAACATTTCCTTTCATACAACATCTTCTGTTCCCTCACTTTCTCCCAATGAGCTTGACTACATTCTGCCCCTTCCTCCCTTCATTTGTCTACCCTTTCCCCACCCTCTTTTTGATGTACCCCAATTTCTTGCAATAATATTCTCAGGCTTTGTCCTAGTCCTTCTAAAGATTATACTACTTGGGCCACATTGGCAGCAGCGATGGTGGAGCAGGAAGGCTCTCACAATGAAGCCCACAATCACATGCAAGTTAAGCTGCATGGAGAAAGGCGGCCAGTATGGGGCACACCAAATGTACTGGACCATCTTCTTCAGGTACATGTCCCAGAGCAAGCCCGCTGAGGCCCAAGAGCTCATGTGCTCAGGAGCATACTGCTGTTCTTCCTTCATGGCCAGCAAAAAAACACAGCAGAGCTGTCCATGCTGGTGTTGGAGTCCCTGAAATAGATGTAGATGGCAGAAATGGATGGAGTGTCTGGCTAGGATGTTCAGTTGATGGACCCCTTCTCCAGAGCCCTGAAGTGTTCCAGTTGGGGTTCCTGGAAATGGGGCCATCCTTAGCTCCTTCCATTTTGGGCCCTGACCCTGTGGAAAGAGCCGAACTACTGGGAATCTTGATACTACTTTCTACACTCCACAGACGGTGAGGGCTGCGCCAACATGCTGGTGGAGGACTCCACGGCCCAAAGCTTCCATGGCAAGTGGACATACTTGTGGCTCAGGCAGTGCTGCAGTTTCTCTATTGGAAAACAAAACCAGGTCTGTGGTCTTCATCATGTATGCACAGAAGCAACATCCATCAAGCACGGGCCGCCCTCCATCCAATCCCTGCTCCACTTCATCTGATTTCTGCTGCTGGCCTTGGATGGCAGCAAGCTAACCACGTTCATGGTGCTGTGAGAGCAGTTCCAGCCCTCCCTGTGCAGGTACCCAATACATGACAAGTAGCTCGACAGGACAGAACAGGACAGGAGCATTGTCCCTCAGGGTACATCCCAAGCTTTTGTCTTCCTATGGAGGCAGTTGGCCACGTCCTGGCCTCCCTTAGTTACTCTATCACCTACAATTTTTCTTAGTTATGCTCTATGTATTAAAAACTTCCTTAAAGACAAGTTATACTGTTCATGGAGTTCATACTCACAGCTCTAAATACTGAGATGCCTAAAATATATCATTCTGCTTTGAGTAAATTCCCTCCAAAAGGTTTTCCAATTCAGAAGTTTATCTTTAATGGATTTTATAAAACCTTTCAAATGTTATACAAAAAAATAAGGACTAAGTAAATGAACGATCAAGTACTTAATGATTAGAAGACTCAATGTCCTGAAACAATTTTCCTTAACTGCTCAGTACATAGAGTATAATTCCAGACAAAATTCAGCCAGATATTTTTACGAGAAACTTTTAAGAGGGCAAATAGTATTTCCTCACTTTCTAAGGAAATATTTTTGTAGAATCAAAATGATCTCTTCAAAGTTTTAGGAAAAGTCAATAATAAATTCATCAGTACCTAGAGTTTTATAGATTGAAATGCATTTAAATGTAAATTTAGAAAATTTGTGTAGATTCCATTTTTTTTCGTTCTTCCTTAAGTAGGTTTGATAGGTTTCATCTTTGAATAAATCATCTGAAGTTGTTTATTACTGTACTTTTAAATTTTATAACGGTAGGATTTCTGATAAAGTACTCATTTGTTTTGGTTATTGGCAACTGGTTTCTTCTCTGTTTTGTTATTTTGTATTTTGATACGTCTTTTAAAATATATATCCATTTATTGATCTATTCAGATACAGCTTCTATTTTCATTGATTTTCTCTGCTGTGTTCAAAAGCAGGATTTTTTTGCCACTTAACGAAATGATTCTTAAATAGAAAAGCAAAAGAAGAATAGAATAGAAAAATAAGAGTATCAGTTCAAGCTTGTAATCCTATCTACTCAGTAGGCAAAGAGCTGAGGATTTTGTTTCAAAGCCAGCCAGGGGAGGAAAACCTGTGA